>NC_139971.1:6179619-6494619 GCF_963993115.1 Abramis brama
TTTATAAATTATTAACATAATAAAGTAATAATATTTACCAGGATTTCCCAAAAGGTTTAACTGACCCCAGCTAAGGTCTCAGTGCTGGTGGATGCAGAGCGGCCGTTTCTTGCTATTACAGTCTATCTTGTTTTACAGTCTATTTTGTGACTGAATAAGAGGCATACAAACTGTATAGGACTTTCTTATGCTATTTCCGCCCCCTTCTTTGGAAGGGTTCCAGATTCAGTCAAGGCCATTTGGTGCTCTTGCATGGATCATAATGAGAGCTTGTTTGTCCTCATCTGCTCTCTTGCTGTTCTCAAACACCTGCATGATAAGCCTGCATCCAGGAGTGTCAATCAGGTCAACATTACAATATGTCTACTAGCACCTATTATTTATAATGAGCTAATTTTCAATTATTCATTTATTTTTGTTTGTTATGGAAACATACTAAATTAACTTTAAGTTGTTTTCTCCACTCTTCTACAAGTTGATTGACCATCCTTGTCCAGTTTCTCTCCCAATTTTTCCTAGTCTTTCTAGTCTTCTTTCTGCATATTAAAATACTTTAATATAACAGATACTGCAATATTTTCCATAATCCTAATCTATTTTATGTGACTCTCATTAAATATTATTGGCCTACATGCTCAATATGCTATCATCATGTATTTGTGATTTAATATCACTCTTTGTTTCTGCTGCCAAGTACGTGCTTTTTTTTTCTCTAAAAAGAAATACTGTCTATTTTCATTTTTAATTTTATCATGATATTTAGGATGATGATAAAATGTTCGTTCCATGTTTTATATCATTTTTCATTTCTCACTCTTACTACAAGTAGGAGGTATTAGCCTCCTATCCATGTATTATTTTATCTTATATTACCATTATCTCTTGGTTATTTTTCCTTCTAGCCAATGCTAGAATATTCTTCAATATTCTTCACATTATTTAATAGTTTTCAAAATATTAGTTTCATTATCACCAAATAAGTCTCCATAACTGTATTAAGACTTTTAGGATTTGCTTCTATGCCATTTTCTAAATTACATTCTTTCACAATTCATATTTAATTTGTCCATGAATGTTCTTCTTAAACTTTGCTAAGACTGACTATACTGTTGCAGTGTTTACAGATGTCTTTCCATTTTCCCCAAATATTCCAGTTCTAACCAAATGTATACTTTTCTCTCTTATCGTCAAAATCTTAATTTCCTGTAATGTTCCTTTAGGGTAGATTCACCTTACAGTGAATAATCTTCGTTTACCTTCCTATTAAATATTTATATCAGGACATTCACTTTAAAACATCTTGTTCTTTCCGTTTGTAATACTAATATCATTGGGGTTTTTTAATTTTCTCCAATTTTTGACCCTAATTCACTTCACCTATTCTAGTGCTTTATACGGTGGATTCATCAGGCAAGATTATGCAGATATGAGAATCCCATAATTTCAGTAGTTCCATAGTGCACTATTCAAATGTTCTTCCTTTATGTACTATTAAATATATTTTTCCACTTTCTATCTTTTAGACTTGTAGATTTTCCACATTAGCTATATAGCACAACTTCCTGCTTTCTTTTGCTCCCAAAAAGCTTTAGTTCACTTAAATCGCTTGTATAGTTAGGCTATAAAATCAACAAAATGCCAAATTGCTGCTACATTCATAATAATTTAAACAATCAATAATTATCATTTACCCACAGCAATTGATTTATATTAGCAGGATTTTTCTATATTTCAGCATTATTCTTACCTCTTTTTGGACTATTTACTTTAATTGTTTTTGATAAGTAAATTCCAAAGTATCACTCTACCCACATCAAAAACTTTTAATATTTTACTGTTTTGTTAATCTTGTGCCAGCTCTTTCTCTTGGCACAGGCAATCGAGGTGCTTTGCTGGTGGTCCTGTTCACTATTTCCTTGAAGACCAGCCTGTCGTGCTGAGTGAACCTCTGCTAGCAGGCTCTCCCCCTTCCAGAAGTTCACTGGCACACAGGATCAGCTCTGTCTTTCAATCATGTCATTGGGACTTTTTTTTTTTTTTTTTTAAATATATTATGCATTTAATCACATTCCCCCTTTTTGGGAGATTTTTTATTGTGATACATTCTTACGCTATATTGTAAATAGCTTTTAGCAATTGTTTCCATTCACCATTTCTCACTTTGGTTGGAATATTTTGCCTTCTTCAAAGCAAGATTTTAGGCTCTCTAGTTTTCTCCCAAGTCTCCTGGGACAAAACCAGCAGCCACTTGCTTTGTACGTCATTTGTATTTATTTCAATACATTATGACCATATTTACGACGCTAGAAATACCCAGCTGTTTCCAAGTCTGATTTCTTTGTACACCTTTGTTCTGTAATTTTGCCTTAAATGGTTAAATCACCAAAGGTCCATGCCCCAAATTCTATGCCTATTGCCTACCATATATACCAGCAAATTACTTTGGTTAATGTCTTTCAAACATTCATCGCATTTAGTCCACTGCAACCCTGTTACATAAACAGTCCTATGCATCCATGTGCTCGCTGATAGTCACTGGGTCATTCATTATTACTTTGAGGATAACTCATCCTACATTCCTGGCAGACAACAACACACTAGGTTCTTTCATTGTTTGTTGACAATCTTCTTTTTCAATTTATCATTACATTAACCTCAGTCCTGATAATACCTCTCTAGTTATCTCTAACTTAAGAAGCTTTTCTTTATCTTAATCATACTTTTATTGTTAAATTTCTATTATCACCTTGTTTTTTATAGCAAGGATCAAATTCCTTTTAAATCAGAGGAAATGTTCTAATAACTCCAAGTTTCTTAGTCAACTATCCTCATTTTTATTATTATTTTTACATCTGTAAATGGCTAATGTCCATGTAAGCTTATTCAGACATTTCTTATAGTCACTTTGTATGCAGTACTTGTTGATTTTCATTTTGTTAAATAGCTGTAAAGTGAAAAATATTAATTTAATTTATCACATCTTGCCTGCAACTTTTATTAGTAGGCTATTAACAGCTCTCTCAGCTTTCTCTCTCTATGTTTCTTCCAGCTTCTCCCGTTATAGGGGTCACGCAACCTGGTCTCACAGGAAATGTCCACGGGCCCTTAACTCAAAATCCGTGGAGCCATCACGGAATCGCCCCAAATTCCGTGATGCGGCCACGGATATAACTCCAACGCAAGTCACACCGTGGTCTCACCACAGACTCAATCCGTGCTCCTATCACAGACTTTAGATCTGACTATAGCCAAGCAAGCAATAGGTGTAAAACGCCATCAAACTGGATTTTATGATGACAGGACAAGACAAAATGTCAACTTAATTACATGCCATTGCAACACAGTCGACATTTTGAGTTAAGGGCCCGTGGACATTTCATGGAATCCTGTGAGGGCCAGGTTGGGTCACCACAGTGGATCATCCACATATCTGTTTGGCATTGGGGTTAACAACAAATTCCTTTCCTTAAGCGACCCAGCATTGGGAGTGCACTTCCTAAAAATCCATGAACTTCTATAATATGTAACCCACTTAATTATTTAATATCTTATTTCTTGTTCACTATATTTAACCTCCATATTTTACTTTTAAATAACTCCATTATAAGTGTTGCATATCTTTAACATATACAATAGTATTATATATCTAACATATACAATAGTAATATTATAATGTCTGTCCCCATTTAGGAACATGTATCTTGTTATCAGTCAAAACTTCAAAGATTAAATTCTCACTAAGGTGTTAAATTTGGTCCAATATCTGTTAAATATTATACATTATGTTTGCGTTTCTCTACTTTTCTTTAAGTCAAGCTAGCTTATCAGCTGTATTACTATCATATTACTGTGTTTTCTTTAAAATTGTCTGGTTGGGCTAAAAGGTTTTAAAAAAAAATTTGTCTATACAAGAGGTTAAGTCCCCCCAATATTTTTTAAAGCTTTAGACTAAAGAGTCTATTTTCCCGTTTTTCAAAACAGTTTAAATCAAACCCTGTTTCTCCGTGTATTGCTGGGATGTCTGGTAAAACTCCTGTTGAGCGACCTTGAGATACTCCCATGATCTCTGCGTGCTAGGCTGTACCAGGAGAAAAACTAGATGTACCGCATGGCGGTACAAAATATGACCGCCGCTCAGGCCTGCACTGGCTTTCCACAAAAAGAAATGACGTGGAGCAATTTGGCTGTATTGCGTGTTTATGTATATACCTAAAAAAAGTAGTAGTATGTGCATGTCTGTCTGTGTGTGTGTGTTTGTGTATGTGTGTGTCTGTGTGTGTGTGTGTCTGTGCGTGTATGTATGCGTGCGTACATGTGTGTGCGCGTGTGTGTGTTTGTGTGTGTGTCTGTGCATGTGGATTTGTATGTGTGTGTGTATGGGTGTGTGTCTGTGCGTGTGGATGTCAGTGTGTGTGCATGCTTGCGTTTGTTTGTATTCCTGCATGTGTGTGTGTGACAGTTAGGGTTGCCAACTTCAGAAAAGGAAAATGCGGGACAATCGTGGTTATTTATAGGAAAATGAGGGACACTCAAAATATTTGTACTGTATCACACAGTGTACGTCATTTCAGTGTCTGCAGTTAAGTTTGTGTTTAAAAGGTTATCAGACATAAACACATTTGTATTGCTTAACCTATTTATGTATTTAATTCTAAAAATAATTTTAATGTCATACATGAAAAAAGTCACATTACAAACAAACCATAGTTCAAAATAACAGCATTTATCTAAAATAGAAAGCTTTTTTAACATTATACATTAGGCTTACAGTTCAAAAGTTTGGGGTTAGTAAGATTATTTTTTGGGGAAAAAAATAAAGAAAGTAATTGCCTACTTTTATTCAGCAAGGATGCATTACATTAATCAAAAGTGACAGTTAAGATAATGTTACAAAAGCTTTCTATGTACTTTCTAAAAGCTTTAAAACATTAATAATAATCAGAAATGTTTTTTGAGCATATTATTCCCTCAGGTAGATTACATGTTTTCTTGCGTGGCTGGATGTTAGACTCATGAACAATAATCACGTTGTTTGCATTCGCCAAAATTGATTAGCCGAAATCAAAACGTGGACAGTGAAAGGAAATTACCGTTAGCGCGAGACGAGTCCGGCTTGAAGCGGAAGCGACCAGACGGCAGAGGATGTTCGCAAATCAAACAATGATTTGTCTCAAAACAGTGATTAAAAAAAGTTGTGATTGGATGATGACAGGTGTCGGTGATCATTCTCAAGTGTCGTGGTCAGCACCGCTGCTGTTGCTGTTGTATCAGTCAGTGGTTTATCAGCTTGTCAAAAAACAGGACACGGGAGGTCACGCAAGGGACAAATAAATTAGGCCCAAAATGCGGGACGTCCCGCCTAATTCGGGACAGTTGGCAACCTTAGTGACAGTATCATCCTAAACCAGCAACCCTTCGCTCAACACCACCATTTTTCGTTATTTTTCCTAAATAACAGGTAGTTATTTAGGAAAAACTGCATTTTTTGGGTTTGGGGGGGCCCAGCGCGGGGGGGGAGTGGCCCCCGGGGACCAAACGAAATTTTTCCGTAAAAGTCTAGTGGGGCTACATGCCCACCAAATTTCATGTTCCCCGGTGTTTCGGTGTCCCTGGTATCGTTGACGAAAAAATTCAGTAGATGACGGAAAAAAAAAAAAAAACAACTTTGACAATCCCTATATGACCGCTTTCGCTAGCTACGCTAGCGGCGGTCATAATTACTCCCCCTAACATGCTTCTTTGTCTGACTTCAAACTGAAATCTTCAGTCTTCAGTGCACATAGTTTTACAAACAATTGTACTTTTTTAAGAAACCTCTTTCCTTTTTTATGACTTTTTATCTGGCTATTAATAGTTGTTACAACATAAGATATCAATCGTCCTTTTATTATAATGTTTTGCTTTTATTTTATTTTTCTTCCTCACTGCAATGTTTCCACATTTGAGGCTCTCTAACTGTAGTTGTTTGTGAAATGAAGCATATCTTTTGACCTCGGTCAAAAATTCCAACTTGGAATATCTTTTGCACAGAACTGCTAAACTTTTTCTCAGAAGCAAGGTAGGCTATGTTTTTATTATTATTTTATTTTATTAATTGATAACATATTGTATCAATATCAATATTCAAATGTCCTAATGTTTTTGTCTCATTAGTCTAGTTATAATTGCACTAGATACTTAGGGTAAGTTACTGACAATACAACAGCAGTGAAGCAACATCAGCAGTGAAGCACGGATACATCAGCGTCAGCGCCAGACCTCTACACTCCGCCCACTCGTTCGGCATCCCCTGAGTTCTGATCACCTGCACCTGTTATCATCACCTGTCGCCAATCTCCTGTCACTTCACTCACTGTTTAAATACACCACCAGTTCCCTCATTCAGTTGTCAGGTCTGGTTGAAACTACTTTGACATTCTGACTCACTCAAACTGAGACAAAGACATAACCCCTTACCTGCTTTGAATACTCACCTGCATCTTTGGGTTACTCAGCCTGTCCACCGGACCTCCAGTCTTCATCTGCTTCAGCCCGTCTGACTTCTTCCGTTCATCTACCACCTATAACTAGTGATGGCCAAATGAAGCGTTTCAAAGCATTATTGCTTTCTGATACAATTGTGTCGAAAATGGTTCATTACTCGAAGCTTCATTCAGATAGAAATTACAGCACCATCTCCTGGTGAAGTAAATGTAATGCAACAAAGCTGACAACCATAAAATGCAAAGGCTTATATGTTAACGCCCCGTTTATGACGTGTTTACCGAGGCGATCAAAGCTGAACCAGTGTTAGTGCTGTGAAACTCATTTATGTAGGTGAATTTTACAGATACTGATGAATTTCATGTGTTCACCTTGATAATAAAACATTAAGCATGATGTGTATGTGTAATTATTTCTTTAGACAAGGACAGAAGATCAGACCCGCTTAAAAAAAGTTGGAAACCATCACAGAAATTCTAATGGTTTCTATTAAAATACCAGTAGGAACCATTGGCTTTTACCATTTAAACCACTAAAGAATTATTTTTTGTAGTGTATTTGGGATATATTCCATTAGGATTTAATGCCCCCACCAATAGAACCCAAATCAGTAGAGACCCACAGAGACCACTATAAATCCCATTACAACCAATAAAATTCCCATGAAAACCATTAAATCCATTAGAATTTCTATAATGGTTTCTATAGTTTTTTTTTTTTTTTTTTTTTTTTTTTTAGCAGGGCAGTATCATGTGTGAAAGCTTTATCTTGTTTAGCTGTGGGAAGCAGTACTCTATAACTTGTTAACTGGTGGGACTGATATTTTTATATGTTGAAAAGGATGTGCTTGTGTTGTACTTGTATAATGTAGCAGAGGGTTTTTGAAGTTTCTGTCTTTGATGCATGTTTTTATGTAACAATGTTCATATGTTCTCTAATTAATAATAATAAAAAAATGTGTCAGAGGCTGTGCTTTGGGTACATGCAGAAGGCTTAGACAAAGTGTTCATTAAATGGTATGGTTTTTATTCAGAAATATTATTTATTTTTATTTTCTTTCTCGCTGGCACAACACTGAAATAAACTCAATCCACTCTCCTCAACAATAACGCCAATCCAAACACCGACTACAACCCACGGTGTTGCCATGGTTTGGCTTCACTTTTATAAGAAATACATCCAGGTTTCAAACCTGTCAACACTGGATTGGGCAAATCAAAGCAGTCAGGTGGTTCACTACAAGAATGAAGCAGTGTGTTTGCTTCAGAAGTCATTTTCACGTGACTAGTGACGTAATGATACAAGCTCTGAAGCAGTGGTTCATTGCAAGGACCGTTCGAGTTTGAAGCAAGCTTCGGAGCGTCGGTGTCAGGCGTAACATCACTACCTATAACAGATAAGAGACTTAGTCAAGATCAACTTTCATCCATTGACTCATTCCAATATTCCAGCTACTCGTCTACTTACCTGCCGTGACTGTTCCTAAGTGCTTATTAAACACCTTTGCAAACTTTACCTGTTTGTGTTGTTCTGATTCCTGACATTTAGTGACTTAAATCTCTTCTTAAAACATTTTATTGTAGGATTTACTTGATTTTCCATTTTATTTGTTTATATTTGTATTTAAAATGTGTAGTTTTCCCTCTTGTGTTTGCCTGTAAAGTGCTTTGAGAAAGCAACTTTTAAAGGTGCTATATAAAATAAATGTATTATTAATACTTGGGTAAAGCTGGTTTTATTTTCACACATTCGGCACAAACTACAACCACTTTTTTTTGGATGGATGGATGGATGGATGGATGGACAGTAACGGAGTACATTTACTTGAGTACAGTACTTAAGTACAATTTTGAGGGATCTGTACTTTACTCGAGTATCATTTTTGGGGAGTACTCATGACTTTACTCAAGTACATTTGAGAGGCAAATATTGTACTCTTTACTCCACTATATTTCTATCCATAACTGTGAGTACCTGTTACTACTACAAAAAAAGGAAAAAAGAAACATCTCAGAAACCCTCAATTTGTTGTTTCCCTCTCAAATGTGATTGGATTGTGCAGGCGCCACTGATTGGGACAGCCTATCAGCAATCACCTTCAGCTTTCCGCCAAAGTCAACTCCATGGTCAGATTTAGATAAGAGATGAAACCATGGACTAAACAATGGATGACCTCTTTTCTGCAGGTCCATCCTGGGAGATAGAGAGAGAGAGAGAGAGAGAGATAGAGAGAGAGAAAGATATATATATATATATATAGAGAGAGAGAGAGAGAGATGTATATAGAGAGAGATATATATATATATAGATATAATTTTTTTTTTTTTGTTGTTTTTAGGATAGTAGGGGAAGACTCATGAATATTCATTAGGGAAGTCATCCCTGATTGGTCTTAACCCCAGTGACGGGTAGGTTTAGGGATAGGTCATCAGACCAATCAGGGATGACTTCCCTAATGAATATTCATGAGTCTTCCCCTACCATCCTGGGAAAAAAAATATTGCATCCCAGGAATGTGCCAACCTGTGGCCCCACCTCACCAGACTATTTCAATTTTCTGAACAAGTTAATGAGTTTTCGCTTCAAGTGTTTGCTGTGTTTACCAAGCACTGTGGCAGTAGTAATGCAATATTTAGAAAATGTACTCTTGTACTCTTGATACTCAAGTACTTTTAAAAACAAGTACTTTAGTACTTTTACTTAAGTAGACATCTGACTGTAGTACTTTTACTTGTACTTGAGTAAAATTTAGCAAGGGGTATTTGTACTTTTACTCAAGTAATGTAGCTGTGTACTCTGTCCGCCTCTGCAGCTTATTCCTGTTTAGTTTAAAGTATTTAGTTCAAATTAATATCAATTTGATATATAGCCTGTCTATCCAAGTCCAGTGGTTTAAATTCTTTTTAGCACTCTATCATTCGTAATATTTAGAAAAACATTTCTTAGCTGTTTATTAACAGTCATTAATCATTATTAACCATTATTCCTTGTCTAGAAGTCTTATTCTGTAATGTTATTACTGTACATGTACACATTTTTCCACTTCATGTTAGACCTACCTCAGTCTTTAAGTTTTAACCATTTTGGTCTACCTCTATAGAGGAGCCTCGTTCCATTTCTAGAACCGTTGTGTCTGTCTGGAAGGCTAGTTTTCTAGCCTTCTAGTTTTTTTTAAATACGAGAATCTCCTCATGTTAAATATCTACATTGCTGGATTTTACTGCTTGCCCTGTCATAAGCGAAGCGTCCTCCACTAACAGGTATTATCTTTTAGCCAGTCTCTGCCTCTTACTCTCTGAGGCTAGCCGTTTGAGACTTTCTGTCCCTCCTTTTTTACGGCTTTCTCAATCTTTACGGTTCTCTCGCTCATAAAGTTATTTGTTCTACGTGCGTTCAACCCTTTCTGGGCTGTCTATAAATAATCTCTGTTCAACCCTTTCTGGGATTTTCCTTTAAATAATCTTTTCTAGATTATTACTTTCTGGCTAAATTTCTCTTAGTCGACTTTAATTTGAACCCTTTCTGGGTTTTATCTTTAAATACTATCTTCACCCTTTCTGGGCTTTATTATAACAGTAATATTCTCCCTTTCTGGGTCTGTATTATAACAGTAATATTTTCCCTTTCTGGGTTGTATTTTTAAATACTATCTTTTCCAGAAGTTTCTCTTAGACGTCTTTTATTTTAACCCTTTCTGGGTTGTTCCTTTAAATAATCTTTTCTAGATTATTAACATTTTTGGGGTCTTACAGGTTGCCTTTTAGTTGGTAATTTACTAGCTTTCAAAGTTCGTACTCCTATACTCAAGCGTACGAGTGCGGAAGCGAATGGACAAGCATTGCTCGATCGACCGTGGCCAGGGGTCGATGGATCAATGCCCCTAAAACGTTGGGCACCATGTTTTACGGTGTGTACTTTACTCTTAACACCTTTTACCTATTTATTTATTATTCTCAGGTAAGGTAAAGAAAGTCAAATCTGACCTAAACCATAAGCATTCAAAAGGTACTTACAATTTGGTCAGAAGACTCGTCTGTGGTATGTTCTCATTAAAAGTCTTCCAGCATCATAAATCTCAGTAGGCAGATTTTGTAATCAATTAAATTTCTTTTAATTGGTTACTTTTCTTTTTATAATAAACAAAAATATAAAGGCAAATAGAACTTCATCGTTTAAGTATAAAATACAATAATCACATTTTGAATCAAAGGTGTAGTAAGCTCTGGGCTTCTTATCTTCTGCTTGGGGTTTCTTGTCCTCAGCTCTGGGCTTCTAGGCGTCGGGGGCACTGGGGTATCAGTATCCCAAGAGGCAGTCAGTTCATCAGTCTTATATACTCCTTGTTTACAACAGGCATTTGGTTGACACTCCTCCAAAGTTTCCCAGATCCTTCTCCAGGCAGGTGCAAGCGGTCCACCTCTTCATGTCCTTGAACTCCAGTAAACTCAACTAAGATGGCTGAGTTCATTTAAAGTTCTAGGAGTCCTCTAGCGCACACACATAATCGCACTTTTCAGCTCCTCTCAACATGGGTTGGCACAGTCACATATACATACATAACCAATTACTGTACATCTATGCCAAAACAATATAAGCCATCTTTTACGAACAAAATAAATAACATTGAATGCAATGCATTATATCCAATACATTGGCTAAATATGTGTAACAAAAAGGCATCTATAATAAACAAGGAGGCAGGTAATTGCATTTTCTTGATATTATACAACACGGCATAGCAGTGAAAGTTGAGACCATGGTGGCGAATGACATTGCCAAGGGGAAGCAGGTATAGTATGAAGAGGAGAGAACCAAGCACCGAACCCTGGGGGACGCCTTGGGGCAGCGGAGCAGTGGAGGAGGTGCAGTTGTTGATGTGGATGAATTGTTGTCTGTCAGTGAGATAAGATTGGAGCCAGGAGAGGGCAGTGCCGGTGATACTGAGGGGAAAATTCAAGGAGGGAGAGAAGAATGGTGTGGTTAATAGTGTCAAAAGCTGCAGTTAGATCAAGGAGGATGAGGATGGTGAGGTGACCAGCGTCTGCAGAGAGGAGGATGTCGTTGGTGACTTTGAGGAGGGCTGTTTCAGTGCTGTGTTGTGATCGGAAACCAGATTGAAATGGTTCAAAAAGGTCATTTGAGCAGAGGTGAGTTTTAAGTTGTTTGGCGACAGTGCGTTCCAGTATCTTAGACAGAAAGGGGAGATTGGAGATGGGCCGAAAGTTTGACATGATGTCAGGGTTGAGTCCAGGTTTTTTGAGGATGGGGGTGACAGCAGCCAGTTTGAGTGAAGGGGGGATTGAGCCAGAGCTGAGAGAGGAGTTAATGATATATGTGATGAGTGTGGAGATAGCAGGTAGACAGTCCTTGATGAGGTTGGATGGGATGGGGTCAAGGACACATGTAGATGTTTTCATTCCAGTTACAATTTTGGACAGCTCCCCTGCCGACACAGGGGAGAACTGAGACAGGGACTGAGAGGTAAAGGGGGGAGGAACAAATGATGGAGTGGGAGTGCAGATAGTGGTGACAGAAGAAGAGGACAGGTTGTTATAAATGGTGTCAAGTTTGGTCAGAAAAAATGAAAGAAAAGAGTTGCATTTATCAGTTGTGAATGAGTTGGTGGTATTGTCACTGAGTTTGAGAAGTTTATTTACTGTGGAGAAGAGAGCCTTGGGGTTGGTGGAACCAGAGTGTATGAGGTGCGAGTAGTAAGTGGACCGGGTAGTGTTAAGAGCTTCCTTATACTGCTGAATGTGATCTGTGTAGGCTTGTAGTTGAACAGTTAAACCAGTTTTCCTAAGGAGTCTTTCAAGCTGACGCTTACGGGATTTCATTTTGTGCAGATCAGGAGTGTACCAGGGAGCAGAGTGAGTGAATGAGACAGATTTGGTTTTGGTGGGAGCCAGATGATCGAGACAGGAGGAGAGTGTTTCATTGTAGTAGTTGATTAGGTCGGAGGGGTTGTCAGTCAGCGGTGGGGGGGAAGAGGATAATTTGCTGACAAGAGAGGCTGAAAGGGCAGGAGTGGAGATGGATTTAAGATTTCTGAAAGAGATTGTGCGTTTGTTCTTGGTTGAAATAGGGAGATAAATGTTCATGGTGATTGCCAGATGGTCAGAGATGTTGAGGTTGAAGCTGGAGAGGTGAGGTATGGTGAGACCAGTAGAGCAGACCAGATCCAGGATGTGACCGCGGCTGTGGGTAGGAAAGTTGACATGTTGGGTGAAGTTGAAGCAGTGTAGCAGTTCCAGGAATTCAGTGGCAGATTTGCAGTTAGTGTCAATGTGAATGTTGAAATCTCCCAGAAGCAGAACAGAAGGTGAGATGGCAGATAACTGAGTTAAAAAGTCAGAAAAGTCAGAGAGAAAGGAAGGATTTGGATTGGGAGGGCGGTAGATTACGGCAGTGACCAGAGGAGAGGGACCAGAGAGTTTGAAAGTGATGTGTTCAAAGGACTGAGCAGCAGGGATGGAGATGGTGGATGTTTTAATGTCCTTTCTGTACACTGCAGCGACACCACCTCCCGCCCCTCAGGTCAAGGTTTGTCCATGTAAGTATATCCTGTGGGTGTGGTTTCGTTGAGTGAGAAATAGTCCAGAGGTTTGTGCCAAGTTTCAGTGATACAGAGGAAATCCAGGTTATTGTCAGTTATGAATTCATTTAAAATGAGACTTTTATTGTTGAGTGAGCGGGTATTGAGCAAAGCCAGTTTCAGGTGACGTTGCTTCGTGATGGGTTGAGAGGACCGGGGAAGGGGGGCGGAGATTAGATAGGTGCACTTGCCGTTTGTTGTGATGACGTAGTGAGGTAGTTGCAGTGCGCGAATAGGACCAGATGGATGGAATAGAGCTTGGGGTTGAAAAGTTGTAATTGAACATACGACCAGAGCCTCTGTGTGGAGGACGTCGAAGTAGTCCAGTTTCTCGGAAGAAGTTAATGCAGTCCAGACAGCGGTGGTTATTGAGTGGGCGGAAGTCAGCAGCGGAGCAGAGCGGTGGCATGATCCAGGCGTGGTGCGCTAGCGCAGAGTTAGCGCTAGCTTGTACTCAGATGCCGGGCGTCGCAGTTCCAATCCGATTCCAGCAAGTATGTATATCATTTCCTTCGCGATCAGAGTGTTGTTCATCTGGTCGATGGTCGCAGTTGAATCGGGCTCTTGTTGCTTGCTCTGGTGTTTGCCTTACGTGAGATTTCCAGGACAGACTATCCACTTTATTATTATTCATTCATGCATTTTCCGTTGTGATTTCCAGTTCTGAGGTGGCTGAGAGGATGAAGTGAACTTGTAATAATAAAATTATTACTGTTTAAAAGTATTTAAGATAAAAACATAAAAAAGCCGGACGGAGAAGCGGCAGCCAACGTGCGCCAGCGTTCTCTCTCACCGGAAGCAAGACTAAAAAGTCTTTACTCTTTACAAATACCAACCAAAAAAAGACAGGCACCATTACCACCAAAGCCTGCGGGCCCAGCTCGCCCTCCCCCTCCTGTGAGAGCTCTTCGGCCTCTGCCACAACGCCAGGGCCCACACCCTCCTCCATCTGCTCGAGGTGAACCGAAAACAACTGATACCAGCTCTCAGTGATATGTGTCGGGTCCCCGTTTTGATAACAGTAACTTTCTCAAATGTTTACAGAACAAACGGGAACCCAGTGTGCCTGTATCTTCCTCTATTGCTGTTCTATTACAAGATAGAAAGTCTAAGGCCTTCAATAGCCGTACAGCAAACCTAACTAATCTGGTGCCTCTTACACGTCAAACTAATATTGCTGTGGGGAAAAGTAAGTCTGTTAAGTTAGCACTCCTTAACATTCGCTCACTTAAAAATAAATCACTTCTAGTCAACGACTTAATAACCACAAACAATCTGGATTTTATGCTTCTAAATGAAACCTGGCTAGAAGACAGCTGCAGTGCAACAATCCTCAATGAAGCAGCCCCCCCGAACTTTACTTTTATGAGTGTCTGCAGAGCTGTTAAGAGAGGTGGGGGTCTAGCTGCTCTTTTTAAAGATATCTATCAATGTAAGCAAATATCATTTGGGAATTACTTGTCTTTCGAATATCTGGGTATTGTGTTAAAAGGTGCTCCACGCATTTTACTTATCATTATTTACAGGCCTCCAAAATACTCTCCAGCCTTTGCTGAGGACTTTACAGAACTGTTATCAACAATTACATCAGAGTTTGACTGTTTTGCCATTGCTGGAGATTTAAACATCCACATAGATAATGCAGAAACCAATATGGCAAAAGAAATCAATACTGTTTTAAAAACTTTTGATCTGACTCAGCATGTTCATGGACCCACACACAATCGTGGACACACTCTAGATTTACTTATCAGTAAGGGTCTAAACATTTCATCGATTGTTATTAAGGATGTAGCACTGTCTGATCATTTCTGTATTTTCTTTGATATATTGATCTCTCCTGCCACTGAAGCTAGATCTGTGTCTGTCAAGAAGAGATGCTTAAATGAGAACACTAGTGTACTATTTATGAAGGCTATATCCTTAACACCAAGCATATCTGCAGACTCTGTTGATTTTCTCCTTGATTCCTTTAACTCAAAAGTTAAAAGTGTAATTGATGATATTGCTCCTGTTAAAGTCAGGAAGAAGAGTGGCAGACAAAAAGCACATTGGAGAAACTCAACAGCAGTGCAAAATATGAAAAGACAATGCAGAAAAGTAGAGCGCATATGGCGGAAGACAAAACTTGTAGTCCATTATAACATCTACAAAGACTGCATCCATGCTTTTAATATGGAACTAGGCAAAGCTAGACAGACTTTCTTCTCAAATATTATAAACAGTAATTTAAACAACACACGCACTCTTTTTGCTACTGTAGAGAGACTGACAAACCCCCCAAGCCAGATTCCCAGTGAAATGCTCTCAGACAACAAGTGTAGTGAGTTTGCCTCTTTCTTCTCTGAGAAAATCAATAATATCAGAAAGGCGATCAGCACATCTTTGAGTTGCCCTGGGGTTAGACAGACCATCAAACCACCTGAGAAAGTAGATACTATGTCTGACTTCAAAGAAATTGATGGCAAAATTTTGGAAGAAACCGTACAGCACCTTAAAACATCAACCTGTGCTCTTGACACACTTCCCACATCATTTTTCAAAAGTGTGTTAAACAGTTTAGAAGCAGATCTTCTAGAAGTGGTAAATGCCTCACTTCTCTCTGGGAGTTTTCCAAACTCCCTGAAAACTGCAGTTGTCAAGCCCCTCCTGAAAAAGAACAATATGGATAAGACCATATTAAGCAACTATAGGCCGATCTCAAATCTTCCTTTCATAGGCAAGATCATTGAAAAAGTTGTCTTCAATCAGCTGAACAAATTCTTATGCTCGAATGGATACTTTGACAATTTTCAATCTGGTTTCCGACTGCACCACAGCACAGAGACAGCGCTCATAAAGATAATAAACGATATTCGCTTAAATACTGATTCAGGCAAATTATCAGTGCTGGTACTACTCGACCTCAGTGCTGCATTTGACACTGTCGATCATAACATACTTCTTGACAGGCTGGAAAACTGGGTGGGGCTTTCTGGGAAAGTCCTAAAATGGTTCAGGTCATACTTAGATGGGAGAGGTTATTATGTGAGTATAGGAGATCATAAGTCTGAGTGGACATCCATGACATGCGGAGTCCCTCAAGGCTCAATTCTTGCGCCACTCCTGTTCAACCTGTATATGCTCCCAATGAGCCAAATAATGAGAAAGAACCAAATTGCTTACCACAGCTATGCAGACGACACACAGCTCTACTTAGCCCTATCGCCTAACGATTACAGCCCCATTGACTCCCTGTGCCAATGCATCGATGAAGTCAACAGTTGGATGTGTCAAAACTTTCTTCAGTTAAACAAAGACAAAACTGAAGTCATTGCATTTGGAAACAAAGATGAAGTTCTCAAGGTGAACGCATACCTTCACTCTAGGGGTCAAACAACTAAACATCAAGTCAGGAATCTTGGTGTGACACTAGAGTCAGACCTTAGTTTCAGTAGTCATGTCAAAGCAATAACTAAATCAGCATACTATCATCTAAAAAATATTGCAAGAATTAGATACTTTGTTTCCAGACAAGACTTAGAGAAACTTGTTCATGCTTTCATCACCAGCAGGGTGGATTATTGTAATGGACTCCTCACTGGCCTTCCCAAAAAGACAATAAGACAGTTGCAGCTCATACAGAACGCTGCCGCCAGGATTCTGAGCAGAACCAGAAAATATGAACATATCACACCAGTCCTCAGGTCTTTACACTGGCTCCCAGTTAAATTTAGGATTGATTTTAAAGTATTATTACTGGTATATAAATCATTTAATGGCCTAGGACCTCAATATATTGCAGATATGCTCACTGAATATAAACCCAACAGATCACTCAGATCACTAGGATCATATCAGCTAGAAATACCAAGGGTTCACTCTAAGCATGGCGAGTCCGCTTTTAGCTATTATGCCAGCCGCAGCTGGAACCAGCTTCCAGAGGAGATCAGACGTGCTCCTACAGTAGTCACTTTCAAATCCAGACTCAAAACACATCTGTTTAGCTATGCATTTAATGAATGAGCACTGTGCCAATGTTCGTCCGACTGTTTGTACTGTACTGTATTTTATTTTTTATTTTTCTAAACTGTTTTAATTATTCTTATTTCTTTTTATTATTTTAATTTCTTCTATGTAAAGCACTTTGAATTGCCACTGTGTATGAAAAGTGCTATATAAATAAACTTGCCTTGCCTTGCCTTACTCTCATTCACTCTCATTGTTACTCGAGGATGGATTTGTACTGTTTGTGATCCAGCTTACGGTCTTCAGAGCGACAGGACTAACGTTACTGACCACGGCAGAAATGAAAGTGAGAGCGCGCACTTTATGACAGCTCATGGAGTCGTTTTACGGATATAAGGTTTACCAGTTTATTAAACACCCACTGAAAAGGTGTGTATATATTTGTTTACTGTTAGTTGTAACGAGTGTTTTGTTTACGTCGCTGTGTATGATCCATGATAATGAAAGGGAGAAGAGAGAGAGTTTATGGATAAGACTTTAATGCTCACTTCTTATACTGTGTTTATTCAGCTCTTACTGTGATTCTCTGGAGTAAAACTAACGCTTCATCTTTTGTGTGATGTACAATAAACTTCATTGAACTCATCAGTATATTTTGGTCATCATTCAGACAGGGTCTTCTACAGCAGGCTTGTATTAAAAGCAGATGACAAATAAGTTATAACCATAATTAAACTAAACTATACCTGTTCTATCTCCATACAGCATATATTCTCTGGCTCTGTAGGCATTATTGTCCGACTCCAAGTCGAAATGAACATCGCAACTGAGAGTTTCTGTTCTGATATTATCAGATGAGATTGTCCTGGCTCTGAGCGCTCGCCCTCTGTGCCGTGCAGCAGCAGTTTATTTGCATTTAAAGGGCACACACTAAAACAGCGCGGTTTTCTGAGCCCCAAAAAATTACAATTTAAACATGCTGTAAAAAATTATCTGTTGGGTATTTTGAGCTAAAACTTCACATACACACTCTGGGGACATCAGAGACTTATTTTACATCTTGTGAAAAGAGTCATAATAGGTGCCCTTTAAACTAGACGCACATAGAGATGTATATCAGAACTAGATATTTATTATTGAACACTAGCAGCTTATGCTGTGCTACCATACTTAAAGGGATAGTTCGCCCAAAAATGATATTTAAGCCATGATTTACTCACCCTCAAGCCGTTCGAGATGCATATGTCAATCTTTTTTCAGACGAACACATTTTCAGTTATTTTAGAAAATGTCTTAGATCTTTCAGTGGTTATAATGTGAAGCAATGGGGTCCAGCAGATTCAAGTCGCAAAATGTGCATGCATCCTTCACAAAAATAATCCATCCGGCTCCAGGGGGATAAACGAAGGCCTTCTGAGGGTAATCCGTGCAGTTTTGTCGTAAAAATATACATATTTAAAACTTTATAAACGAAAATAACTGGCTTCCGGTGGCGGTCGGTGCGCGTTCATGGAGATGGTTGCTGGCATATGACGTAGGACGTAACGCAGGAAGCGTCGTGACGTAGACCGAGCATGACAGCGCAGCCAGAGAGCAGAGCAAAACAAAACTCTACGTTCGCTCTACGTCACGACGTCATTCATCTCCATGAACGCGCGCCGAAATGTGAAATGTGTTCGTCTGAAAAAAGATTGAAATATGCATCTCGAACGGCTTGAGGGTGAGTAAATCATGGCTTAAATATCATTTTTGGGCGAACTATCCCTTTAATACTATGAGAGAGTCAATTTGAGTGGAATGAATGTTTGAGTCAGTAAGAGTTATTGTTCTTTTCTTTAGGCACTATGATGTATTGCACTTGCAAAATATCAAATTGGCCAAAAGCCTGTCATGTAATTTGTGCACGATGGGGCCGTAGTATGATGCCTCCATGGCTGAAAACACGCTCCACTGGAGCACTAGAGGCAGGCACTGCCAAGACCCTAATGGCCACTCGGAGGAGTGCAGGAAGGGTGTTCCTGTTTAAAGCCCAGAGCAATAAGGCATTCTGTCCTTCAGATATGTCAAGGTAGTGACTTAGCTAAAATGCTGGAGTCCCAATGTTTTTCCTCTGTCTCTTATGATATGCTGAGCCTCATGTTCAGGCTGTTGACCTCTTGCTCTTTAGCTTCAAAACAAGCACTTTCTCAACATCATCAAATATTAATGTTGCTAATGATGCAGTTAGTTAAAGTGAAAATCTATAACTTAGAGTGTGCCATGGTATTAACCCTCAGAGGTCTGGGGTGTTTTTGGGGTCCTTGAGATGTTCTGACATGCCCTGACATTTGTGCTTTTTTCAGTTGCTTATAAACATATCAATGGCAAAAAAAAAAATACACTCTATTTAGCACAAACAGGACTACCATAATATGTGAGCCACATGTATGTAAATGTTTTCATTTTTGAGAGAATAATGTTTATGCATGGTTATTGAAAAAACTAAAAATGAAAGTTTCTGAAATAAGGCCACAAAACACATACTAAATATGTGTCAATAAGACTTTTCCTGCCTAATCATTCACATAAAACGATACATTGATTTTAGTTTTGTGAAACACTTTTAGTTTGGAAAGGCAATATGCGGATGGGGCGTAAACGATCATGCATATTTAGTGGTTCACACCTGATGATACTTAATGAGCCATTCATTCAGGTGTGTCACCTATAGCTAACTTAAATATACGAGCTTGATAAAAATGATCATTCTAGAAGAAAATTTCAGATGGCATTTAGAGGCTTTTGCATCTGAACTCTTCATATATACACACACACATATACATATATTATATATATATATATATATATATATATATATATATATATATATATATATATATATGCATACACACACACACACACACACACACATATATATATATATATATGTATGTGTGTGTGTGTATGCATATATATATATATATATATATATATATATATATATATATATATACATATATATATGCATACACACACACACACACACATATATATATATATATATATATATATATATATATATATATATATATATATATATATATATATATATATATATACACTACCAAATTGGTTCACAGTTGGAAGCATCACAATTTATTTATTTTTTTTCACAAATTGTGCTTGCAAATTGTATAATATCCAAGGTAAACATGTCTAGTAATTGTGCAGTTAATTCTCATACTGTATTTTCAGTTTTGGAATATTTATCCTCTCCCCAAATTTGTCACTAATAAAACACAATACAAATTATTTAAAGAAAAAAAATATATTTACCTTTTAATAGTTTGTTTACATCTACCTTTTAAATATATTTTTTTATTAAAAAGGTTACAATTACAACAATTCAAGTGTAATCTTACAGTATATTATACAGTAAAAACTGTAACCAAATCTAGACAACAAAATGTTGTCTTTCATATTTCGCCTGACTGTAACGTTGTTTTTATAAAATATTAGGGCATATAAATGTTAATTTGCAGTTTACGTTGCTTATACAAATAGCCTACATTTTATTTCAACATATTTCAGTCGATTTTTACTCATCTCAGTATAGCAATACAGTTTGCTAAAACATCATCATTCATTCACACACGCGATTTAAATTTAAACTGTCTTTTTGCGCTGTGGTAAACAGCGCGCATCTCTGCCATTCATTCATTTATAAACAGAAACCTGATTCACGTGAGAAGGAAAAAAAAACTTACTACAGCATTCCTCAGCTCGCTCCTCATATACCCGCACTTCTGAGGTACATTTTCAATTATTATTATTCCTCACAGCGCTGCGAGACGGTGTAAACAAGGCTACAATGATCTGATTCAACTTGTTTTCTCGAGCTGATATGAGGGCGTTCACAGTTTGCAGGATTGCCTCAGTCATTTGCATTTGAATAGCGCGCGCTCTCCGAGGGCGGAGTCACATTACAAGTAATTAGATGAGATGAGAACGACTGACATCTCGCTCTTTTCTTACAGATTACATGAACTGAGAATATTTGTTTTTTATATAAATTACTTCATTTAAAAGAAGAGAATTCAAGCTTCATGCCTGTGTGTCTGTATGCCTGTTTGACTGAGTATTCGCTGCAGATGGGAGTTTTACTTACTCAAACATGTTCTGAGGGCAGAAAGGAAAATGATTGGTTTACAGCTTCAACCAATGAAACTGAAGCAAGGGCGGGGTTTAGATGTTTGAATTTGATGTGCGCTGCGGTCTGTGGAGGGATTCTTGAGGAATAGTCGAAATAAAAGACAGATGTTCGTGGGAGAACGCATTTATTGCAAGGTAAGTGAATTTACTACTATATTTTGTTACAATTCAATCCTCCAACGTTTACTAAGATAATAAGCGAACATTTAAAATGCACAGAACTAATATCATCGTCTAAATATCGTATTGTATGCATTTTGATTTGACTGTTTCATCAGTCGACCAAAACAAAGCTGCTTATGGGGTAACTGGTGTAAAACATGCTTTTCCAATGGTACCTCGCTGTCTGTTAAATTGATATGCGAGAACAGAACTCGTTCAAATTTTCCGCGATATTTCAACGCCGGTCAAAATGATACATCTCCCGCCTTAGCGCTTCTCTCAGGGCAGGAGTACTCAATTCAAATCGCTGTTATTTTTAGTGTATTATGCGCTGCTTTCAGGGCAGGAGTACTCAATAGATTCAAATTGCTATTATTTTTAGTGTATTAAGCGCTGCTCTCAGGGCAGGAGTACTCAATAGATTCAAATTGCTGTTATTTTAGTGTATTATGCGCTGCTCTCAGGGCAGGAGTAATAGATTCAAACCGATTATTTTTAGTGTATTAAGCGCTGCTCTCAGGGCAGGAGTACTCAATAGATTCAAATTGCTGTTATTTTAGTGTATTATGCGCTGCTCTCAGGGCAGGAGTACTCGATAGATTCAAATCGCTGTTATTTTTAGTGTATTATGGGGCAGGAGTATTCAATAGATTCAAATTGCTGTTATTTTTTAGTGTATTACGCGCTGCTCTCAGGGCAGGAGTATAGATTCAAATCGCTGTTATTTTTACGCGCTGCTCTCAGGGCAGGAGTACTCAATAGATTCAAATCGCTGTTATTTTATTGTATTATGCGCTGCTCTCAGGGCAGGAGTACTCAATAGATTAAAATCACTGTTATTTTTAGTGTATTAGGCGCTGCTCTCAGGGCAGGAGTACTCAATAGATTAAAATCACTGTTATTTTTAGTGTATTAGGCGCTACTCTCAGGGCAGGAGTACTCAATAGATTCAAATCGCTGTTATTTTTAGTGTATTACGCGCTGCTCTCAGGGCAGGAGTATAGATTCAAATCGCTGTTATTTTTACACGCTGCTCTCAGGGCAGGAGTACTCAATAGATTAAAATTGCTGTATTTTTAGTGTATTATGCGCTGCTCTTAGGGCAGGAGTACTCAATAGATTCAAATCACTGTTATTTTAGTGTATTACGCGCTGCTCTCAGGGCAGGAGTACTCAATAGATTCGCTGTTATTTTTAGTTTATTACGCGCTGCTCTCAGGTCAGGAGTACTCAATAGATTCAAATCGCTGTTATTTTTAGTGTATTACGCGCTGCTCTCAGGGCATGAGTACTCAATAGATTCAAATCGCTGTATTTTTAGTGTATTATGCGCTGCTCTCAGGGCAGGAGTAATAGATTCAAACCGATTATTTTTAGTGTATTAAGCGCTGCTCTCAGGGCAGGAGTACTCAATAGATTAAAATCACTGTTATTTTTAGTGTATTAGGCGCTGCTCTCAGGGCAGGAGTACTCAATAGATTCAAATTGCTGTTATTTTAGTGTATTATGCGCTGCTCTCAGGGCAGGAGTACTCGATAGATTCAAATCGCTGTTATTTTTAGTGTATTATGGGGCAGGAGTATTCAATAGATTCAAATTGCTGTTATTTTTTAGTGTATTACGCGCTGCTCTCAGGGCAGGAGTATAGATTCAAATCGCTGTTATTTTTACGCGCTGCTCTCAGGGCAGGAGTACTCAATAGATTCAAATCGCTGTTATTTTATTGTATTATGCGCTGCTCTCAGGGCAGGAGTACTCAATAGATTAAAATCACTGTTATTTTTAGTGTATTAGGCGCTGCTCTCAGGGCAGGAGTACTCAATAGATTAAAATCACTGTTATTTTTAGTGTATTAGGCGCTACTCTCAGGGCAGGAGTACTCAATAGATTCAAATCGCTGTTATTTTTAGTGTATTACGCGCTGCTCTCAGGGCAGGAGTATAGATTCAAATCGCTGTTATTTTTACACGCTGCTCTCAGGGCAGGAGTACTCAATAGATTAAAATTGCTGTATTTTTAGTGTATTATGCGCTGCTCTTAGGGCAGGAGTACTCAATAGATTCAAATCACTGTTATTTTAGTGTATTACGCGCTGCTCTCAGGGCAGGAGTACTCAATAGATTCGCTGTTATTTTTAGTGTATTACGCGCTGCTCTCAGGTCAGGAGTACTCAATAGATTCAAATCGCTGTTATTTTTAGTGTATTACGCGCTGCTCTCAGGGCAGGAGTACTCTGTATATCGCTGTATTTTTAGTGTATTATGCGCTGCTCTTAGGGCAGGAGTACTCAATAGATTCAAATCACTGTTATTTTAGTGTATTACGCGCTGCTCTCAGGGCAGGAGTACTCAATAGATTCGCTGTTATTTTTAGTTTATTACGCGCTGCTCTCAGGTCAGGAGTACTCAATAGATTCAAATCGCTGTTATTTTTAGTGTATTACGCGCTGCTCTCAGGGCAGGAGTACTTAGATTCAAATCACTTTTATTTTTTGTGTATTATGCGCTGCTCTCAGGGCAGGAGTACTCAATAGATTCAAATCGCTGTTATTTTATTGTATTACGCGCTGCTCTCAGGGCAGGAGTACTCAATAGATTCAAATCGCTGTTATTTTAGTGTATTACGCGCTGCTCTCAGGGCAGGAGTACTCAATAGATTCAAATCGCAGTTATTTTGGTGTATTACGCGCTGCTCTCAGGGCAGGAGTACTCAATAGATTCAAATCGCTGTTATGTATTACGCGCTGCTCTCAGGGCAGGAGTACTCGATAGATTCAAATCGCTGTTATTTTTAGTGTATTACACGCTGCTCTCAGGGCAGGAGTACTCAATAGATTCAAATCGCTGTTCTTTTAGCGCAATACTCCAAGCTGTCAGGGAAGGAGTACTTAAGAGATTCTAATTGCTTTGCATTTTCCTAGAAATGAAGTCCTGTAATATTCCTGTATTGCAGGAATATACAGTAGTATTGATACTATGTGCTCTAATAATTTGATACACTAAGCTCAGTTCTAGAATAATTATATTTTTCTCTATAACTAATCATTGTTAATTCTTAAAAAACAAAACAAAAAAACATCACTCATAAAAACATTCAGTAAAAATGGCTGTCAGCTCCCAGGGCATTCTTCAGGGCATCACTTTTGTAAAACTAAAGCAAAGTTGTCCCACAATACCAAAATATACAGTACAAAATACTCTTTTTTTCTGTTTATATTTTTGCTGGTTTTATAGTCTAGTAAATCTATAGCCCTACACATTTTTAAGGGTATATTTGATTATTTTTAATCATTTTGTTGTTACATAAGTAGACCATTTCTTTTTGGTCTATTATTAACTTGTTCTTTTATCTCATTCTTCAGTTACCTGAATGAGCTGGCAGAAACTGGATGAATAAAAGGAGCCAACACTGAAGATGCCTGATGCTACCCAGTCTATGATTAAGACCAGGATGCAAAGATGGAGAGCGTTTGGTTCCACCTGATACAAGCACACAATCTCAGTGTTGATTTTGTGATGCATAAATGTGATTGCAAAATGTGTATCTATGTTCAAATACTTAATTTTAAGTATTGCAGAGAAACAAAGACACTTAATTTCAGGGTTCCTAGGCAATTTGGAAAAGTTTGGAATTTGATTTGAGTAATTTCCAAGTATGGAAAAATATTTTTGTTTCCATACTTTTCCCACCATTCTGTTTCCCAAAATATAAAATTAAGATTTTCTAAAAATACATTTATCAAAAGCAGATTGAATTCATGGCAAAAGTTTAGTGATCATTTAGAGATTGTTTGTCTTTATCATAAGCGAGTCTCTTTTGAATATCACTAAATTAATGTGCATTTACCCCTCTACCAGCAACAGATAAAGGAGCAGACTACCATTTAATTCATGCAACATCAAACCACACAGGTTATAAAGCATTTTAGGTTTCTTCTCATTCTGTTAGTGCTTATCACTTCCAGAAAACTTTAGTACTGATTGTACTCTATACCAAAAATGTAATGTTTTATGAATCATTAATGTTTAATATGGTTAGAAAAATCTAGAGAGTGGATTGCAATTTTAAGTCTGTGTGGAAAAGTGTAAGATTGAAAATAATTAAAGATATTTGAAAATGAACAAAAACATTTTCTTTTACTGTTTCAATTCCCCTTTCTTACCACAGGGTACCATTTGGAATTCTTAAAGGCAGAGGTGCTGATAGTGCTCAAGGCCTGTAGGTCAAAATGTGTGTACTTCGGGGGTCTACGAATTGTCACACCTTTTACAATGGGGGAAATTGTAATTATCTGATTAGTCGATTTGAACGTCTCACATTTGGGTTACAGACACATGGTCAAGGAAGGCATTAAAGATTATAACAGTTTCTCTGTCCCTTTTATTCTCTGGCTCTCTTTGTCTCTTTCTACACCCTCTCCCTCTCTATATCTCTCAGGAAACACTTAACATATATGGGGGGTACAATTAATGGTATTTTGGGATGGGATAAGTTTTTATCATCACATCTATTTTGTAACTTTAAGTGTAACCATATATAGTGTCATTAGACCCTTTCAATTACATATAATGTGCTAACTAGTTTTGATTAGGTATTGACTTTGAAGTGCTACCTATTGCAAAACAATATCGTCACTCTATAGCAGCAATCTGCCACATATTTAGCTGTTGTTACAACTTGTAACTACACTTATTTCCGTTGTTGATATAAGTAGCAGTGGGTGGTAATAGACAAGAAATCTACAGTTTTCCACCATCTTACTGATAACGTTTCTTTAGTCATTCGGCAGTCTAGCAGCCTGAACCCCTGTAGGAAATCCATCCTTACAAAAGTATGGAATTTTGATTTCATTTAATGACTGAACAAAAATTTATTGTAAATAACTAGTTTACTAATTATATTTTTATTGAACTGTCTTTTGGTCCAATTTTGCAAAATAACCAATTCAAGCATAATTATGACTTTCCTTTTTTATAGTATTACAAAACATTTCCAGTGAATTAAATGTATAAAACAGAAACATATCACAAAAAAATGCAGAGCAAAGATGTAGCCTATCATTAAACTGTTGTACTTTTAACTAGTTCATATCATTATTCTTAGAGGTTTTTAATTTATTTATTTTAGACAGGTGTCCTTGAACTTGAATGGGCTTCCTGTTAAACCAGGCCCAACGCTACGGGTCGCCTGGTCAAATGTCTGTCAGTTCCTCCTTAAATTCTCCAGAAGTGTAGGTCTTCCTGCAAATGAATTACATAAAGATGTTGGTTTCAATGTAAGCTGATAGTCATAAAAAAACAAAACGTAAAATGTATTTCACCTGAAAGCTTCAGTTTTGGATACTGCACAATTTCTTTTGTGGAGTAAACTTGGTGCGAGGGACATTAATGAAACCTTATTGTAACGTGGTACCAATGTAAACAAATAAAATTACTTGTAAAAATCTTAAGATCTTTAAGCTAAAATACATTTATAATGCCCTCAAAACAGCACTAAAGACACAGTTATATTGTGCTCATCACAGTTAGTGCATGTTAAAGTCAATTTGAATCGGAGAAAGCCCTGAGAGCAGCGCGTAATACACTAAAAATAACAGCGATTTG
Organism: Abramis brama; assembly: GCF_963993115.1. NCBI lineage: Eukaryota > Metazoa > Chordata > Actinopteri > Cypriniformes > Leuciscidae > Abramis > Abramis brama. The sequence goes on from NC_139971.1 coordinate 6,206,602, forward strand.
AATCTATTGAGTACTCCTGCCCTGAGAGCAGCGCGTAATACACTAAAAACAACAGTGATTTTAATCTATTAGGTACTCCTGCCCTGAGAGCAGCGCGTAATACACTAAAAATAACAGCGATTTGAATCTAGAGTACTCCTGCCCTGAGAGCAGCGCCTAATACACTAAAATAAAAGTGATTTGAATCTATTGAGTACTCCTGCCCTGAGAGCAGAGCGTAATACACTAAAATAAAAGTGATTTGAATCTATTGAGTACTCCTGCCCTGAGAGCAGCGCATAATACACTAAAATAACTGCGATTTGAATCTATTGAGTACTCCTGCCCTGAGAGCAGCGCGTAATACACTAAAATAAAAGCGATTTTAATCTATTGAGTACTCCTGCCCTGAGAGTAGAGCGTAATACACAAAATTAAAAGCGATTTTAATCTATTGAGTACTCCTGCCCTAAAAGCAGCGCATAATACACTAAAATAACAGCAATTTTAATCTATTGAGTACTCCTGCCCTGAGAGCAGCACGTAATACAATAAAATAACAGCGATTTGAATCTATACTCCTGCCCTGAGAGCAGCGCGTAATACACTAAAATAAAAGCGATTTTAATCTATTGAATACTCCTGCCCTGAGAGCAGCGCGTAATACACTAAAATAAAAGCGATTTTAATCTATTGAGTACTCCTGCCCTGAGAGCAGCGCGTAATACACTAAAATAACAGCGATTTGAATCTATTGAGTACTCCTGTCCTGAGAGCAGCGCGTAATACACTAAAATAACAGCGATTTTAATCTATTGAGTACTCCTGCCCTGAGAGCAGCGCGTAATACACTAAAATAACAGCGATTTGAATCTATTGAGTACTCCTGTCCTGAGAGCAGCGCGTAATACACTAAAATAACAGCGATATGAATCTATTGAGTACTCCTGCCCTGAGAGCAGCACGAAATACACTAAAAATAACTGTGATTTGAATCTATTGAGTACTCCTGCCCTGTGCGCAATACACTAAAATAAATGCGATTTGAATCTATTGAGTACTCCTGCCCTAAGAGCAGCGCATAATACACTAAAATAACAGCGATTTGAATCTATTGAGTACTCCTGCCCTGAAAGCAGCGCATAATACACTAAAATAACAGCGATTTTAATCTATTGAGTACTCCTGCCCTGAGAGTAGCGCGTAATACACAAAATTAAAAGCGATTTTAATCTATTGAGTACTCCTGCACTGAGAGCAGCGCGTAATACACTAAAATAACAATGATTTGAATCTATTAGGTACTCCTGCCCTGAGAGCAGCGCGTAATACACTAAAAATAACAGCGATTTGAATCTAGAGTACTCCTGCCCTGAGAGCAGCGCCTAATACACTAAAATAAAAGTGATTTGAATCTATTGAGTACTCCTGCCCTGAGAGTAGAGCGTAATACACTAAAATAAAAGTGATTTGAATCTATTGAGTACTCCTGCCCTGAGAGCAGCGCATAATACACTAAAATAACTGCGATTTGAATCTATTGAGTACTCCTGCCCTGAGAGCAGCGCGTAATACACTAAAATAAAAGCGATTTTAATCTATTGAGTACTCCTGCCCTGAGAGTAGCGCGTAATACACAAAATTAAAAGCGATTTTAATCTATTGAGTACTCCTGCCCTAAAAGCAGCGCATAATACACTAAAATAACAGCAATTTTAATCTATTGAGTACTCCTGCCCTGAGAGCAGCGCGTAATACACTAAAAATAACAGCGATTTGAATCTATACTCCTGCCCTGAGAGCAGCGCGTAATACACTAAAATAAAAGCGATTTTAATCTATTGAGTACTCCTGCCCTGAGAGCAGCGCGTAATACACTAAAATAAAAGCGATTTTAATCTATTGAGTACTCCTGCCCTGAGAGCAGCGCGTAATACACTAAAATAACAGCGATTTGAATCTATTGAGTACTCCTGTCCTGAGAGCAGCGCGTAATACACTAAAATAACAGCGATTTTAATCTATTGAGTACTCCTGCCCTGAGAGCAGCGCGTAATACACTAAAATAACAGCGATTTGAATCTATTGAGTACTCCTGTCCTGAGAGCAGCGCGTAATACACTAAAATAACAGCGATATGAATCTATTGAGTACTCCTGCCCTGAGAGCAGCACGAAATACACTAAAAATAACTGTGATTTGAATCTATTGAGTACTCCTGCCCTGTGCGCAATACACTAAAATAAATGCGATTTGAATCTATTGAGTACTCCTGCCCTAAGAGCAGCGCATAATACACTAAAATAACAGCGATTTGAATCTATTGAGTACTCCTGCCCTGAAAGCAGCGCATAATACACTAAAATAACAGCGATTTTAATCTATTGAGTACTCCTGCCCTGAGAGTAGCGCGTAATACACAAAATTAAAAGCGATTTTAATCTATTGAGTACTCCTGCACTGAGAGCAGCGCGTAATACACTAAAATAACAATGATTTGAATCTATTAGGTACTCCTGCCCTGAGAGCAGCGCGTAATACACTAAAAATAACAGCGATTTGAATCTAGAGTACTCCTGCCCTGAGAGCAGCGCCTAATGCACTAAAATAAAAGTGATTTGAATCTATTGAGTACTCCTGCCCTGAGAGTAGAGCGTAATACACTAAAATAAAAGTGATTTGAATCTATTGAGTACTCCTGCCCTGAGAGCAGCGCATAATACACTAAAATAACTGCGATTTGAATCTATTGAGTACTCCTGCCCTGAGAGCAGCGCGTAATACACTAAAATAAAAGCGATTTTAATCTATTGAGTACTCCTGCCCTGAGAGTAGCGCGTAATACACAAAATTAAAAGCGATTTTAATCTATTGAGTACTCCTGCCCTAAAAGCAGCGCATAATACACTAAAATAACAGCAATTTTAATCTATTGAGTACTCCTGCCCTGAGAGCAGCGCGTAATACACTAAAAATAACAGCGATTTGAATCTAGAGTACTCCTGCACTGAGAGCAGCGCGTAATACACTAAAAATAACAGCGATTTGAATCTATTGAGTACTCCTGCCCTAAAAGCGGCACATAATACACTAAAATAACAGCAATTTTAATCTATTGAGTACGCCTGCCCTGAGAGCAGCGCGTAATACAGTAAAATAACAGCGATTTGAATCTATACTCCTGCCCTGAGAGCAGCGCGTAATACACTAAAATAACAGCGATTTGAATCTATTGAGTACTCCTGTCCTGAGAGCAGCACGTAATACACTTAAATAACAGCGATTTTAATCTATTGAGTACTCCTGCCCTGAGAGCAGCGCGTAATACACTAAAATAACAGCGATTTGAATCTATTGAGTACTCCTGTCCTGAGAGCAGCGTGTAATACACTAAAATAACAGCGATATGAATCTATTGAGTACTCCTGCCCTGAGAGCAGCGCGTAATACACTAAAAATAACAGCGAATCTATTGAATACTCCTGCCCTGAGAGCAGTGCGTAATACACTAAAATAACAATGATTTGAATCTATTGAGTACTCCTGCCCTGAGAGCAGCGTGTAATACACTAAAATAACAGCGATATTAATCTATTGAGTACTCCTGCCCTGAGAGCAGCACGAAATACACTAAAAATAACTGTGATTTGAATCTATTGAGTACTCCTGCCCTGAGAGCAGCGCGTAATACACTAAAATAAAAGTGATTTGAATCTATTGAGTACTCCTGCCCTGAGAGCAGAGCGTAATACACTAAAATAAAAGTGATTTGAATCTATTGAGTACTCCTGCCCTGAGAGCAGCGCATAATACACTAAAATAACTGCGATTTGAATCTATTGAGTACTCCTGCCCTGAGAGCAGCGCGTAATACACTAAAATAAAAGCGATTTTAATCTATTGAGTACTCCTGCCCTGAGAGTAGCGCGTAATACACAAAATTAAAAGCGATTTTAATCTATTGAGTACTCCTGCCCTAAAAGCAGCGCATAATACACTAAAATAACAGCAATTTTAATCTATTGAGTACTCCTGCCCTGAGAGCAGCACGTAATACAATAAAATAACAGCGATTTGAATCTATACTCCTGCCCTGAGAGCAGCGCGTAATACACTAAAATAAAAGCGATTTTAATCTATTGAGTACTCCTGCCCTGAGAGCAGCACGTAATACACTAAAATAAAAGCGATTTTAATCTATTGAGTACTCCTGCCCTGAGAGCAGCGCGTAATACACTAAAATAACAGCGATTTGAATCTATTGAGTACTCCTGTCCTGAGAGCAGCGCGTAATACACTAAAATAACAGCGATTTTAATCTATTGAGTACTCCTGCCCTGAGAGCAGCGCGTAATACACTAAAATAACAGCGATTTGAATCTATTGAGTACTCCTGTCCTGAGAGCAGCGCGTAATACACTAAAATAACAGCGATATGAATCTATTGAGTACTCCTGCCCTGAGAGCAGCACGAAATACACTAAAAATAACTGTGATTTGAATCTATTGAGTACTCCTGCCCTGTGCGCAATACACTAAAATAAATGCGATTTGAATCTATTGAGTACTCCTGCCCTAAGAGCAGCGCATAATACACTAAAATAACAGCGATTTGAATCTATTGAGTACTCCTGCCCTGAAAGCAGCGCATAATACACTAAAATAACAGCGATTTTAATCTATTGAGTACTCCTGCCCTGAGAGTAGCGCGTAATACACAAAATTAAAAGCGATTTTAATCTATTGAGTACTCCTGCCCTGAGAGCAGCGCGTAATACACTAAAAATAACAGCGATTTGAATCTAGAGTACTCCTGCCCTGAGAGCAGCGCCTAATACACTAAAATAAAAGTGATTTGAATCTATTGAGTACTCCTGCCCTGAGAGTAGAGCGTAATACACTAAAATAAAAGTGATTTGAATCTATTGAGTACTCCTGCCCTGAGAGCAGCGCATAATACACTAAAATAACTGCGATTTGAATCTATTGAGTACTCCTGCCCTGAGAGCAGCGCGTAATACACTAAAATAAAAGCGATTTTAATCTATTGAGTACTCCTGCCCTGAGAGTAGCGCGTAATACACAAAATTAAAAGCGATTTTAATCTATTGAGTACTCCTGCCCTAAAAGCAGCGCATAATACACTAAAATAACAGCAATTTTAATCTATTGAGTACTCCTGCCCTGAGAGCAGCGCGTAATACACTAAAAATAACAGCGATTTGAATCTAGAGTACTCCTGCACTGAGAGCAGCGCGTAATACACTAAAAATAACAGCGATTTGAATCTATTGAGTACTCCTGCCCTAAAAGCGGCACATAATACACTAAAATAACAGCAATTTTAATCTATTGAGTACTCCTGCCCTGAGAGCAGCGCGTAATACAGTAAAATAACAGCGATTTGAATCTATACTCCTGCCCTGAGAGCAGCGCGTAATACACTAAAATAACAGCGATTTGAATCTATTGAGTACTCCTGTCCTGAGAGCAGCACGTAATACACTTAAATAACAGCGATTTTAATCTATTGAGTACTCCTGCCCTGAGAGCAGCGCGTAATACACTAAAATAACAGCGATTTGAATCTATTGAGTACTCCTGTCCTGAGAGCAGTGTGTAATACACTAAAATAACAGCGATATGAATCTATTGAGTACTCCTGCCCTGAGAGCAGCGCGTAATACACTAAAAATAACAGCGAATCTATTGAATACTCCTGCCCTGAGAGCAGCGCGTAATACACTAAAATAACAATGATTTGAATCTATTGAGTACTCCTGCCCTGAGAGCAGCGTGTAATACACTAAAATAACAGCGATATGAATCTATTGAGTACTCCTGCCCTGAGAGCAGCACGAAATACACTAAAAATAACTGTGATTTGAATCTATTGAGTACTCCTGCCCTGAGAGCAGCGCGTAATACACTAAAATAAATGCGATTTGAATCTATTGAGTACTCCTGCCCTGAAAGCAGCGCATAATACACTAAAATAAATGCGATTTGAATCTATTGAGTACTCCTGCCCTGAAAGCAGCGCGTAATACACTAAAATAACAGCGATTTGAATCTATTGAGTACTCCTGCCCTGAAAGCAGCGCGTAATACACTAAAATAACAGCGATATGAATCTATTGAGTACTCCTGCCCTGAGAGCAGCACGAAATACACTAAAAATAACTGTGATTTGAATCTATTGAGTACTCCTGCCCTGTGCGCAATACACTAAAATAAATGCGATTTGAATCTATTGAGTACTCCTGCCCTAAGAGCAGCGCATAATACACTAAAATAACAGCGATTTTAATCTATCGAGTACTCCTGCCCTGAGAGCAGCGCATAATACACTAAAATAACAGCGATTTGAATCTATTGAGTACTCCTGCCCTGAGAGCAGCACGAAATTCACTAAAAATAACTGCGATTTGAATCTATTGAGTACTCCTGCCCTGAGAGCAGCGCGTAATACACTAAAAATAACAGCGATTTGAATCTATTGAGTACTCCTGCCCTGAGAGCAGCGCATAATACACTAAAAATAAAAGTGATTTGAATCTAAGTACTCATGCCCTGAGAGCAGCGCGTAATACACTAAAAATAACAGCAATTTGAATCTATTGAGTACTCCTGCCCTGAGAGCAGCGCGTAATACACTAAAAATAACAGCGAATCTATTGAGTACTCCTGCCCTGAGAGCAGCGCATAATACACTAAAATAACAATGATTTGAATCTATTGAGTACTCCTGCCCTGAGAGCAGCGCGTAATACACTAAAATAACAGCGATTTGAATCTATTGAGTACTCCTGCCCTGAGAGCAGCACAAAATACACTAAAAATAACTGTGATTTGAATCTATTGAGTACTCCTGCCCTGAGAGCAGCGCATAATACACTAAAATAACAGCAATTTTAATCTATTGAGTACTCCTGCCCTGAGAGCAGCGCGTAATACAATAAAATAACAGCGATTTGAATCTATACTCCTGCCCTGAGAGCAGCGCGTAATACACTAAAATAACAGCCATTTTAATCTGAGTACTCCTGCCCTGAGAGCAGCGCGTAATACACTAAAATAAAAGCGATTTTAATCTATTGAGTACACCTGCCCTAGAGAGCAGCGCGTAATACACTAAAATAACAGCGATTTGAATCTATTGAGTACTCCTGCCCTAAGAGCAGCGCATAATACACTAAAAAAACAACGATTTGAATCTATTGAGTACTCCTGCCCTGAGAGCAGCGCGTAAAAATAACAGCGATTTGAATCTATACTCCTGCCCTGAGAGCAGCGCGTAATACACTAAAAATAACAGCGATTTGAATCTATTGAGTACTCCTGCCCTGAGATCAGCGCCTAATACACTAAAAATAACAGTGATTTTAATCTATTGAGTACTCCTGCCCTGAGAGCAGCGCATAATACAATAAAATAACAGCAATTTGAATCTATTGAGTACTCCTGCCCTAGGAGCAGCGCTTAAAGAGCAACTTGCAGGTAAAAAAAAAATCTAAATGAATATATAACCGTGTATGAAAATACCATATGAAAAGATAATGCAGGATTTAAAATGTTTTAAAACGACATAATGACACCAATTTAGTAGATAAAGTGAGCGTTTCTTTGACTGCTCGTACAAACCGCTTTTTTTTCAACATCGCGTCATTTTACGTCACACGAGGGAGATGTGTGCTGTGCTCTGCCGCAGCTCAGTGCAGAGTGGGTTGGTATTCAGTAAGAGCGGTCGTGAGACAGTGTGTTTTCAGTAGTTTTTGTATTTCAATTTATCATCGTCATGGTAAATTTATGTGTTTGTGGAGCTTGCAAAAACTCCAGCCTGTCAGGACATCGAGTCCACCGGTTTCCTAACAGGAAAAAGGACGGTGCTATCTTTCGTGCCTGGGTGCGGGTTGTGCAGGTGAAGAGACGGGATTTCTCTTCCGCGTCGGCTTCGGAAAACGCGGTCGTGTGTAGCGTTCACTTCAGATCGGAGGATTATCGTCCCGGCGATATGAAGGAGTTCAACATGGGATACCGAAGTAAGAACCGGGTGAGACTCAGAGCTAGTGCGGTTCCTTCAGTGCACGCATCTTCGGGTTCTCCCGCTGGATGTAGGCGCGAGCACAACATCAACTGGCAAACGCAATGTAAGCGGAACGAAACTGAGCTAACAGTTACTCGTTATTGTGTTTGTGTGGACCGTTTATCAGTTTGGACCAGTGCAGCGCGAGCCTGATCAAGCAACACTGTAGCCTAACTGCGAGATCCAGTAAATAAAGCATTCGCCACTGAAGTAATAACATCGCTGCGAGATCTAGTGAGAAATATTCACATTTCTCCGTTATTAACGGATCAAACAGCGCTGACGTGAAAACCAGGAATAAACATTGTGCAATGAATGAACGAACTATCCAGTGTCCATAGATCAGCAACATTCACCATGGCTTTACTGTAGTAACACTAACTGCAACCATGGAAAGTTTGGCATTTTCCACTAAGGCCCAGTATGCATCCACCTCCCTGCAACACTGACTTTCCTCAGCTGTAAACATTGCCTCGCATTTCCCACACAAGCACCTATGGAACAAAAAATGTATCAGGAATAAATATCTCTCTGTCTCTCCATGAGAAACTGCTAAGTTATATCACGTAACGTTAGTCTGGGCGGATATTAATGAGCATGACAAACGCCTGATCAAAGCTTAGTTTCTGTTATTGTAAGTTCCAATATGTTCTGTCTAACATTAATCCTGGCCTGTCCCTGCTCTCTTGGCAGCCTAGCAGGCTCATAATTGTATGGCTGTGGTCCGTAAACAATTTCCTCAGCGTCCGAAATGTCATTGCAATCCATATTTCCCTGTTGTTTGAATCGACCGCTCTCCCTCGTGCTACGTCACGACTCTCGCCCGTCACGCCCATTTTCAGATGCGGAAGTAAAATTTTCTCACAAAAACGACTCCAGAAGCCACTGTAGCATATTTATAATTTTTTTTTAAAGAAAATCTAGTTCCTACATTATTTTTCTATACATTGACTTGTTGGGTCTTCTAACCTGCAAGTTGCTCTTTAATACACTAAAAATAACAGCAATTTGAATCTATTGAGTACTCCTGCCCTGAGAGCAGCGCATAATACACTAAAAATAACAGCGATTTGAATTTAGTACTCCTGCCCTGAGAGCAGCTCGAAATACACTAAAAATAACAGCGATTTGAATCTATTGAGTACTCCTGCCCTGAGAGCAGCGCGAAATACACTAAAAATAACAGCGATTTGAATCGAGCTCCTGCCCTGAGAGAAGCGCTAAGGCGGGAGATGTATCATTTTGACCGGCGTTGAAATATCGCGGAAGATTTGAACGAGTTCTGTTCTCTCATATCATAACAGACAGCGAGGTACACGAAGCATGTTTTACACCAGTTACCCCATAAGCAGCTTTGTTTTGGTCGACTGATGAAACAGTCAAATCAAAATGCATACCATACGATATTTAGACGATGATATTAGTTCTGTGCATTTTAAATGTTCGCTTATTATCTTAGTAAATTGAATTGTAACAAAATATAGTAGTAAATTCACTTACCTTGCAATAAATGCGTTCTCCCACGAACATCTGTCTTTTATTCCGACTATTCCTCAAGAATCCCTCCGCAGACCGCAGCGCACATCAAATTCAAACGTCTAAACCCCGCCCTTGCTTCAGTTTCATTGGTTGAAGCTGTAAACCAATCATTTTCCTTTCTGCCCTCAGAACATGTTTGAGTAAGTAAAACTCTCATCTGCGTATTGGCTGAGTTATTGTTCATTTTCGGACGCGTTTCAGAATGGACTTCACTGACAGAGAGAAGGCAGAACTCGCCTCGTGTTTATTTTTCTTTATTTGGCAAAAAGCACAACACTTTGTTTTTATTGTGAGTATACACAGAAATAATACACATTTAACAGAATCGATTGATGTATGAAACTTGTTTGTAAAATCAAAGTCAAAAGAGTATTTCGGGTCTCAATTCAACTGATAAGGAAAAAAGCGAGCAGATCACGCCGGCATGATTGCCGACCTCTGAGGGTTAAATGAACAAATATGAAAATAAAACAAAACAGACTTACCTGTATAAATTATACATTGATACTTATTAAAGCTACTATTAAAGTTATCAGTCAAGAGCAGTGAGTGATTTTCTCTTTGCATTTTTGTTGTTTTATTAACATTAAAGGGATAGTTCTAAAAATTCAAATTTTCATAATTTACTCTCTCAAGTTTTAAACTCGAATAAGTTTCTTTCTAATATTGAAAATAAAAGCTATTTGGAAGAATGTGGGTATATTTTTCTCCTATGGAAGTCAATGGGGACCAGCTACTTTTTGGAATATTTTATTCTTCAAAATATTAATATTAGAAAATATTAGAAGGAAATTAATACAGGTTCTAAATTAATGCAACTATCATTTTAAGGACAAGCGGCAGCGTGTTTACTATTACTACTGTCTCTTTAAGAGCTGCGCGACGCATTTGACAAGCAGATTTACTCTCAATTTTCTCAAGTTTGCTTTCACTTTAGACATAACCGACTTTGTTTATGTAAACCTTGTGTGTATTTGACGGTATTAGCACAATAAGACTCTAAATATAACTTAGTCCAGTATCCAGGCGCTGGTAGACAGGCTTTTAGTGCATGTGAGCTTCACAGCACGCAAATTAAATGTTTAACCGACAAGGCATTAAAGCACATGCAAATTATGAACTTTTGTGAGATGCAGTGTCCCGTTCCGCTGCGTTGACATTTTATGTGAATAACTTATACATCGCGTTGTTCAGTATGGGTCAGAGGCGCCAGAACAGCAACTGATAGAATGCACAATATTACTATATTTCTTCAAAAGCAGATCGTGGAGACATTTTAATCGTCCACGATCAAAAATCGTCATATACCCCTACTTGCAACTATGTTATTGTACTTTAATACATAAAGCAATACATCCTTTCCATTCAATGTTTGGCCCACAACAATAGAATACTATTTTTATTTTATTATAAAGTTTAGCTTTAAGTGGGGAATTTCTTCTGTAACTCATTGGTAAATGTGCATTTGCGCTTCGGCATGTTGCAGGCAGAAGTGCTCGGACGGCTGTCTGCTCGCTCGTTGTGAGTGTAAAGAGAGCCGCCCACACGATTGCCCTAGTGCCGGTCAATTTAATGGCCTAATGAAAAATAATGAAAACCAGGACATTTTCATCACTTTATAAAAAACAGCCAGGACGGCCAGGATATGGAAGTAAAATAATGCCAAATGTTTTTGAAACAAAAAGCCTGTTGAATTACACTACTTGAAGAAAATATGCATTGCATTAACCATGCTTGCATTTTAATGCATTGTATTTTTAGGGCTTGCATTTTTATGGGCTGGCATTGATCAGCATGGTTGAATATTTAAGCAGTGAATATTTCAATTCAAAACATCTCAAACACATTTTCATTATTAAAATGTCAATAATCCATATTCACCTTTCATATTTCACTTCCAAAATATTCAAACTGTTTAAAAATACAACCTATAATATTCAACAGGCAATTTTCTTTCTCTTTGCAAACTCGCTTCCACAAATTCAGTGGTTCAAATTCGACAGAAAATTCTACGTTGACATCCAGGAAAAGCAGTAGATTGCCGAGCATACTCTCCATCTGCTGTTAGTCGACCTCACCAGCAGGAGGTGCAAGCGCGTGTTGTTGACGAAGACAGACGAACAGTTAGAGCAAGCCATTCATTCATAGAACTCATTTACAGCAAAGTAAGTGTATTTGTGATTATTATGACGGCTGTTTTATGTTAAATTCAGTGTCTTCACGGTTACTTTTCCTGTGTAGCCTACATGCATCTTTCTCTACTGTGAACAAGATTATAATGTTATTCCCCCGATGCGGATGTACAGATCCAATGTTACATTTTAGGTTGACATATTTATCTTGGTTGTTTAGTGGCCTTAACTTTATATTGCGGCAATGTGCTGCATGCAGGCTATTAGGGTTTCCCTCAATACTTATCAACACAATACAATGGCGCCAGTGCGCTCACCACACACCAGCTATAGGTGGAGAGAGGAGAGAGAGTGATAGAGCCAATTCAATGTACTTCAGGATTCCCCTGCTGGACATATAAAACGCTTAACGTAGCTTAATGGACTAATACAGTGATATAAAAGACCAAACTCGCATTGGACATTCGCACATTTAGGGACCGTCTCTAAAGTTACATACAACATTGGTATACACGTTTCTAACTTCAATAGCATTTGAAGAGAACGACTTACAGTCATAAAACCAACTGTAAAGTGTTCATGTAGTGTCAGGCATAATGCACACCCTTTAGATTTTTGATATTTATTCAAATAAATTAAAGTTTGCTATTGAAGTTAGAAACGTGTATGCTAATGTTGTATGCAACTTTAGACATAGTCCCTAAATGTGCGAATGCCCAATGTCAAGCCAATTTTACATTTAGGCTACATTTAGTCATTTAGCAGACGCTTTTATCCAAAGCGACTTGCAGTTAAACTAAACTAACAATAGGACTACAATATGCAAGTGCTATGACTCTTCCCAGTTTAATCATAGAGAGAGAGAGAGAGAGAGAGAGAGAGAGAGAGAGAGAGAGAAAGAGAGAGAATAGAAAGTGTTAGTATTAATTGATCAAGTGTTGATTTTATGCCAGTATATCACTGGAAAACGCTCAGCATTAAACTTTGCGAGTTAAGTTCACATATGCTTGCCTACAGCCTACTTCCCCAATAAGGTGCGAGTTTGGTCTTTTATATCACTGTATTAGTCCATTAAGCTACGTTAAGCGTTTTGTCCCGACAGAAGGGGAATCCTTGAGTATGATGAGGTATTGAGGGAAACCGATTATAATCCCGTTCATGGTGGAGAAAGCTGATGACATAGGCTCAGGGGAAAGTAACAATTAAGTTATTGAATGAAACATAAACACAACTTTTGTGTCATTATCATCTTTTCCGCATATATATTGACACAGATAATCATTTTCATTTTATGAATGGAATGGCTTGCTCTAACTGTTTTCTTCAAAAACAAAGTCTTCGTCAACAACACGCGCTTGCACCTCCTGCTGGTGAGGTCGACTAACAGCAGATGGAGAGTATGCTCAGCAATCTACTGCTTTTCCTGCAGTTCCTGGATGTCAATGTTGAATTTACCGTCAAATTTTAACCACTGAATTTGTGGAAGCGAATTTGCAAAGCAAAATAAAATGGACCTTAAATTGCCTGTTGAATATTATAGGTTGTATTTTTAAACAGTTTGAATATTTTGGAAGTGAAATATGAAAGGTGAATATGGTGGATTATTGAATTTTTAATAATGAAAATGTGTTTGATATGTTTTGAATTGAAATATTCACCGCTTAAATATTCAACCATGTTGAATTTCAGCCCATAAAAATGCAAGCCCTAAAAATACAATGCATTAAAATGCAAGCCATGTTAATGCAATGCATATTTTTTTCAAGTAGTGCAGTTCAACAGGCTTTTTTGTTTCAAAAACATTTGCCATTATTTTACTTCCATACCAGGACAGGATGTGAAAACAGGACATGGTCTGGGAAAACAGGACATTTGGTCACCCTAATGTCCACTTTTAGTTTCCTTTTCCTCTCTCCTTTTTCTTACATAGCTGTCCCTGAGGTTTTTCCACAGTTTTTTTGCGTCTTCAACTAAACACAGTGCGTTTTGTAATGTCAATACACATTACATGTAACACACCAAGTAACAAGTTAAAATCATTTGACTATAAAATGTAGATATCACACAAAGAATATATAGTATACACTAAAAGCAGCCCTAAATAGTCTCACTACATTTTGTTACATTTTCAAAGTAATTATCGTCTCTGTCTCTATCTTTGACGATAATGTTAGCTTTCTATCCCAAATGTAGTTTAGCCTGCTAGCCTACACAGCACAGGACTATACAACGACTAAAACTATCACACAACATAGGCTACTCACAGTCATGATAACCGAGTTGGTTGGCAATGCTACGCCACACATTGTCTTTCAAATCGTTGTCCTTGTAGTATGTGTAACCTGCGTCGCGGTGACAGTGCAACCCTCACTTACAAACAGCGAAATATGCAAATGAGCGTGAAGTGCACCGCTTCAAGATTTGGACCAGTGACCAGAAGACCAGATTCGCTCAAGAGACTGCGTCAACAGCAAGGGGAGAAAGAATTTGTGACAAACACTCGTTGCGTTAGAAAATTTAGTATGTACGATGTATTTAATGAATTTAAATAATAAGGCAGTGAAATTTAAAACATCGCATCACATCACACAGGAGGGAAAGAAAAGAAAATATATATATATATGTAATGACCAGGAGAACAGCAAGGATTTGCCGTGGAACAAATAAATATAACCTTATTATAACCCTATTTTATATTTCCTATTTAGTTTATAATTATTATTGTTTCTCTCTTTTTTATTACCCATTTAGTTTCAAGCTAATAAATTTAATTGACCCTTATTCTATTAATATATATATATATATATATATATATATATATATATATATATATATATGTATATAATTTATTTGTTTACCTATTTATACAAATTGTTTCTACTTGGCTTATTTAATGGTAAGTATATGTTTTAAATTCGAATGCAATCCTTCCAAATGATAACCCTTTAAGAATACCCTTTTTACTCTCGTTCTCCAAGAAAAATAAATAAAAAATAAAATATAAAATCAAAATGAAATGAAATGAAATGCAATAGAATTTGAAAGAAAAAAATAACAGTAGAGAAAATAAAATCACAGGTCAAATTTACTGCTTAATTAGCAGTCTCAAAATAATTCAGATTCCTCTTTTTATATGTAGGCAATATATATATACACTAATTCTCAGTTCCAGTTCGAATGCCGCTCCCACGAGATCCTTCTTCCGCAATGTATCTCAGATCAACACAGTTCAATTCAGAAGGCGTGTGCACAATCATACCACTCCGTTCGTTCCTTGATTCACAAGCGCGGTCCTTCCTTATATGGGCAAATGGCTTGCCAGTTCCCGCTCGCAGCGGTTTTTTTCCCGATGTGAAGCAAGCAGGGACAATTCACATACAATTCTTCTTCAGAATCGTCCGGTGTCCAGGAAATGTGCAGCATCCGACTCAGAAATGACAAAAAGTAGAAAAGAAGAAGAAAAAAAAAAAACAAGAAAAAGGGAAAAAGGAAAGAAAGAAAAGACCCAACCTTGCAAAGACAAGGCCAAAAATACAATTAGACATTCCTTTCAAAAATATACATCATTAGAGCAGTTAGTCTGCATATAAACAACATTCAACATTTTTTCCTTTTACTGCAATTCCGTCTTACTTTAGCACATATAGTTTGTATGTGCAGAGAGCTATTTTTCCGATGACGCACTTAGGCCTCATCTGCCCGTATTACATATGCGCAGAGCCATAGAGAGAAAGAGTTGCGACACTCTTTGATGTCGCCGCTATGGCTGTCACGTGGTTCATGTAAGCCCCAATAGTTCCAAAACATACGCTGGCTGTCATGTTCTTCTATGGGACAGACAGCAGCGATTGCATTATTGAACGGTAAATATAAAATAAAACACACACCCAAGTAATTTTTCAGCTGTTATTGCATTATTGCATTTTGTTAATGTCAGTTTTGCATTTGGAGATAAGTTTTAGGCTATATTTTTGGAGGGAAAAGCTTAGTGTTCATGTTCGCATGGGTAGTAGCACTGGCTTTAGCGGCTCTAACTTAACTTTTCCATATCATTCATCTGATGATAGACGTCTCATGATATTTATTTTAGCACAACTGGGCTGTATTAGGCTATTGATTCCCGTGATTTTGTTTATAAATTTTGATTCAGCCAACCTTGTACCTTCGTGATCACGCAAAGAGGTCTGCCGTGGCGGTCCGTTCAGAAATCGCTTAGAAGCTTGCTCACTTCTTCTGATGAAAGTGGCCACCCCCAGGACCACAACGTGAAATATTATCATGTTAAGAGAATATTATTTTAAGATTAAGCCATACACATTATCAAAACTATAACAGATTAAAAACGAATGTAAGCATGGCTGATACAAATGAAGGTTTTCAAATAAAATATTTTTTATTAAACAATGACAGACAACAAAAATGTGTGCTTGTGTGAGTGTGTGTGAACAAGAAAAACAAAAACCAGGGGCAGGTGATCCATGAAACAGACAGGACTGGTGATGGCCATAACAATCCTAGAGGTCCAGCATTGTTCTCACAAGCCGCTTCACTCAAGACAATAAAACATAATGAAAAGTTAGTATATCCCAAAAAAAATTAATTAAATAAAAGTTGCTATAAAGGTGGCAGCGATTCATTACCGAACTCTTAGCTGACGAAGTCGCGCTAGCTAACTAGCTAGCAGGCAGTGCTTGAAAATTGGTTGAAACAACCGACATAAAATATAAATAATTACGCTGTGCATGTACAAATGAAGACCAGTATAAGCATCGCAAAGGGCCTCTGAAAGAGGTCGATATTTCAGCAACTTAACTCTGGAACAACTCGACGCGCAGCAATGTAAGTGAATGGTGTCCAAAGCCCAAATGACAATGTTTGGAACTATTCCGATCTTCAAATCCCGGAAGTAGGCGGTTAAAAGCGCCGCCATTTTTTACAACGGAGGTCTATGGGAGTGTCGCAACTCCTTCTCTCTATAGGCTTGTTCGACTTCATGCAGCTCTGCGCAGACCGATCGGCGGCTGACTTGAAGCAGTGCATGCCGGTTAGAAAATTTGTCCGACTTGATCCAGCGCCGACGCCACGTGACTGTGACGTATGCCATCAAAGTACCGCGAGAGCGATTCGAGAGTAGCCAGAGAACTCAGCCAGCGCAGCTTCTCAAGAGCGGCTGCACTGGGCTGCACGTGGGCTGATGACGACACAGCTGTTCCACGATTGGCCGGATTCATTGCATGACAACGATCACATGTGTTGCGTGTTTATTCAAACACCTTTAGTTCCTCTAAAGCGCACAAATCAGTTTTTTTATAACAGTAAACACTCTTTTCATGTAGTTGCGATGTTATATTGTGTCATGTTTATCAAAATAAAACTGATTAAAAAACGTAGACTCCACTTCATTGATAGTAGCTTATGTTGAACTTTATTCTTGTTCAAACGGACGCTGTGTGAAGCAGTACATAAAGTATTGAATGAAAATGTCTCTGAAACATTATTTGGCAAATATTGCATTTATTTCACTTCAGCTGTGGTAAAGTATGCAAACACCACGTGATCGGTCACTACGGGAACCAGAAAGTGTCCGACTTCACATCTCCGTTTGCAGCTCCTCCCCGCCTGCATGCGGCTACTCTCGCCGATCGGGTGCATCCAGCCGCAGCCGATGTCGAACACACCTTATGGCTCTGCATGTGCGTCATGATCGCGCATTAACTCATAGCTCAAATACACAACGAAATTCGTTAAAATAACCTCTATTAACCACTCGAGGTGACTTAACTCTGAAACATTAATTATTCAACACATACATGCAATACTCTTCCCATTATAAACAAAAGGGTCAACTCTTTTACATACAACTGCATATAACATCAGAATTTAGTAATTCAATAGCATTTTACACACAAAAAGAATTATTTAATTACAACACTCACCAAGAGAACTCAATTCATCGGCTATGAAGGGCAAAACTCCCAACTTTGGATATGTATTCTCTCCGTAGCAGTCAATAACACATTCACTCGTAACTTTTGACCGATGAAACTCAATCCGCACTTTAATCTTAAAGTCTCTCTATTGTTTCTCTGATTTAACGCTTGGTTTGTTCGTTCTAATTCTCATTTTTCTTTAGGATCGCACCAGCCGCTTCACTGTCTCGCAAAAAGTGTTGCATCACCCTTGCCCTGAGTCCACCTATTAAGGCGGGGCTAACTCCCACTTGTTGAATTGAACCAATCTTCGTCTTGCTATATTGGATAACTTTTCTAAATGAGTTTTATGATTTTAGTTTATGCATTTTCTTATTTTCTCTTAGAATCTTAAACTTTCTATTTATTTATTTTTTCTTTCCCCACAGATATGAATAAAATAACTGTTTTATATATTCACAAGTGTTAGTCTCTTTTTTGTTCTCTCTCCTTACATCAACAGAATCTCTTCAGTGACCTGGGTTACATATGTGATTGGCTGAAGCCTTTTTTTGTCGCCGCAAAAGTAAAAAAAAAATCGACATCGAAGCGGAAAAAAGTTGTTTCCAGTGTGAAAGGACCTTAAGAGTAAAATTATGAAAGATTCAGATAAACTCATTCATATTAAATATGAAATCTTGTTAAACATACCTGGTTTACAGTGAAGCAGTGTGACCACTTTGGTACATACAAAAAACAACAAAACAGTTCAAGTCGTCTGCAAACACAACCTGCTGTGAAGGCAGTGTGAGAGTGAGGGTCAACTCTCAAGAAGCCGTTTCACTCAAATATATGTTACAAATCCAATAGGGTAGAAAAAGACTACCACAACTTCCATTTCATACCAAATTGGTATTTTTTTCATTCTTTCATACATTAAGTAGTAAGGATCATTTAGATCTTATGTGATTTACACTTATTTACACAAGCAAAGTACAAATGCCCAGGGACGTGCACAGAAATTTTGAGGGGCAGGGGCTCAAGTGAAATAAAGGGCACTTCTCATAATTACGTTTTTTTTTTTTTTTTTAACAAAAAAGTATATATATTAAAGCAACTCTGACTTCCTTTTAAAAAAAATAATTTAAAAAGTTAATCTGTTCACACAGAAACCATGGTCTACTTAGTATTCACTAGGTTTATAGAGCAGCAAAGGAAACCATTCCGCAATGTGCATGTTTTGAAAACATTTTCTATGCTACTAGTTTCAAGTATATATTTAGAATAACCTAAATAACTACATCAAGCAGAGGGGCGTGTTTTACTAATAATTTGTTTATTTTTGCACAAGGCACTACATCATTTTAATTATTTTGGTGTTATCAGAATATATAACACTTTAAAGTCCGCGTGAACCGGAAGTTGCAAACGACTTTTCTCCAGTGTTGTGACGTATTTCCCAGTGAAAAGGAATATTGAACAGAGGGCAGGGTTTTACTCTAGCGCTCCTCCTCTCCATCTCTCGCTCATAACAGACTAACGGTTTGAGGGGAGTGGTTAAGCGTTTCCCAACCCAAGTCCTCAAACCTACGTCATCAGGGAAGGTCCTCCAATGCAGAGGGGAGGGGCATTTTCAGATTTTGATTAAAGATTACGAAGCCAAAAAATTTTTTTGTGTGGATTGACTTGCAAGGATGAATTATTCACCACAAAACGATCAATTTAGGCAAACAAAGTAAATATGGTCAATTTTGATTTCATGTGGACTTTAAAATCAACACAAATATTCACTCTAAACTGAAGAGGGCTGTTGCTGCTATTTTGTTACAGATAGCAAAATCTGCTAATTTATTAATTACTCATAAATAAAAAGTTAATTTATAAATATTGTTATTTTTAATGTTTAATGTTAACTTATTTCTACTCAGTATTATTTATTAATGTACCAGATGCAGTTACTCAGATTTACTACATTTTTTAGAGTGTATCCTCCATCTGTTTGCATCTGTAGATTTCTTCTAAATTCACCAATTTAGATTTCTAAATTTCAGGGGGAAAGACTTTTGATGTAAGTCATTACTGGGGACGTTCTGTATGCAAATTAGGCGTCAACTAGTTAAAATGCGCACATTTGCATCTAACTGACAGGGCAATGCAGGTAAATAAGAAAAACAAAATAACTAAAGCATGTCACCTGGTGGTGATATATGCTTATTTTATTACTTGGCTTGGTTGAATTCCAATGTAGAATGCGGTCTGTTATTTCCATAGACTGTAAAGGTTATTTCTTGATAACAGAACGCTGTGCGGAGTATAATAGACCGTTGTCATGATAAACAGAGCGTTGCTATGGACTCACAGGATTCTAACCGTAGAGACGGAGCGTACTATTTTCTTTAGCGGAAGCAATACAATCGGGTTTAAATCAATAAACTCCCTTTTAAATTATTTTTTTTGTGTCAAATTAATTATTTATTTGGTAGATTTATTTGGGATATATATTATTAACAGGAATATATATTATTTTTCAAAAATAAAAAAAGCACCCCAGAAAAAAGGGCACTTTCTCTCCAGGAATAAAAAGGGCAGGTGCTCAAGCCCCCTTTGATGTCTATGTGTGCACGTGCCTGCAAATGCCCCCAGAACATCCTGGAGTTAAGAGCCGTTCAGGCAGATATGCAGAACAAATGGCGGTGAATGTTAGGCCATAAACATTATATGCAAGTATATGAAACAAAGAACCAAATGGTTGGCCAGTGCATGTGGTGGTGTCACCACACCTTGTGATCTAGGGAGCAATAGAGTTCAATCTCTGTATAAGTCCTTAGATGGAGACATTGAAGGAGGAGATGGTCTTGGTTCAGTAATGAGTCTTATGGGGATGACACAGGATAATACCTGCGTCCCCTGGGTCAGAAAACGTATCGGTTACCTAACATAACCTCTGTTCTCTCTAGAAGAGGGAACGAGTATTGCGTAAGTAGCTTACGCTGCGGGAAAGTCTTCTTTCTCGAGATACTGAAGCCAAAAATTATCCTTAATTTTTAATAATCTTGTCAACGCAGTGCGGCAGCATGCAGACCTAGGGCAGGCTAGCTAGCGTGCCCATTGGCTGCCCTGCGGCAACTGCAGCAGCCTATCGCTGAGCCTTGGCGTGACGTCACGTCCAATGAGAGCGCTTGGCGCGTTTCATGCGTCACAGCCCGCGAAAAGGGGTGTGGCTTAGCGTATATAAGTGAGGCTCAGAGGCTGCTTCACTGGTTTCTGTCGCTGAAGCGAATGAGCTCGTGGCGCGAGCACGGCGGGTTACGCAATACTCGTTCCCTCTTCTAGAGAGAACAGAGGTTACGTTAGGTAACCGATACGTTCTCTTACGAGAGGTTCTCTCGTATTGCGTAAGTAGCTTACGCTGCGGGAACTCCCATGTCAACGCCGTGCGTGCCCAGCATCCACTGAATGAGTCCCAGGGAGAGCCCGGGGAACGTGATAACAGGGAGCCGGGCGGCCAAAGAAGGCTAGCGCAGTACACAAGCACATACTAGGGAGCTGATAATTCCCTGCATAGTGCAGCTCAACCAGTAGAGCTAAATCAACCAACGTAGCCCGCGCACAGATAGTGGGCCGATCTACGCGAGACTTAGACTGATAAAACTTTCGCCTGCAAGGCGGGAACTTCCAGATTGTAAAATCTAACAAATGTAGAGGGGGAGGCCCAGCTTGCCGCTGTACAAATGTCATGAATGGAAATCCCGCTGGACCACGGCCACAACGAGGCCATGCCTCTGGTGGAGTGAGCTCGAATGCCCAGTGGGCACTGCAGGTCTTTAGACGCATAAGCAGCTGAGATAGCGTCCACTATCCATCTGGACAGGCTGTGTTTCGAGGAAGCGAGACCCTTGGTGCGCCCTCCAAACGAAATAAAAAGCTGCTCCGAGCGCCTGAAAGCGGCGGAGCGTGTGATGTAATATCTCAACGCCCTAACCGGGCAGAGGAGATTACCATCAGTCTCGCTGCCAGAAGTTGGCAGGGCTGAGAGGGAAATGACCTGTGCTCTGAAGGGAGTGCCCAATATTTTGGGGATGTAACCATGCCTCGGTTTGAGAATAACTTTGGAGTCGTTAGGTCCGAACTCGAGGCACGCGGCGTTAACAGATAACGCGTGAAGGTCTCCCACACGTTTGACTGAAGACAGAGCTATCAGAAAAACGGTTTTGAGCGTGAGGTATTTCATATCCACAGTTTCCAAAGGTTCAAAGGGATGCGTTTTCAGGGCCTCCAAGACCAGTGAAAGATCCCACATAGGAACCGAGGGGGGTCGCGTGGGGTTCATCCTCCTGGCTCCTCTAAGGAAGCGGATGAGAAAGCTGAGATGGCCGCAACATAAACTTTGAGCGTGGAGGGGGACCTGCCCGCGTCCAGTAGCTCTTGAAGGAAACACAATACTTGTGATACCCCACATGCCTGTGGATTGAGCCCTTTAGCAGTGCACCATTTGCTGAACACAGACCATTTAGATGTGTAGAGCCGCCTCGTAGAGACCAGCGCTCTGGATGGGGATGCCAGATCGAGCCGCGGGCTTGAGAGAGAAGGTCTCTCCTCGCCGGTATCGGCCAGGGGACTGTGTCTGCCAGCTGTATTAGTTCCGGGAAGCAAGCTTGGTTCTCCCAGTACGGGGCTATGAGGAGCACTGTGTGGCGCGCTTCCCTGATTCTCCTGATGACCTGAGGCAACAGAGAGACCGGGGGGAAAGCATATAGCGGGCCACTGGGCCAGGTCTGGGCCAGCGCGTCCTCGTTCTTCGTAAAGAACTCTGGGCAGTGAGCGTTGTCTTTTGACGCAAAAAGGTTGACTTTCGCTTTGCCGAAACGGCGCCACAGTAACTGGACTGTTTGGGGGTGTAGAGACCACTCCCCAGGGGGAACGTTGTCCCTGGACAGTCTGTCGGGACCCTCGTTCAGGTGGCCAGGCACATGCGCGGCTCTCAGCGAGCGCAGAGAGTGCTGAGCCCACACGAGGAGGCGTTCCGCCAGGGTGCAGAGCATCTTTGATCTGACACCGCCCTGGCGATTCACATAGGCCACTACCGATGTATTGTCCGTGCGGACTAGAACATGGTGACCTAGGAGGAATGGGAGGAAGTGTTTGAGCGCTTTCTCGACCGCGAGCATCTCTAGACAGTTTATGTGTAGGAGATTCTCCTGGTCTGACCAGCGGCCATAGACCGGTCTGCCTTCGAAGAGCGCTCCCCAACCTAGGTTGGAAGCGTCTGTCGAGACCACTTTCCGGTGTGAGATCACTCCCATAGTCACTCCTGTGTGATACCATTCGGCTGCCAGCCAGGGCTGCAGGGCTGAAATGCAACCCTGATTCACTCTGACTCGCGAGCCGCCGGCCGCCCAGGCTCGGTGGGGCACGCGCACTTTCAGCCAGCGTTGAAGCGGGCGCATGCGCAATAAGCCCAGCTGGAGCACCGCTGCAGCTGAAGCCATATGCCCCAGGATACGCTGGAATGTCCTCAGCGGAACCTGGCTGCCTACTTGGAAGGATGCGGCGAGGTGACGGATGCGGCGCGCGCGCTGCTCCGACAATCTGGCCGTCATAGCCACCGAGTCCAGTTCTATTCCAAGAAAGGAAATTGACTGACGGGGCGATAACGAGCTCTTGGTCCAGTTGACCGAGAGACCCAGACCTTCCAAATGGCTGAGAAGCGCTGTTCTGTGAGACACAAGCTCTGTCTCTGACTGCGCTAGAATAAGCCAATCGTCCAGATAGTTCAGTATCCGCATTCCCTGTCTTCTCAGGGGAGCGAGAGCCGTGTCCATGCACTTCGTAAACGTACGGGGTGCTAAAGACAGGCCGAACGGCAGGACTGTGTATTGATATACTCGACCGTCGAAGGCGAATCTCAAGAATGGCCTGTGATGGGGAGTTATCTGGATCTGAAAGTACGCGTCCTTCAGATCGAGTGAGATAAACCAGTCTCCTGGGCGAATCTGCGCGAGGATTTGTCTGGTTGTGATCATTTTGAACGGCCGTCTCATGAGGGCTTTGTTCAAATGTCTCAGATCTAAAATAGGTCTTAGCGCTCCGTCCTTCTTGGGTACGAGGAAGTAACGGCTGTAAAAGCCCGACTCGCTCAGAGAAGGATGAACCTGTTCTATAGCACCTCGCCGCATCCTTCCAAGTAGGCAGCCAGGTTCCGCTGAGGACATTCCAGCGTATCCTGGGGCATATGGCTTCAGCTGCAGCGGTGCTCCAGCTGGGCTTATTGCGCATGCGCCCGCTTCAACGCTGGCTGAAAGTGCGCGTGCCCCACCGAGCCTGGGCGGCCGGCGGCTCGCGAGTCAGAGTGAATCAGGGTTGCATTTCAGCCCTGCAGCCCTGGCTGGCAGCCGAATGGTATCACACAGGAGTGACTATGGGAGTGATCTCACACCGGAAAGTGGTCTCGACAGACGCTTCCAAACTAGGTTGGGGAGCGCTCTTCGAAGGCAGACCGGTCTATGGCCGCTGGTCAGACCAGGAGAATCTCCTACACATAAACTGTCTAGAGATGCTCGCGGTCGAGAAAGCGCTCAAACACTTCCTCCCATTCCTCCTAGGTCACCATGTTCTAGTCCGCACGGACAATACATCGGTAGTGGCCTATGTGAATCGCCAGGGCGGTGTCAGATCAAAGATGCTCTGCACCCTGGCGGAACGCCTCCTCGTGTGGGCTCAGCACTCTCTGCGCTCGCTGAGAGCCGCGCATGTGCCTGGCCACCTGAACGAGGGTCCCGACAGACTGTCCAGGGACAACGTTCCCCCTGGGGAGTGGTCTCTACACCCCCAAACAGTCCAGTTACTGTGGCGCCGTTTCGGCAAAGCGAAAGTCAACCTTTTTGCGTCAAAAGACAACGCTCACTGCCCAGAGTTCTTTACGAAGAACGAGGACGCGCTGGCCCAGACCTGGCCCAGCGGCCCGCTATATGCTTTCCCCCCGGTCTCTCTGTTGCCTCAGGTCATCAGGAGAATCAGGGAAGCGCGCCACACAGTTCTATTCCAAGAAAGGAAATTGACTGACGGGGCGATAACGAGCTCTTGGTCCAGTTGACCGAGAGACCCAGACCTTCCAAATGGCTGAGAAGCGCTGTTCTGTGAGACACAAGCTCTGTCTCTGACTGCGCTAGAATAAGCCAATCGTCCAGATAGTTCAGTATCCGCATTCCCTGTCTTCTCAGGGGAGCGAGAGCCGTGTCCATGCACTTCGTAAACGTACGGGGTGCTAAAGACAGGCCGAACGGCAGGACTGTGTATTGATATACTCGACCGTCGAAGGCGAATCTCAAGAATGGCCTGTGATGGGGAGTTATCTGGATCTGAAAGTACGCGTCCTTCAGATCGAGTGAGATAAACCAGTCTCCTGGGCGAATCTGCGCGAGGATTTGTCTGGTTGTGATCATTTTGAACGGCCGTCTCATGAGGGCTTTGTTCAAATGTCTCAGATCTAAAATAGGTCTTAGCGCTCCGTCCTTCTTGGGTACGAGGAAGTAACGGCTGTAAAAGCCCGACTCGCTCAGAGAAGGATGAACCTGTTCTATAGCCCCTTTGCGCAGCAGCTTCACTATTTCTGCTTGAAGCAGGTGCGCTGCTTCTAAACTCACTTTCGTCTCCGTCTGCGCTAGAAAGCGCGGGGGGCGACGAGTGAATTGAAGCGAATAGCCGTGTTTTATAGTATTCAGCACCCATTCTGACGCGCCCTGAATAGCTTCCCATGCTTTTGCACGCATAGCTAGGGGTCGAATGGTCTCTGGGTTCAGATCGCCGCGCTGCGCGGGATGGGGAACCTGTATCAGAGAGGATGGAGCGGCGCGCGCGCCGCCGGTGCTCGAACACGGGGGCTGGTAAACAGTGCTGACTGGCTGTATAGCATATGATGGCTCGATCCCTAAGGATGGAGCGCGTTTTGCTGTTGAACACCCGTGGCGCGAGAGCGGCGTGGGGGTTATTGTGTCTGAAAGTGAGTGCGCGTGCTCGTGAGCGGGCGCTGAGTTTACACTTATAACACGGCCAGTGTTTGGGAGCTTTAGAAGGTCTGTAACCCGAGGTAACTGAATGGCAGAGCGAGCAGCGGGTAGGCGTGAGCACAGAGTTGTAGGCACATTTACTACACTTAGTACTCGAACGGCGTGTGTCCGCTTTATGAGAGTGCGCCCTGAGCGCGTTACCATGGGGACCGTGTTTGTGTGTAGTGGTGAGCACATGGGAGTGGGCACATTTTCTACACTTATGACACCTTCGGCCAGAGCCGGAAAACCCGAATTTATACTCTTTCTGAGATTTATCTGGGCCGCCGTAAAAACGGCGTTTGTGTGCAGGCAGGCGAGTAGTGTTACTGGCTCATTGGCTGCGGTGTAAGCTGCTGCAGTAGCCTGATTTAAGGGGACTGACTGAGCTGGGCGTTTTGATGGCGGTCCGGCCGCAGCGGGACCCAGCCATCTTTTCCTCCTTACAGGTGTTAGGAGGACTTCGCGGGCTCGGGCTTCAACGCTATCTTAGGCCGCGGTCCCCGGGGGGGCGGCGGTCTGTGACGGCTGGTCGAGCGCGACCTAGGGCGGCCACCCTGACGTCGCTGTGAAGGGGGAGGCCGAGACGAGCGCTGTGTAGAGCTGCGTGCAGGAGGCTGAGTTTGAGAGCGGCCTGCAGCTGGGTTCGAACAGCGGGGCAGGAAGAGGTTCATAGCCTGCGACGCCTTCTGCACTTCAGAGAAGCGATCCACAATTCCGCTGACCGCAGGGCCGAAGAGGCCAGTGGGCGAGAGCGGGGCATTGAGGAACACAGCGCGTTCTGACTCACTCATACCAGCCAGCGTCAACCAAAGGTGTCTGTCGATGATGGTGAGCGCGGCCATAGATCTGCCGATGGCTTGTGCAGCGGTCTTGGTAGCGCGGAGCGAAAGGTCCGTAGCGCTGCGCAGATCCGTTAGGGCAGTGTGATCCGAGCCCTTCTCATCCAGCTCGCGGAGGAGGTCGGCTTGTAGGATCTGAAGCACGGCCATCGAGTGCAGAGCTTCGCTGAAGAGACAGAAATCAGTGAAGCAGCCTCTGAGCCTCGCTTATATACGCTAAGCCACACCCCTTTTCGCGGGCTGTGACGCATGAAGCGCGCCAAGCGCGCTCATTGGACGTGACGTCACGCCAAGGCTCAGCGATAGGCTGCTGCAGTTGCCGCAGGGCAGCCAATGGGCACGCTAGCTAGCCTGCCCTAGGTCTGCATGCTGCCGCACTGCGTTGACAAGATTATTAAAAATTAAGGATAATTTTTGGCTTCAGTATCTCGAGAAAGAAGACTTTCCCGCAACGTAAGCTACTTACGCAATACGAGAGAACCTCTCGTAAGAGAACCTCTCTGGATGAGAAGACGACAGGCAGGGCTGAGGCAGGTAAAGAATAGTATAGAAGGATAATGTTAACACAAAAATCACAAGAACCTCAAACAGAGGTTAAAAGAATTGTCTGTAAGTTAGTCTGTGTTTCATACGCTGTCGTTTCAGTGAGGTGTTTGCATTTAAAAAAAAAAAAAAAAAAAAACTGTTACACTGACAGACTTTAGAATACGGATAGCCTATTGTTAACTGTTTTGCTGTAGTATTATAATAGGATGAGTTTATTTCTTCATGTTGTGCTTTTTAAAAACTCTGAAGAGAACACCCAACAATTACAGCATTAAACAGACGACACGAGTCATGCATATTGTAGGACTTTAACGACATATTATAGGTATAGAAATAAATAGAAATAATAGTTTTTGTATTGATATAATATTTATTTATTATTCAATTAAAAAATATATAGTCACTTCCGGTCGGGAACGCTCATGCAGTCTAGACGTGAACTTTCTGAGGAAGGACAGTGAATATTGTAGTTCAGCACCAGGAGGCACTACAAGTAAAATAATCATCTCTCTAAACTCCACAACCAGTTGAAAAAAAGAGTTACAATTTTCATGATTAATATCGACAGACTAAATGTTAAATTATCTTAAAATATCAGACAGACCAAAAACTTGATGTCAACAACCAGTGGAATTTCTCAAGCCAGTAATTGCATGAAATTGCTGTGAATTTTCTCAAAAAATTAAAGCAGCATTTTACACTATTTTACAGTGAAACTTACCAATAACAATCTCATCATTATGTAATTACAATAAGAGACAGAACAAAATATTACAGAATATAATTAGACTACTGAAAATAAGCTCTAAAATATTGTGCCCAAGAAAACAACACAATCATTACGTGTTCGGAATCAACACCTTAAGACAAAATATAACTTTTCATGTTACATTTTCCCCTGTCATTTATTGATGTAAACTGACAATATGGATTCTAAATAAGTTTGGTAATAAAGTCTCTGAGACTGTCACATTCTGTCACAGTGTCTGGTTTATGTTCCTTGGGTCACCACTAGATGTCCTCCTTCCTCACGGTGTCCAGCACACTCTTGCACTACATTCCCCATGATCCTTGTCTGTTCATTGCACTCAGCTGTCCCTCATCACTGATTATTGCACTCAGCCTGTTTCCCATTATCATTGTCGTTTCCCTGTGTATAAATACCCTGCCTGTTTTGTGTTTGTTACGGATTCCTTGTTTTTCATCACGCCACTTGTGAGGTCTGTTCCACTTGTTGTTCCTGTTTATTGTTTTATGTTTTTGGACTGCTTTTTGTATTTTTGACCCTTGCCTGGACTAGTTTCTGATTACGGATTTCCCTATTAAAATTCCATTTTGCATTATTGGATCTTCCTGTGTTTCCCTGAGTGTGGAT
Source organism: Abramis brama (assembly GCF_963993115.1). Taxonomy (NCBI): domain Eukaryota; kingdom Metazoa; phylum Chordata; class Actinopteri; order Cypriniformes; family Leuciscidae; genus Abramis; species Abramis brama. The sequence continues at coordinate 6,235,055 of NC_139971.1, forward strand.
CGTGACAGAAGGAATCCGTCAAGAATAAAGATCCAGCATTATGGGGTTTCGTATCTCTCCCCCTAAGACGGAGAAGGAGAGGAGGGGACGGGTCCAAAATTTGATGCTTCTACGCCAGCAAGGCCAGACGGTGAATTGTCTGGCTCAGACTTTTTGGACCCTCTCTAGAGGCATGGACTACAACGATGCAGCTTTAAAGGATTTTTTTAATGGCTGCCTGGATGACCCATTGCCTGGGTGGGAGATGAAGGGATTGGAGGTCCTGGACTTTTGGGGGTTCATCAAATACCTCCATCATCGGAGCCAGTGGGATACACCAGTCACGCCAACCATCAAGCCAACCACCGGATCTGTCTATTGCTGTCCAGGACTGGTTTCCAGCGTAGCCGATTCTCCGCTGATGTCAGCGCGTGTTGCCAGGAGGGCCATCGTGTCTAAGTCTCGTCCCACCAAGACCGTCCTGCCTGAGTATCTTCCCACCGAGCCTGCACTTCACGTCACGTCTGCCCAGCCAGAGACTGTTCACGTCACGTCTGCCCAGCCAGAGACTGTTCACGTCACGTCTGCCCAGCCAGAGACTGTTCACGTCACGTCTGCCCAGCCAGAGACTGTTCACGTCACGTCTGCCCAGCCAGAGACTGTTCACGTCACGTCTGCCCAGCCAGAGACTGTTCACGTCACGTCTGCCCAGCCAGAGACTGTTCACGTCACGTCTGCCCAGCCAGAGACTGTTCACGTCACGTCTGCCCAGCCAGAGACTGTTCACGTCACGTCTGCCCAGCCAGAGACTGTTCACGTCACGTCTGCCGAGCCGGTGTCTTCGGACAAGATGGCCGCCGCCGAGAGTGTTCCCTTCACGTCTGCCGAGCCTGTGTCTTCGGACAAGATGGCCGCCGCCGAGAGTTCCCTTCACGTCTGCCGAGCCTGTGTCTTCGGACAGGATGGCCGCCGCCGAGAGTGTTCCCTTCACGTCTGCCGAGCCTGTGTCTTCGGACAGGATGGCCGCCGCCGAGAGTGTTCCCGTCACGTCTGCCGAGCCTGTGTCTTCGGACAAGATGGCCGCTGCCGAGCCGGAGCCAGTGTCGGTTCGTGAGCCGGAGCCAGTGTCGGTTCGTGAGCCGGAGCCAGTGTCGGTTCGTGAGCCGGAGCCAGTGTCGGTTCGTGAGCCGGAGCCAGTGTCGGTTCGTGAGCCGGAGCCAGTGTCGGTTCGTGAGCCGGAGCCAGTGTCGGTTCGTGAGCCGGAGCCAGTGTCGGTTCGTGAGCCGGAGCCAGTGTCGGTTCGTGAGCCGGAGCCAGTGTCGGTTCGTGAGCCGGAGCCACTGTCGGTTCGTGAGCCGGAGCCACTGTCGGTTCCTGTGTCTGTTCCTGTGTCTGTTCCTGTACCTATGTCTGTTCCTGAGCCGGTGAGGTCGGTGCCTGAGCCGGTGGTGCCAGTTCCAGTGCCTGAGCCGGTGGTGCCAGTTCCAGTGCCTGAGCCGGTGGTGCCAGTTCCAGTGCCTGAGCCGGTGGTGCCAGTGCCAGTTCCAGTTCCTGAGCCGGTGGTGCCAGTTCCAGTGCCTGAGCCGGTGGTGCCAGTTCCAGTGCCTGAGCCGGTGGTGCCAGTTCCAGTGCCTGAGCCGGTGGTGCCAGTTCCAGTGCCTGAGCCGGTGGTGCCAGTGCCAGTTCCAGTGCCTGAGCCGGTGGTGCCAGTTCCAGTGCCTGAGCCGGTGGTGCCAGTTCCAGTGCCTGAGCCGGTGGTGCCAGTTCCAGTGCCTGAGCCGGTGGTGCCAGTTCCAGTGCCTGAGCCGGTGGTGCCAGTTCCAGTGCCTGAGCCGGTGGTGCCAGTTCCTGGGCCTGAGCCCTGGCCGCCCGAGAGGCCTTCTCCGCCGTGGCCGCCCGAGGGGTCGTCTCCGCCCTGGCCGCCCGAGGGGTCGTCTCCGCCCTGGCCGCCCGAGGGGTCGTCTCCGCCCTGGCCGCCCGAGGGGTCTTCTCCGCCCTGGCCGCCCGAGGGGTCTTCTCCGCCCTGGCCGCCCGAGGGGTCTTCTCCGCCCTGGCCGCCCGAGGGGTCTTCTCCGCCCTGGCCGCCCGAGGGGTCTTCTCCGCCCTGGCCGCCCGAGGGGTCTTCTCCGCCCTGGCCGCCCGAGGGGTCTTCTCCGCCCTGGCCGCCCGAGGGGTCTTCTCCGCCCTGGCCGCCCGAGGGGTCTTCTCCGCCCTGGCCGCCCGAGGGGTCTTCTCCGCCCTGGCCGCCCGAGGGGTCTTCTCCGCCCTGGCCGCCCGAGGGGTCTTCTCCGCCCTGGCCGCCCGAGGGGTCTTCTCCGCCCTGGCCGCCCGAGGGGTCTTCTCCGCCCTGGCCGCCCGAGGGAGAGTCTCCGCCCTGGCCGCCCGAGGGAGAGTCTCCGCCCTGGCCGCCCGAGGGAGAGTCTCCGCTCCGTCCTGGCCGCCCGATGGACCCTCTGCTCCGCCCTGGCCGCCCGATGGACCCTCTGCTCCGCCCTGGCCGCCCGATGGACCCTCTGCTCCGCCCTGGCCGCCCGATGGACCCTCTGCTCCGCCCTGGCCGCCCGATGGACCCTCTGCTCCGCCCTGGCCGCCCGATGGACCCTCTGCTCCGCCCTGGCCGCCCGATGGACTGTCGTCCCCGTCCTGGCCGCCAGATGAGCTGTCACTCCCTGTTTCTGTTCCCCTCCATGGACCTGACCCCCCATCCCTCCCCCTGATCCTCCACCGTTCCACCTCCTGCCTGGACTCTTGTTTTGTTTGTTTCTATGTCTTGGAGCGTCTGGTAGCCGCTCCGTAGAAGGGGGGTCATGTCACAGTGTCTGGTTTATGTTCCTTGGGTCACCACTAGATGTCCTCCTTCCTCACGGTGTCCAGCACACTCTTGCACTACATTCCCCATGATCCTTGTCTGTTCATTGCACTCAGCTGTCCCTCATCACTGATTATTGCACTCAGCCTGTTTCCCATTATCATTGTCGTTTCCCTGTGTATAAATACCCTGCCTGTTTTGTGTTTGTTACGGATTCCTTGTTTTTCATCACGCCACTTGTGAGGTCTGTTCCACTTGTTGTTCCTGTTTATTGTTTTATGTTTTTGGACTGCTTTTTGTATTTTTGACCCTTGCCTGGACTAGTTTCTGATTACGGATTTCCCTATTAAAATTCCATTTTGCATTATTGGATCTTCCTGTGTTTCCCTGAGTGTGGATCGTGACACATTCTCACAGAATAATTACCACCAGGGTTCTTCTCATACACCGATGCACTCAAACAACCTTACAAATGTTCTACATGAAGATAAAGACAGCAGGATCTGTGTGGAAAGTGCTAAATACTTGTAACAATAAAAAATAATAAAAATTAATTAAAAAATAGCCCCTGGGGAAATTAATGAGCAAATATTGTTCAGTTATTAGTGCCTCAGTTCATGAGAAACAATCAAGCTATCAACATGTACTGTACCATTTGACCTCATAAATCCATACTTGAAGTAATCATTAACCTAATCCAATGTTGCCAAATTTACAATGCTTGTGTAAAGTTTCTAATTTCACTGAACTAATAGTTTGTCAATTGTGTGCTTTTTGTATTATTGTAGGGAAAAAAGGTCTTTGTGAAGATCTTACAAAGCCTGGGGGCGTTGGGGTTTGGAATGTACGGATCCCCTAAAGCAGGGGTTTAAGTATGTGGCCACATATGTATGAGTACATACATACTCATACACATATGTATGTGGTATGTAGTCTAGAACTAGGGCAAGGGTGCCCAATCCTGTTCCTGGAGATCTACCTGCAAAGTTCAGCTCCAACCCTGCTCAAACACAACTGAACCAGCTAGTTAAGATCTTCAAGAGCACTTGATCAGGGTCTGAACTCCACAGGTACGTAGATCTCCAGGAACAGGATTGGGCACCCTTGCCCTAGTCTCAGCCTCAGACGTCACGGCCACGGACCGCTTGCTGAACGTCTGATGTACCGTATCATCATCTGATTGGTTGAATTCTATAGGATGACTGGGAGACGTGTGTGTCGTTTTCTTTAACGGTCCGCCTGGAAACAAAGATGCTGTGATGCCAAAGCCCCTCATGGAAGAAGAATGCCTTCGTGTTTACAACTGTGACAATAAGTCCTTATCAGGATTTTAAAAAAAATGCTTGATTTTCAAAAGTATGTGAAGGATGTAAAGCTCACAGCACAGATTCTTTAAAATACGTTCAAGAGTTTTACACACCGGTCTATTATTGTGGGGACATCAATGTTACATTTTCACGCCCCTAAACATAACGAGGAACAAAGAGAACTGTGATTGGTTGATTTACATGTCAGTCAGACGGCCTCTGGGTGGTCTTTGGCCAATGAAAGCTGCTATGGAGTCCAGAGACACTCTGCCGTCAGTCTGAAGGACATATTTCAATGCAAAGGTTTTGCAACCGAATGCACAGTTTCTCAGGTAATTGCAAACTTTTGCATTCCCTCACAAACCTTTTGCATTCTCTTGAAAAAGTGTTGCATTCCCTTGATTAACTTTGAATTTGGTTCAATGCTGGGCCCTATCTTGCACCCAGCGCAATTGACTTGTTACACCGACTCATGTATGATTCCTATTTTGCACCCGCGCACAGCGGACTTTTCCCTCCACAGACGCACGTCGGTAAATTAGGGAATGAACTTGCACTCCTGGGGGGCGATTCAGCGAAAAAGAGGCGGCGTGTTCCGGCGCAAACGTTCCCTGATGCTATTTTGCAGGTTTAGAAAACAATTCCGCCACTGACCAGGAAAAACCTAGTCTAAAGTCAGTGGCGTGTTGCACATGTTATTCATATACTATTTTAAAGGCGCACAGACGCCTGTTTAACCAAAGCTAATTTGGGTGGGTTTCTCCCATCCCCAATGTAACTTTTCTGTCTTTTACGGCTCTGACGAGAACGTCGGTCTCCTCAGCTGTGAACCACTCCTGGCTGCGCCTGGCAAATCCGCTGTTATAATAGCAATCCGCCATGGAACAAGCACGCCTGCTCTTAAAGGGAATGTGAGATTTTGCTCTGATTGGTTTATTTCACGTTACGCCCAAACCACACCTATGAATAATGAAGCTACTTCAGACCAACCCATTTTAGATTTGCGCTGGGCGCAATAGTCATTTATCCTGCCAATATAATAGCAACCGCGCCCAAGACCCGCCCACAAAGTTACTTGCGTTTCGCGCTTGATACTTGCGTTTCAGATCGTTAAAATAGGGCCTGCTGTCTTTATTGTAACAGTCAATTAATTATTGCTTAATTTTCAATGTTTTTTTTAACCAGCATGTTAAAAAAAGCTCTGGAGTGGACTCGTGGGTTGAAGCGGGCTCTGGAGTGGACTCGTGGGCTGAAGTGGGCTCTGGAGTGGACTTGTGGGCTAAAGCGGGCTCTGGAGTGGACTCATGGGCTCCGGAGTGGACTCGTGGGTTGAAGTGGGCTCTGGAGTGGACTCGTGGGCTGAAGCGGACTCTGGAGTGGACTCATGGGCTGAAGCGGGCTCTGGAGTGGACTCATGGGCTGAAGCGGGCTCTGGAGTGGACTCGTGGGCTCTGGAGTGGACTCGTGGGTTGAAGTGGGCTCTGGAGTGGACTCGTGGGCTGAAGCGGGCTCTGGAGTGGACTCATGGGCTGAAGCGGGCTCTGGAGTGGACTCATGGGCTGAAGCGGGCTCTGGAGTGGACTCGTGGGCTCCGGAGTGGACTCGTGGGTTGAAGTGGGCTCTGGAGTGGACTCGTGGGCTGAAGCGGGCTGAAGCGGGCTCTGGAGTGGACTCGTGGGCTGAAGCGGGCTCTGGAGTGGACTCGTGGGCTGGAGTGGACTCGTGGGCTGAAGCGGGCACTGGAGTGGACTCGTGGGCTGAAGCGGGCTCTGGAGTGGACTCATGGGCTCCGGAGTGGACTCGTGGGTTGAAGTGGGCTCTGAAGTGGACTCGTGGGCTGAAGCGGGCTCTGGAGTGGACTCATGGGCTGAAGCGGGCTCTGGAGTGGACTCATGGGCTGAAGCGGGCTCTGGAGTGGACTCGTGGGCTCCGGAGTGGACTCGTGGGTTGAAGTGGGCTCTGGAGTGGACTCGTGGGCTGAAGCGGGCTGAAGCGGGCTCTGGAGTGGACTCATGGGCTGAAGCGGGCTCTGGAGTGGACTCATGGGCTGAAGCGGGCTCTGGAGTGGACTCGTGGGCTGAAGCGGGCTGAAGCGGGCTCTGGAGTGGACTCGTGGGCTGAAGCGGGCTCTGGAGTGGACTCGTGGGCTGAAGCGGGCTCTGGAGTGGGCTCGTGGGTTGAAGCGGCCTCTGGAGTGGGCTCGTGGGCTGAAGCGGGCTCTGGAGTCGACTCATGGGTTGCAAGGTTATTTTCATTAATGAAAACTAAGACTAAAAAGATTGGTCAAAAAACAAACAAATAATATAAATCAAATAAAAATGTCATAATAAATGAAAAACTAAAACTAAACGAAACTAACAACACTTAAAAACTAACTGAAATAAAATAATAATTAGCAACAATTATGCTCTTATATGATGCTGTTATTATCTTTGTTTTTACAAAAAAAATTCTGCTAATAATATTATCCATATGCAGACATTTCCCCACAACGTAGGGAATACCAAGACAACACACCCTCACTCTCAATCTCAGGGCGTTTCCAAATACCCACACTTGTGGTCTTTGCACTTGAGCTCTTGTCTACTTACATGACGTATTTCCTTTATTTGACACTTTAAGTGTTAAATTAGGCGTTGAGATTATGGGGCGCCGTTTGTAAAGCGGCTCACGCTGAAAATAACAGCAACATTTTGTCACATTTAGCTTCAAACAATGTTTAAAAAACTGGTATGAATTTTTGACGGTCACTTTTTACCACATTTACAACAATATTTGTCAACTTAGAGATATTTTAAATAGTTAAATCTAAATATTAAATGTTACACCTAAATGTTAAATGTTAAATCTAAATGCTAAATTTAAATCTAAATGTTAAATCTAAATCTAAATCTAAATGTTAAATCTAAATGTTAAATCTAAATCTAAATGTTAAATATAAATTTAAATCTAAATCTAAATGTTAAATATAAATGTTAAATCTAAATATTAAATCTAAATCTAAATGTTAAATCTAAATCTAAACGTTAAATCTAAATGTTAAATCTAAATCTAAATGTTGAATCTAAATCTAAATGTTAAATCTAAATGTTGAATCTAAATGTTTCGAGTGAAACTAAATATTTAACTAATATGCAAATTCAAAATGCCAGTAACCGGAAGTGCCAAAATAAAAGCTCGAGGAGGTCAGTGTGTGTTTATAGTGTCAAATAACGAATAAAAAACATCTCATCCGAGGAAATGGACTTTTGGACATGGATTATCGTGATAATAACTACCTAAAATAATAAACACGTTTGGAGAAACTGTATTTGAAGAGCAGGCTAGTGTCACTTTTATGAAAAGTGCGGGACTTATGACCTGTAGCCATAATAGCCACGAGGGGGCTCACTTTGACTGAATATCATGTCATCACTTTCACCACGAAACTCTACAGTTTCTCCAAACGTGTTTATTATTTTAGGTAGTTATTATCATTATATTATAGTTATTATTATGAGATGGTTTTTATTCGTTATTTGACACTATAAACCATGCTATAAACACACACTGACCTCCTCAAGCTTTTATTTTGGCACTTCCGGTTACCGGCATTTGGAATTTGCATATTAGTTAAATATTTAGTTTCACCCGAAACATTTAGATTCAACATTTAGATTTAGATTTAGATTTAACATTTAGATTTAGATTTAACATTTAGATTTAGATTTATATTTAACATTTAGATTTAACATTTAGATTTAGCATTTAGATTTAACATTTAGGTGTAACATTTAATATTTAGATTTAACTATTTAAAATATTTCTAAGTTGACATATTGTTGTAGGCTAAATGTGGTAAAATGTGACCGTCAAAAATTCATACCAGTTTTTTAAACATTGTTTGAAGCTAAATGTGACAAAATGTTGCTGTTATTTTCAGCGTGAGTCGCTTTACAAACGGCGCCCTATATGAGACCGCGTGTGTGTAGAACTTTTTATTACCCGATGGGACACACTTATAGTGTTCCAAAAATGCAAATGTTTACAGATCTTTATTTGATTTTCAATAGTTTGCATTTTAAAAGAAACTTCTAAATGTCTGGTCAGTAGTCCCTATGTAACAGAAGACAGAATTTTAATTTGTGGTGCTTCTAATTAAGTGACAAAAAGCAGTTGCAAATGTTGTATAAAATACACATAGCCTACTCATCTTTGCACCAATAAAATGACACTTTAACAATTTGTTTTACTTCCAAATTACATGTAATATCTAATTAATTTAACTTACAGTGGAATGCAAGTGTGGGGATTTGGAAAGACCCTCACTCTCACACTCACTCTCACACTGCCTTCACAGCAGTTTGTGTTTGCTGTAGATGACTTGAACTGTTTTGTTGTTTTTTTGGATGTACCAGTGGTCACACTGCTTCATTGTAAACCAGGTATGTTTAACAAGATTTCATCTTTAATATGAATGAGTTTATCTGAATCTTTCATAATTCGTACTCTTATACTTGCTGGACTTGCTTCTGATCGTGACACATATACATTTTGTGTTGCTTAACTGTTGCACAGTTTTTAGCTTCCTGCATCGCTCCACAGCAAGGTTTCGTACTTTTGAGGCCAATGTTCTATAAATAGTGTGACTAAATATTTTACTTCTGCTTTTTGCATAAGACATTTAAGTGAAAGATTGTCAAATCAAACTCTAAATCAATTGTGTAGGTTTGGTTTGAGATGTTTGTTGTGAGAAACTAATCAGGGAACTACTGTTCCCTTTCGAGAACGGTCACTTCGTATTGCGTAGCTAATATGCAGTGGGGAAACTCCTTTCCTCGAGAAATATTGAAGCTAATAATTTAAAATGCACAGCGAACACAGCAGAGCATCTAGCTCGCCCAGCACTTCCCTTTTGACGGTCACTTTTTACCACATTTACAACAATATTTGTCAACTTAGAGATATTTTAAATAGTTAAATCTAAATATTAAATGTTACACCTAAATGTTAAATGTTAAATCTAAATGCTAAATTTAAATCTAAATGTTAAATCTAAATCTAAATCTAAATGTTAAATCTAAATGTTAAATCTAAATCTAAATATAAATGTTAAATATAAATTTAAATCTAAATCTAAATGTTAAATCTAAATGTTAAATCTAAATATTAAATCTAAATCTAAATGTTAAATCTAAATCTAAACGTTAAATCTAAATGTTAAATCTAAATCTAAATGTTGAATCTAAATCTAAATGTTAAATCTAAATGTTGAATCTAAATGTTTCGAGTGAAACTAAATATTTAACTAATATGCAAATTCAAAATGCCAGTAACCGGAAGTGCCAAAATAAAAGCTCGAGGAGGTCAGTGTGTGTTTATAGTGTCAAATAACGAATAAAAAACATCTCATCCGAGGAAATGGACTTTTGGACATGGATTATCGTGATAATAACTACCTAAAATAATAAACACGTTTGGAGAAACTGTATTTGAAGAGCAGGCTAGTGTCACTTTTATGAAAAGTGCGGGACTTATGACCTGTAGCCATAATAGCCACGAGGGGGCTCACTTTGACTGAATATCATGTCATCACTTTCACCACGAAACTCTACAGTTTCTCCAAACGTGTTTATTATTTTAGGTAGTTATTATCATTATATTATAGTTATTATTATGAGATGGTTTTTATTCGTTATTTGACACTATAAACCATGCTATAAACACACAATGACCTCCTCAAGCTTTTATTTTGGCACTTCCGATTACCGGCATTTGGAATTTGCATATTAGTTAAATATTTTTATTTAACTAACACAGCAGAGCATCTAGCTCGCCCAGCACTTCCCTTTCCGGGCACTACTTCAGCCACGGAAGAAGAAGCGCCGCAGCCAACGGCAGCCCGAGCACATGGAGCTAAGCGAGCCCACGCCAGCCACGTCCCCGCGTGCCTCGCTTTCTCCATCTCAGTCTCCTTCGCCGGTCCTGTTCACTCAGGCAGACCAACGCCCCCCTCTTCAAGTGGCAGGTCTCGTCTCCTTCGGCGGGTCGGACGAAGAACGCAACGACAGCCTCTCCATCGCTGCGTCTGAGGAAGAGTGGTCGGGCTCGGTTGACCCCGCCCTCTCGCAGTCTGGTGCTAGCCGTACTCAGCACGCACAAGCGCTTCTACTTCCGCCACGCTCTCCTCTGTTGACGGCGTGGCGGAAAAAGGTTACAAGAAGCTTCCTCCGCTCGAAGAAGCAGTTGCCGCCCATCTATGCCTGCCCACTGCTGTTGGCTGGAGATCCAGAGCGGTTCACCCTTCTAAGCCCTGCCAAAATACTTCAGCCTTCGCTGGACACGCTTTCTCTGCTTCCGGTCAGGCTGCATCGGCTCTGCACACCATGGCGGTGTTGCAGGTGTTTCAGGCCAAGCTTCTCCAGGCAATAGACGAGTCTGGCCCAAACCCAGAGGCGTTCCGTGACCTGCGCAGCGCCACAGACCTAGCGTTTCGCGCTACTAAGGCTACCACCCAAGCAATCGGGAGAGGATTGGCTAACCTCGTCGTGCTCGAGCGCCATCTGTGGCTGAACCTAGCCGCCGAAGCCCTCCTAGCCACAGGAGGAAACAGAGAGGGTCCGAGTCTCACTCTAGCCGGACCGCCCTCGAAAAAAGTTTGTTTAGATCTCGCAGCTCCCTGTTCAGTTCAGGCGGCTGGAGATTGTTATATTGTAGTCAATGGGCCCGTTGCACTGCACGCGCCTATACAAACAAATACTGTTTTCACAGCGACCCAAATAAAGCACAAAAAGATTCACACATACAACACACAAGTTTCACACATACAACACACAAGTAGTAGGTCCCCCTTCACTAGGCGGCCCTCCCTCAGTTGTCACTCTGTCTCTGTGTCGGGCCTGTCACAGCCCAGAAGAGAAAATGTGCACAAAACACAACTTAAGGGTATCAGGTCCCCGTATGCTAGGCGGCCCAGCCCCAATGTGTATTCAGACCCTAGCCACAAGGGCCCAGTATGGGATCAATATCCCGACTAAAGTATTGCAGCCACGGATCAAAAAATAATAAGCGTGAATCAAAAATTTAAAAACACATGTAAAAATATATTGCACAAACTGAAAAAAAATAATGCAAAATGATCAGAATAGCAAACAACGTGGTCACGGATCAAAATATAATAAGCGTGAATCAAGAAATAACAAGCATGAATAAAAACTTTAAACGCATTAAAAGTTATTTTGCACAAAATGTAAACTTATGGTCATGCTTTCTTAAAAAGTTTGTTTTCCTTGGTTTTATTACTCTGTACTTTGTGCTCTCTTGCATTTTCTGCTCATATTTTACTCTTTTGTACGCTTGTGCTGTTTTTCTCTTCGCTCTTCTTTCCATGTTCTGCGCTTGCTTTCCCAAATGTTGCAGTTCGAGTTTCATGTAAATTAGGGCGGGCTTAAGCGTCACCATTGGTCCACTAGTTCTAGATTGACAGCTCCTCCTCTAGCCAATCAATCGAAGAGGGGAGTTGACGTCACACCAATGCGACTCGTGGCTACTGATGCTTACTTGTACAAGGGAAGACGACCATCAACTCAGCTGGCAAAAATCTTTCCGTGGCAGGACACCTTTAAACTGCATGTGTGCCTGCAACTCAACCTGTTACCGGTATATACGTCTACCTGGCAATATGTTATCGTTAAATTCGTCATCCTAATGACAACCTGTCACAATTGTGCCTGTCTGATGATCCATCCTTCACCTCTAATGCACTTAAGTTACCTCTGGACCTGGCACCGCGAGCGTCAATCTTCTCCGAGCAACACAACAGTAGGCGCGTTTCCATTAAAGATTTGCGCAAAACTTTTGCGATTTTTTTTCTAAATATCGATAAAAAACTATTGCGAAATGACGGCGTTTCCATTAACCGATGTTATGCGACTAAAAAGTCATTTTTTCCTCTCGCGATAAGTCATTCCAAAAATCATGGCAACGGACGTTGGTAAGATTATATATCACAGCCACGTAGCCTACCGCACTAGACATTATTATTATTAATGGAAGGAAACGTAGGCGTGTTATCCAAGCATTAATGGCAAGGAAAGACCCTTATACCGTGAGCGGCACATATGAGGTGTTTCTGGGTGTTTCTCACTCATTTCTGCTCCGAGGTCTTGATTGTGGCATTTCTTTGAGGTTTAGAATCCAGTATTTCTGTCATTCTTTTGTCTTTTATGAAGTCAATAAAGAACTCTGTCTCGTATTCTGTCCAAACACACAGCGCCTTCTAAGTCAGGTGACTGTAAATGCGCAAAAACTGTTTCCATTGCAGTTTTGCGAAATATCCCTTTTTCGAATTGCCTGAAAAACCACCTCATGCAAGCATAAAAACTTTTTTGCGATAAATGGGAGTTTTTGCGAAATTGACATGTTTCCATTGGGCGGATTTTCAATTCTCTATTTCAATTTGCGCAATTTGAAGGGTAATGGAAACGCGGCTAGTGTTTCATCAAAGAATTGCCGATTTGAACGAGAAGTTTGAACGAATAACTCGCTCGTAAAAACAGTAACTTGCCACCACCTACTGGCCGTTTTACTTTCATATTTAATCAATAACAAGGATGGGCAATGTCGGTCCTGGGTGCAGCAGAGTTTAGCTCCTCCAGCCCTAATCAAACACACCTGAACCAGCTAATCATCGTCTTTAGGATAATTAATACTACAGACAGGTGAGGTTTTTATCGGAGTTGACGCTAAACTCTGCAGGACAGCGGCACTCCAGAAACAACGTTACGTATCCCTGATGGAGCTATATTTAAAACATTAATCCTAAAGTAATATGCAATTATGTAGCTATGTAAATAAACACAATAAGTATGTAATAAATCATTATATTAAATCCAACTGGTTTCTGTATATCTTCTCTGTAACACAATCATTTTCAATAATCTTTTGTCAAATTTGTCGTAGTTAATAAAAAAGGTAGGCAATGCGTAGCGGTGACAGGTCAAAGTCCTAAAGTCTTCAGACAAGGGCCGTTTTTAACTTAGTTTTTGCAAAGAATTGTAGCATTTCATAACTGCAGGATGTTTCACTTACAGCAGCCTTAGCATATTGACATCATGAGCCAAGTAATATTGTTTAACACCAATTACAAGTGTGCACATTAACATTCTCATGTATCTCAAAAAAGATGAATTTAATTATTTATGTCAAAAGTTCAGATAGCTTTACTGCTTGAAAGTCTTTGTGAATTTAAATTAAACTGTCGTCTTACCCTGTATAAGTAAGCATCAGTAGCCACGAGTCGCATTGGTGTGACGTCAACTCCCCTCTTCGATTGATTGGCTAGAGGAGGAGCTGTCAATCTAGAACTAGTGGACCAATGGTGACGCTTAAGCCCGCCCTAATTTACATGAAACTCGAACTGCAACATTTGGGAAAGCAAGCGCAGAACATGGAAAGAAGAGCAAAGAGAAAAACAGCACAAGCGTACAAAAGAGTAAAATATGAGCAGAAAATGCAAGAGAGCACAAAGTACAGAGTAATAAAACCAAGGAAAACATACTTTTTAAGAAAGCATGACCATAAGTTTAAGTTTTGTGCAAAATAACTTTTAATGCGTTTAAAGTTTTTATTCATGCTTGTTATTTCTTGATTCATGCTTATTATATTTTGATCCGTGACCACGTTGTTTGCTATTCTGATCATTTTGCATTATTTTTTTCAGTTTGTGCAATATATTTTTACATGTGTTTTTAAATTTTTGATTCACGCTTATTATTTTTTGATCTGTGGCTGCAATACTTTAGGCGGGATATTGATCCCATAGCCCAGGCCTGGCAAGCTATCCCCGGAGTGTCGAAATGGGTTTTGAACATTATAAAGCTCCAATTTGCTCGCAGACCCCCACGGTTTCAGGCGGTCATCGAGACCTTGGTGAGAAGCGACGTGGCTCACGTGCTTCGCACCAAAGTGCAAAATCTGCTAGCAAAAGGGGCGATAGAATTAGTCCCCCCGCGCTGAGCTGCGCTGCTTTTACGGCCGCTACTTCCTTGTACCAAAGAAGGATGGTGGCACTCGCCCTATTCTAGATCTGAGACATCTGAACAAAGCTCTCATGAGACGGCCGATCAGAATGTTAACAACCAAACAAATCCTCGTGCAGGTTCACCCGGGGGATTGTTTTTTTTACGGTGGATCTGAAAGACGCGTACTTTCACATTCAGATAATGCCCATTCACAGGCCATTCTTGAGATTTGCTTTCGAGGGGCAGGCTTATCAATACACGGTCCTACCGTTCGGTCTGTCCCTAGCACCTCGTACTTTCACGAAGTGCATGGATGCAGCGCTTTCTCCCCTGAGGCAACAGGGAGTGCGCGTGCTGAACTGTCTCGACGATTGGCTCATTATGTCTCAGTCGAAGACCAAATTATTGACACACAGATCCATGCTCCTCAGCCATTTGAAATGCCTGGGACTCAGGGTAAATTTTCTGACTTGTTTATCTCACTTTGCGGTTAATAAACCTACTGTTTATTCACAATTGCATCTCCTGCTTATTTCCATTGTGACAGGCATGGCCTCTTCTTGGGCTTGGTCTAGTGGTGTACCAATTCAAGACATGTGCGGCAGCCGGCTGGTCCTCACCATCCACATTTGCGAGATTTTATAATATAGAGGTTCCTTGCCTGCAGGCTCGAGTCCTCTCAGTATGATAATTAGACCCAACGATGTCCGGTCTTATCAGTCTATTATTTCTGTCCATAAGCACAATTGTTCTGGGACTTATGTTGGAGCGAGCCTGGCTCTTATGCTCCAGTCCCTTATTCATGAAACCCGACTCAGGTCTGGTTACTGTCACTATGTTGGGGTTTATTATGGCTTGTTTCTGTGAGCCTCGGGGTGCTCCCTAGGCTCCACTTGTTGCAGCCAGTTGCTAATGGTGCAGCGTTTTACATTGCGTCCCCACTGCGTATTAGCTACGCAATACGAAGTGACCATTCTCGAAAGGGAACATACTCGGTTACTAATGTAACTTCGGTTCCCTGAGAGTAAGGAAACGAGTATTGCGTAGCCTGCCGCACTATTGCAATCTGTCAGGATTTGTCACTTCAGTCAATTTAAACCTGCTATAATGGCCAGAATGGGCTTCCTTTATAGGCTAAGGCCACGCCCATTTAGGCGCGCTCTGGTCATTTGATTGGGTCGTGCGTCAGAGGCGCTTGGCCATAGGTTGTGCAGTTGCCGCAGCACAGCCAATGGGCGAGCTAGACGCTCTGCTGTGTCCGCTGTGCAGCTGCACTGCATTTTAAATTATTAGCTTCAATATTTCTCGAGGAAAGGAGTTTCCCCACTGCGTATTAGCTACGCAATACTCGTTCCCTTACTCTCAGGGAACCGAGGTTACGTTAGTGACCGAGTACGTTTTCTGTGATAGATTTTCACACCAACAAAGTAAAAAAGTTTATTCACGTAGTAAACGCTGGTCACTTTTGTCTGGGCTGCTGGTCAGTCTCATGGAAAACTTGTGAAAACTGAAATGAAATTGTTGATGAAAAATTCATTGTTCTTGTGTTCATTCATTTAAACTTGTTGATTTCATTTGAGTGTGTGTAAAAGCATCTGACCATATACTTCTGTGAGGTTTTTCTAACAGCTGAAGAAGGGACAGGAAGACAGGGTGATAAAACTTACACCTGAGCACGAGAAAGGATCCAGCCAGGAGAATACAGGGGTCGTTTAACAATAAACAAGGGGTCCCATGCCCTCCCCTTAGGGGAAGCAGGAGGTCATTTAGATTGTAAATGAAGGCCTTTTGGCTTCTCAGGGACAAAGAACAGCATGACCTGCCCAGGGGGGGGTAGAACCAGTCCATACTAGCTTGAGATATAAGATGTCTTTAAGGAAATTTACAGAAACTGGGAAAGGAGGAGTCAAGAATGTCAGAAACCTGTATAAAATGTCTCAGTTTTATTATGTCAGGAGGGCTTTCTGTTTCACATCTGGGTGGCTGCGGTTGCGAAAAGATTCCTCAAAGAATAAAGCCTTTTCTTCTTTATTACAATTTTGCCTTTTGAGTGTTGTCTTACACCTGTGATGCTGTTTTTCCAAGTGAGATAAAAATTGCTATTACAGCTGGTGTCAGAAGTTAGGATCCTGTGCGGACGCTTCTTCTCCTGGTCCTGAGAACGGATTTGACGGGAAAGTGCACAACCTCGGCAGCAACAGGCGGCCGTCTCATACCTCGACGGTTTGAGATAGAAACTCAACAGATTACGAGAGAGAGAGGCAAAACCCCGCACTCAGGGCCAGTGAAAGAAAACTCCCACCAGGATTAAAAAATCCGCGACGATTGCGAGAAAGAAAACAGAAAAGCATCTCTGGGTAAGACACGGCAAATTGTTTTATTGAAGTTGAGTGTAATTTGATAATTGTGAGTGAACGTGAACCATATTGGCTGAGTTTTGCTTTTTGGTACGAGCGAGAGGTGAGTCAGTTAATCACAAATTTTATGGGGAGAAATTGATCTGACAAAGCAGACCAGTTTCTGCCTCACTTAGCTCGTTAGTGGACAGGGGATCCACTGGTGATTCAGAGAAATCACAGCTGCTGAGATGATTACGTTCTACTCGAAATTTATGTAAACCTTAGAGAAAGTTTAAAACAGGATTAAGAAGTTTCTGGGTGATTGTGCTCTACTCGAAGTTTTACCACATTGAATTGAGTCAAGCGAATAAGCGCACGTGGGGGAACTTTGAGTGGAACGTAATTACAAGACCAGGTTGAATTAATCAAGTAAAAAGAATTGAGCGAGCGAATAAGCGCACGTGAGAAAACTTTGAGTGGAACGTAAACAAGCAGAGGTCCGTCCGATCTCGGAGTAAAAGATCGGGTCTGTCGAAGACGTTTGACAGATTCTGTAAGACACGTGTCGAATTGTGAAATCCAGAAAAGAGGAACTCAGCCAAAAATGGGGTCATCTAACAGTAAATTAGATATTTTTTACACACCTATTTTGTGTCGAATGAAAAATTACGGCTAGAAATGCATGCAAGAAATTGTGGAAACGGATAATTGTTTAACAAAAAGGTTGTTGTAGTCGTGTTCAGCATGGTTGTAAAACTGTGAACAGACAGTAGTTTGTTGAACTAAAGAAGATAGGGAAAGATAGAATGTTTTTCCTGATGGAAATTATAAACAGAGAATTGTTGGATTGCAGATAAAAGAGAACAGATGCAGAAGGAACTGGCATGTAGGGAAAGTGTTAGATAAAATAAGGCATTGAGTATGATTAACAGGGATTAACATGATATAAAGATTAGGAATCATGTACGCAAATGTAAGCAAAACGGGAAAAATTCTATATTTTGGAGATAAAATAATGATTGAAATTACGATGTGAATGCTTTATTGTATTAATGATATGAAAACAAGGGTATTGAAGAATAGATTGCCATATTTTTGAGTTGAGGATAGCTGTCTGTGTAATTTAGAGACTGAGAAGAATTAGGGAATCTTGTGGTTTCTGTGAAACAGTAGAGATAAGTAGGACTGAATAATTATAATACAATCTTGTGATTTATGTTGAATCTGCAAACTAACCATTTGATAGAAGAATAAGCTTTTAAAACCAGTGTTGATGAAATTAATGACACGTTAAAGTTTTAATACTGTATGAAGAGTAACTGAACAGTCCTGATAAATAGTGAGATAAAAGAGAGCAAATACTGTAAGCAGTTCTGTTCATGCTCTGAAGAGATTTGCAGATGATGTTTTGTAAAAGTTTGATTGTGATTGGAAAGATAAACAATAACTTAACTGGCTCCAAACAAAGAAAGTGCCAAAATTACACAAATTTAAAGAAAAGTCTTTGTTAATATGGGTTAGAAAGTAGTTCAATGTTAACATGATGAAGATTATGATTCGGCTATTGTAATTGAATTTGCAAACGAGACTATAATAGAAAAATACAGACAACTGCTTATCAGCGGCTCTGTTTACATTTTCAACACACTGCTTCGGGGGTGTGAGGTAGGGTGGAGGTGTTAGAAAGATCAGAGTGATAAGACTGTTGGCAGAATAACAGAGAGTGTTTATTGCGGTCAGCGGGGTCATTCAGTGACTGTATAAATGTCACGACTGTAAAAGTAAAATGATAAATAAAGTTGATTAGATGATATAGAGAGACAAATCTAATGAATGATTTATAATGATAAAAAAAAAATGTATCACAAGCAGAGAGCGCAGCCTCAAAGGTTGAATCATAGAAGCAGATTGATAAACTCCTAGAGAAAACATTGAAGTCAGGTATTAAATTATGGCAATTGAAAACCTGACAACTAAAATTGAAATGAAATTTTAAACGTTATTAAGAACTAGAATAATTCTTATTATTTCTTTAAGATAAAATAAACAGAAGCAGTGTTACAGGATTAACAGTTGCTAAATGTAAAATGTGTAAAAGGCATTTGATTAAACAAAGGCTTGTTAATGTTGATTTTAAAAGATAAGAATGTGATTTGGCCAAAACAGGTTTGCTTATCTGAATCTGGCATGTGCTGTGACTGAAGCTGCCACAGTTTCAGTGCAACAGAGACTCATTCTGAGTGGAAATTTGTAATGTCTAAATTACAATACATGTAATTTATGGAAAAGATGCCTTAAGATGGGCTACAGTTAAAGAAAAGATGGCAGATAAAGTCTGAAGTTAAAGGTTTATGAGAATGCAGTGTACCAGTCCTGATGCCTCAAGAGTCTCTCTCTCATTCAATGTCAGCTGAAAGCTGTTGTCTGAGCCTGTGTAAAGCACAGTGTTTCAGTTGAAAATCATAGATATGGAAAAGCTAAAACGAATCATGCTACAGGCAGTTCAGATTTAACACATTTAGAGAATAATTTGTAAATGTTTTAGAAGTAAAACTGAATGACTTTAGAAGTCTTTACAATAACACTGTTTAGGACTTGCTTATTTTAGGACCAGTAACTTTTTTTGTCTGATTTTAGCCTCCACCATGAAACAGGGCTGATGGCTCCGGCTACAGATGTAACAATACACTGAATAGACGGTTGTGATGACTAAATTCACTGAGTATAATCTCAGTATTGCGATTTTGCTGATTTGAAGATGTTTAAAAGATTTAGGTGATTAAATACTGTTGTTATTAACCTGTCTCCCTGTGTTAACACTATTAGGCAGTCCAGAGTGCTCTGGTGACTCTTGAGTGTGCCTTTCCTAAGCTCCAGAACTGATTATGTTGAAGAAAATGGTCAAAGATTCTGTTATGGGGAAGAGCGGTTACCAGTGTGCACGAAGTGATATCACTCAAAGACGGGTAAGATTCTCTAGGGCCAGAGGTCAACCTAAGACAGAGGGTCACGCCGACACTGGGTATCTGCAGAATGGCGGTGTTTTATGTGAGTTGGGTATGAGAGTGGCGCTGATTGACTGAGTGGCCACCAGCATCAGCAGATCATTGAGAGGCCAGATGGGCTGTGAGGAGTTACGGCATGTCTGACCCAGAAAATGTGAGTTCCTCTATATACCACTTGCAAGAAACCGCATTCATTGTATGGCTTGTTTTTCATTATGACAAGTGTTTGCAACCATGCCAGGGGACAACACCCTGATGAAGATTATAGATAAAGAGCTGATGGGAATGGGCTTTCAAGAGCCAGCTGAGACCGTGAGGTGATTGTCATTATTTGTTGTGGAGACAGTAACAAAACTTAATTTTTATCAGGAACATGATGTTGGTTGCCTTATGGGCAAGGGAAAATATTATAGAAGTTAATATTGAAATAATATATGTAAGAGATGTTTTGTAAGTTTTAAATCCTGAAGGTCATTAGACGTGGTGGTGGCTAAAGGTGAAGACAGCTTTTGTAGATTCAAGAAAAGTCTGGATAAAGGTTAATGGTCAAAGGTTATTGAAATGAATTTATTATTAGATTTTGTCTGAATTACAGTCTTAGGAGGCTGTTGAAAAGATTATTTGTTTATAGTGAGAGAGACTGCTTGAGTGAAGGAACGGATGGTATTCTGTCAGTCTTTCTGTTATCGGCATGCTAAAGCAAGCTGAAGCAAAATAATGATAATGCACCAAACCAATCCAGCTGACTTTTCTAAAATCAGATGGATAATGAACAGACATGCTTTGAAACTGGTTAAGAGGCCATAAAAACATTAGATAAAAGATACAGGAAAATGTAAGGCTAAAATGTCATTTAAAATTTAAATCTTTTTAGAGAAAAGATATGAATAAGAAATATGAGCAGTTCATAGTCAGGGATGAGTGTGAGTGTTAATTCATGTTTTGTACAGTATGTGTTAGTTTAGGACAACTATTCTGTCTGAATAGTGTGTATAAATTTGTCATTAACCTCTGGAAAGAGTGTTTTAGCATTATAGATGGGTAAAGGCAAATGACAAATTTGAAAGTAAGCTGAGGATTGTGAGTCAATCTGATGAGAAGGCAACACAGAACATAGGACAAGCTTTAAGTTGATTGATCATCGAGCTCTGTCTGTTAATTATTATTTTGGTCATTTATGATGTGCAGTAGATTTGAATTACTTTCTGGACAGGTTTAAGTATTGATGTGTAAATTAGAATTGTGAAGTCGTAGATAGCCGTCAGTCATGTGTTGAGAAAAAGTTATAGATTTGACAGCAACAAACACGTAGGCTAAATAAATATCAGATTATCCAGAGAGCCCTTAACAGTTATGAATTGTAAAAAAGGGGAGATTGTTATTTGACTGACATTGACGAAGTGTGCACACCACGACCTGACCTGACCAATTGATGACCTGGAGAATGTTCGTAGATGACAGTTGCTTAAGAGACCAAACAATAGGCCTGAAAAGCAAGAAACGCTGTGAAACTAGGGGCCGTTGCCTTAAAATAATTATTAGATAAGAAGATGAGATTGTGGCTTATGTAATGTTTTGTTTCAGAGGCAGAGAAAGATGTCTGGGGGAAATTTGGCTGAAGGACAACATTTGGGTTAGTGTTGAAAACTTTGTTTACCCAAACACCATTGTGTATCATGCATCAAAAGGGGGATGGTAACAATTACCATACCAAGGGGTTCAAATTAGCTGAAAGCCATCGTACAGGTGGGACAATAAATGTTGGGAGAACACTGCGTTTAACTGGGTAAAAGCCCTGTAAGAAGTCATTTTTCTCCCTAACAAAATTGCTGTCTGTAAGTGTGCAGATTCGGCAGCGGAGGATGCGGCAGCACAGAAGACAAAAGAAACTATGTGTACTTTACTATCTGACAATAACCTCGACGTTTTGTTCTTCTCTACAGAGGATGCAGACTTTTGATACAGGGCAGACTGTGCCCAGTAAACTGGGTTATTATTGTGGCAGAGAGGTGCCACACCTTGCGCAGCGCATAACTTAAAACTTTCCCTTTGCAGAATGTCAGGATGGATTGTGTCGAACAGAACTGATTCTGTTCCAAATGTATAAATATTGTTTTGATTAACATGAGCAAAATTATCTGGTGACAATATGTTTCAGGCTGTTGATTCAACCGGTCACACCAAAAGGGACGACCGGCTAGACGAGCGGTCAACAACAAAATAGCTAGGGTCTGCATCCACAGGTGACAGCGGGCAGGAAATGGTTCATTCCAGTGGAGGTGCAATCGTGATCTAAGGGAAAATCTTGTAAGGTCTAGGGAAAATGGTCGGAGAGGGTGACATCTGGGTCCGTCCAAGCCTCTCACCTTAGACTACACCAACCAACCTCAGCAACCCCAAACGCCAACGCTGCAGAAAGTGAGGGATAAAGGGCTTGTGCTAGTAACGGCCTCCTTCGCCGACGTTGGAAAAGACCAATGCAACGTTTCGCAAAGAATCACCCTGGTGAAGACGGAATGTTCATGGGGCAACGAGATGGTCAACACACCTGGAGGAGGATGTGGACCAACTAATGGTTTAAGTTTAGCAGAATAATTTGTTTTGTGATGATGTTGATGATTTTATTTGATTAAATCAAACTAGGACTTAGTATTGATATAGATCTAATGATTTGATTGGTGCAAATGTTTTATAAAATCTATTCAATGATGTGAAGTACGGTCATAAACAAAAAAAAAGACAGTCGGTCTGCAATGGAAAAGTAAGAGTTAATTTTTAACAACCAACGTGGATTAATGGAAAGGGCTGAATGTAGGCTATAGGAGTTATGATTGTATGTGTTATTCTGACAATTTTGTTATTCATGGGTGAATACGAGTACTGGAATGTCTGTTCAGTTTATCCCAAGGATGGACAAAATTAGGCAGACGGTGGAAGTTGCGGGAGCTACAGTAACGTGGTAAACAGGGGGGGTGTTTTTTTCACTTTCGGATTTTCTTACTTTCTAAATTCTTTCTTTCTAAGGACGATGATAATGTATAAAGAGGGTTAAAAACAGTAGCCATCCGTGTTACGAGGTGGCATACAAGGACAGGGTTTGAATTGAGGGATATTTTTGTATCTACTTTTTCCTTTTTCTTTGTGTAATAGGTTGCTGAAATTGATATGTGTTGAACTGATGTATTGTTTTCCTACTAAATATAACTACACTATTTCTTGTTTATATTGAGGTGACCGAGAGTCCGAACTATAGTTTTGGGGGTGCAATAACAGTGCTTGTTCACCTAGCCCGGCCTTATATAAACCTTTACTTGATTGCTACAAAATAATTGAGGACCTATCCTTACAAAAAACAGCCTAAACTTTTCCATCTTAATAGACTCAAGTAAAATGATCAGGTATATGAAAGTCAGCAATGAGGAGTATAACTGTGATGTAAAGACTTGAAGTGATTGTATTCTTGGGGATTCAATAGTAAAATGGGTTTGATTGATTTTAGAAAATAGAAATGAATTTTTATTATTTTATTGGTTATCAGAGAATGATAAACAGGGGGGAGATGTTGATGAAAAATTCATTGTTCTTGTGTTCATTCATTTAAACTTGTTGATTTCATTTGAGTGTGTGTAAAAGCATCTGACCATATACTTCTGTGAGGTTTTTCTAACAGCTGAAGAAGGGACAGGAAGACAGGGTGATAAAACTTACACCTGAGCACGAGAAAGGATCCAGCCAGGAGAATACAGGGGTCGTTTAACAATAAACAAGGGGTCCCATGCCCTCCCCTT
Organism: Abramis brama; assembly: GCF_963993115.1. NCBI lineage: Eukaryota > Metazoa > Chordata > Actinopteri > Cypriniformes > Leuciscidae > Abramis > Abramis brama. The sequence continues at coordinate 6,258,283 of NC_139971.1, forward strand.
AGGGGAAGCAGGAGGTCATTTAGATTGTAAATGAAGGCCTTTTGGCTTCTCAGGGACAAAGAACAGCATGACCTGCCCAGGGGGGGGTAGAACCAGTCCATACTAGCTTGAGATATAAGATGTCTTTAAGGAAATTTACAGAAACTGGGAAAGGAGGAGTCAAGAATGTCAGAAACCTGTATAAAATGTCTCAGTTTTATTATGTCAGGAGGGCTTTCTGTTTCACATCTGGGTGGCTGCGGTTGCGAAAAGATTCCTCAAAGAATAAAGCCTTTTCTTCTTTATTACAATTTTGCCTTTTGAGTGTTGTCTTACACCTGTGATGCTGTTTTTCCAAGTGAGATAAAAATTGCTATTTCAAAATGAAAACTGTTTCATTCATTAATTATATGTTTAATTCATGTATAAATTAATTTACTCGCCACACGTCATTCCAAACCAGTATGACTTTATTTCTTCCGTGGAACATTAAAGGAGATAAAAGTGTATAATAGATGGTTTGAAATAAACAAGAATATTTTTTTTTTCTGTAGTCATCTAAAAGTGTTAAAAGCATGGACTGTTTTTTCGGCTATTTTTTTAACTTCAAATTTTTTTGGTTGCATCAACGCACAATACAAACCATAAAAAAATTAAAAATAAAAAGTGTGATAAGAGCTAATGCTGCAAGGACCACAGCAGGGGTTTTGTTGGTTTGTTTGTTTTGCCATAATTCAAAAACCTTTAAGCCCGGTTTCACAGACAAGGATTAAGCCAGGATTAGGCCTTAGTTCAATTAGGGGATTTAAGTGCCTTAGATAAAAACGTTACTGATGTGGATCTTGAGACAAAAAAAATAGCAGTGACGTATTTTAGGATATGTCAGTGCAAGTTGCTTTCAGTTAAAACAGCTCAAACGTGTATTTTAGTCTGAGACGGCTATATCTTAACAGTTTATAACATCAAGAGCAAGATCAGGGTATTAGGTTAGACAAAAATATTAAAACAGTTGGCATATCACCAACACTGCAACAGTATGAATTTATGAATTATTAATCTGCAGTAGAAACAATAACATATGTGGCTACAATGTAACAAATTCCTCTGTATTAGGTTATTTTTCATCCCATCCTGCTCTTTTCATTCATCTCTTGGATTCTTGTTCTTTCTGATGTTTTCATTTCTTTAACTGGGAACTCTTGATTTCTATGCACACCAAAGTCCTGGCTGAAACCTTAAACACGAAATGAAATAAATGAGAAAAACATTTTACTTCTGCTTTTTGCATTGAAGGCGTTGTCAAATATCTCGATCAGAGCTTGCAACATATTTTTCTGATTCAAATGAGATCTTCCCACAGTAAAGGTCACTCTTATCTGGGTCGCTGTAGTCTCATGAAAATCTATTTGAGGTAAACTATCAAATGTGTTTTAAATTAGAAATTATTTAATTGTAAACTGTTACCACTGTCAAGACAAATGACTATAAAAAAGATGCTACATTTAATCTTCATTATTTCTACGCATCAGGTGATTCTCAGAATGATTGCTGCGGATTTTCTTGTATTCAGCACCATTCTATCAGGTTGGTCTTTTATGTTTTCATTAAGAATATAATTGAACTAACAAAGACCTCAACCTCAAAAAAAATAAAAAAATAATAATAATTGGACACTAATGTCATACTTGAAAATGTCTGAAATTCATTTAATTAGATCAGCAAACAAATAATGCAAACAAATAACACTTTACAATAAGGTTTCATTAGTTAATATTAACATTTAACATGGACTAAGAATGAACTATACTTCTACAACTATTAATCTTGACTAATGTTCATTTCAGTATTTACTAGTACATTATTAAAATCAAAAGGTGTATTTGTTAACATTAGTTGATGCACTGTGAACTAATGTGAACAAACAATGAAAAACTGTATTTTTATTAACTAACATTAACAAAGATTAATAAATTCTGTAACAAATGTATTGCTCATTGTTAGTTCATGGTAGTTAATGCATGTTTATCATAGACTCCTAAAATTAAAGGTTCCAAAAAGGTTCATGGAACCAAAGATGCCAAACCTTTATTTTTAAGAGTGTATATGAAGTGTACATCTGCTCTATTGTGACAACCAGAAAGTTCATTTTGAAACCTAACAAGCTTCATTGAGTGAAATGCGTTGACTGAAAAGTGTTCTTGTGCTATTTTCTTTCAAGTAAATCTAGGCTATATAGTCTATAATGCGTACATGTAGCCTATAAATTGTTAATTGTGGCATAATTATCAAAATATTTTTGAGGGACAATGTATATATAGGCCTATAGATTTTTATTACATTTCATTATAGCACATTTGTATTCCAGCTTCTTGGTGTAATGGCATGGAAATGTCGGTCCCCAAAACCCTAAACGCCACCAGCGGCTCCTGCCTTTTGATTCCCTGCCGATTTGAAATTTCAACGGAGAATGAAAAATATCTTGACCTTTCACCAGAAGCAACCTGGAGACGAGGATCTCTGTGGTCACTCTATGATACAGAGGCTTTTACCAACGCTCAGCGACAGAAGGAACCTCTGATAAAGGTGGTGGGGGACTTACGAAAGAAAAACTGCACTTCTGTCATGATGAATCTCACCAGCCTGCATTCAGATCGCTACTTCTTCAGGTTTTCATTTGAGGGGTTTAGTGTGACTGCAACTAAAGCTGTGCAGATAAAGGTGTCAGGTAAGGCAGTGCAAATGTTCCAGGAAGAATCAGACATTACTTTTCAGTTTAAGCGGTTTGTGGCATCACATCTTTGAAAAATGTTCAGAGTTTTACGGGGCACATTGTAGCCTAGCTATAAGCAACTTACATTTTAGGTCAAACATTGACACTAATTTTGTGTATTTTTGCTCCCAAAACACATAGTTGAGTTTTGTTTGTGTTGTTCAATTCCGCTCCGATGAACAATTGAGTGTTAATCGGAGTGGTCCAAGACCTTAGAACTTTTGTCACACTTAAACTTGGAATACACACAAAAATTGTAATACAATAAAGTTGGCTGTAATAAAAATAGTAGGCTACCAAATCTTTCCATCGTGGGTCAATTTGACCCTAGGAATGAATGAGAAAATGGTGATTTTTTTTATTCTATTTGTCTAAAATAATCCAGAACAAACACACACAAATGAACGCATGAGTAAAACCTCGAAGAATATTTGAATATGCTGATTTTCATTCAGAATGAACCATAAAAAAATATAAAAAAACATGCTTAAAATGCCCATATATAGTCTACATGAATGCACACTGAAGCAAACCGACTTCAAATGGGACTTTGGGATCCAGGGGAACAGGTCATTTGCTCCATCTAGTGGCAAGAGTCATTAAATATCACTTCGATATTTAAATTTTTTTTCCCCACAATAGGTCAGCAGACACACCCAAAATGAGATATTTTGACCTGATTTACCAGGGTTATGCATTAATGAGTTATTTTGTATTTAAGTGAACTAATGTGAAGAATGTGCTTATTTATATTAAAATTATTTATAAAATCTAATAATTTAGAGGGAAAAAAAAAAGTGCAATAAATACATTGAACCTTATCAAATTATATAAGCTTTCTGGACAAAAATAATAATTATACTTTTTTTTTTTTCTTCTCATGACATTCTCACATCCTTATTAATGCAGAAAATGCTCTCACCCTGTGCTCAATGGGGTTGTAAGCTTTATTTTCAAACTCAAGTAGGGAACAATAATCTGCATATGAAAATATACACAATTACACAAATAACAATTAAATCTCCAGCCGTATATCTATCTCTTTGTGTAGTACTGTATATAGGCCTATGCTAGGTTGCAGCTGCAGCTCACGTGAATGAACTAGTTAGATACAGGAAATCAGTAGCCTAATAAAGAGGTTAACTTTACAAAAATACTAAACTTAAATGTATTTAAATACAAATTTCATTAAATAGTATTTTGTATTTCAAATGGGCCTAGGTATTTTAAATACTGCCCATCCCTACCCTTGGTTTGTTACTGAATGAATCAGCATCTTTAAAGACTTTCCCTTGGCACCTTATGCTGGCGTATGATACTTCACGATATGGAAAAACAAAAAGTTTTCTTTACTTCATTCACACAGACACTTCCTATGTTAGCTGTTCTTAGCTGCGAACTAGATCAGACACGTCTGAGTTCTGCTTTTCCAAAAGTCTTTATCAATTGTACTGTTATCTTATCAATTAATTGAGAAATGTATCCTATAGTGACTGTAAAAAAACTGTAATATTACCTAATTACACGTTAACAAGGGCATCTTGAAATAAAGTGTAATTATTTGTAAATGCTTCGAGTTTCTATACAAATGAATACCATTACCATCACTCTTTCTCCTCTCCATATCCTGATAGATTCGTTGGCTGCGCCTGAGCCGTATGTGATTGTGCCGGGACTCAGGGAGGGTGAGGTGGGGAATCTGACTTGCACTGTTCCAGCGCCTTGCCCCAGTAACTCTCCAAATGTAACATGGGATCCTGCATTTGGTGGGAACATAACACAATGGACACAGCTGAATGCTGATGGGACACAGAATGTTTCTGCCATTTTGAATTTCGTCCCTTCGTTCCACCATCATGAGCTGAAAGTGAACTGTGTTTCCATCCATCTGCTAGACAGACAGGACAAACCCCTGCTCAGCCACAAGACCGTCATCCTCAATGTGGAGTGTGAGGTTTTAACCCAACACAGTTTGCAGCTTTTCTCTTTTTATGGTCATTCTGAAAATACTCAGTTTCTTCTCTTTCTGGCCCACAGATCCTCCTAAGGAAACACAGATCTCTGTTACAGGCTCAGTCTGGCTTGGTAATAATGTAACCCTTACCTGCCAAAGTAATGCCAACCCTCCAGCGGTCCACAGGTGGTTCATGAAGAAGGAAGGTATAGTGGAAGAAGCGGGTGCCTCGCGTGTGCTTTCCTTTACTGCAACCCATAATAATAGTGGGGAATACATTTGTGAGGCACAGAACCTACATGGTGCAGGGAACTCCACGATCCTACAGATCACTGTCCCAGGTCAGTCTGTGCTTGAGACGGTAGAGCAGGGTTCCCCAAATCCTGACCAGGAGGGTTACTGTCCTGCAGAGTTTAGTTCAGATCCTAATCAATCTCACCTACCTGCAATTTTCCTAGTATCTAGTAGTACCTACTCTAAAGACCTCAGCTGTGTCCCACTTCAGAGGCTGCATCCTTCAAAGGTCGCATTCGAAGGCCATTGCTTCACCACGGCACGACGAAGGCTGTCCCAATTCGAAGGCTCCTTCAGATGCTGTCCTCCAAATGCGTCCTTCGTTTCCCATGAAATGAAGGATACAACTCTTTGTGTGCTGGTGACGACAGGATTGTTTTGAGAGAATTTTCTGAATTACACTTTTAAACATTAGCATTGGGTTTCAGCTTACTCATATATCTAATGATGCAAATGTAAAAATAGAACAAAGCAGTTCAAATGTTGACTTATATCTTACTAAGATGCGATTACATATATAGTTTATACTCTTTGCTATATACAGAAATGGACCATGGTGAACATATTTAGACTGTTTGTGAACCCTGTTTTGTTTTCAGACAGTTTAAAGGGTACATTACACACACAGTTTCTGCCAATCTCATGTAAATGTTGAATACCTATAGAGTAGTATTGAATCCTTCATATCTCCGAAGAGTCTTTAGTTTGATCAGATTTATAAAAGATAGATACAGCTGTACCGGTTCTTTCCGAAAACAGTCGAGCTCCTGGAGGCGTGGCGTGGGCGGAGCTAACGAGTCACAAGCACGGACTGGTTTTAAAATAAAAAAATGGACACTTATGGTGGTCAGCTAAACAAATGTATTTAAACACACACAATACATTGTCACACTTTCCCTGGATAACTTGATTCACTAAACATTCGTGTTGTTTACAGTTGTTACTGATTGCCAGCAAAACACAGACATTTGATGCAGTTTTACCGCCTGCAGTTCCGACTCATGACCGGGATATTGAGACCGCTCCGTCTTTCAGTTTCAAACGATCTGCAAATTCAGGGTCGAACTGGGCCTTGTTTATAGAACATTCGTCACCGAAATGTTGTGCCACCGAAACACACTTGGCACAACTCCATTGCTGCCCCGGAAAAACAAACTGCATCCACTGTTTCCCTAACGCTGGGTTCTTTGGGAAGCTGAACAAGATTGTCTTTCCCTCACAACCAAAAACACTCTTCTTTGATGACATTGTTGATTTTGTGGTCTAAAAACGAAATGTCAAATCTTTCTCAAGCAACAAACAAAGCACATTGATGGGCGTTGCTCTTGCTCTGGGCTGCATTTCCCAAAAGCATTGTGAGCCTAAGTTTATCGTAAAGACCATTGGTGGCAATTGTTCTACGATCAATTTAGGCTTACGTTGCTTTTGGGAAACGCAGCCCTGGTTGATGTGTGCGCACACTCTTCCAGGAGAAGTGCCTATACAAGGAATTCCACCCTTGATGACGCCATACAGGGCCATACTCGGAAAAAAACTTTACGAAACTTATACGAACCCATCATACGTCCAACACGTTTTTTGAAACTTTGGCCATGTTTAACATGAGAATCCAACTCTTTAACAGTGTAAATATGTCAGAATGCATGAAATAGTGTTAGACATCCCCTTTAATATAACTTTCAAAAAAGTCCAGTACAAATGTTACTGCCACTCATCAACAGCAGCTGTCACAATTGCTAGGCGTCGAGAACAATCCTCCGTAGGCTAGACAGTCCCATTTAACAACACTCGTTCTGATCTTCGTGGCCTTTGAAGGACGCAGCCTCTGAATTGGGACACAGCTCTTGATTAGCTTGTTCAGGTGTGTTTGTTTGGGTTGGAGATAAAATCTGCATAGCAGTGGCTCTCTAGGACCGGATTTGAGGAATCCTGCTGTACAGATTCACCATATATTTGTACATTACTGTCATTACTGAAATGAACAGGAAGAAAAGCCATGTTTGTCAGTTCTCTTTGTTTTTGCAGGCATATCATTCACTGCTTTCCTCGCAGTTTTGGCACTGTTCTCATTGCTTTTATTTGCACTTCCTATTGTTCTGATTTACAGAAGGTAGGATCCTGCTAGAAATTTAAATGATATAAAATATTTTATACATTATTTGAGATAAATGAGAATGTTTTCCTTTTCTTTTTCTTTTTTTGGTATATGCAGGTGCAAAAAAAAACACAAAAGTGTAAGTATCTTGATATGTTTCTCATGAAGTGATTTAGATAGATAGATAAAACATGTCTTCACTATTCTTAGTCCGTTTGTTTTCTGAAATAGACTGTAAATTTGACTGTAAAAGTTACAAAACTTCAGTTTGAGGTCTTTAAGGGCAAGGCAAACAACTGTAAAAAATTGCTGTAAAAAAAGTAAAAATTTTCACAGTAACATGCTGTTTCCCATTAAAACAGCAATATACCGTAGAAAAAATGCATTCTGGGTGATATTTGACGTTTTCAAGAAAGTAGCCTATGGAATATACTGTGAATTAACAGCGCTCAAAGTTGACACTCAGCGGCTGTGTTCCAAATCACACACTATACCCTCATTCACTATTCCCTACATTAGTTCACTAATATAGTCCACTTGAAGGAGTGAATGAAAACAAGTGAGTTAATTTGGAGACTGATGAACACCTGCTGTTAACAAGCAGAATCACTGAAAGAAAGAGGAACATAAGAACAGAAAAAATATGAAATCAACTGAAGATAAAATACGTTAAATCTCTGAAGATCTCGGCAGAGGGGGATTAAACAACTCCACAAACAGAATCACCAGCTTGATTTATTATTAACCAGATTGACTTTATTTCTGTCAGACGTCTACATAAGTTCTTATTAAAGGTGCAGTGTGTAATTTTTAGCGGCATCTAGTGGTGAGGTTTGCGAATTGCAAACAGCCAGTCACTCACGGCCTATCCCTCCCTTTGCAAACTCGAAGGAGAAGCTATGGTGGCCGACGTAGGATCGGAAGATGTCTGAGTCTGAGTCAGCAGAGAGTAGCAAGTCAAGCAATGACGTTTCTTTATATTATATTTTATATTAAATTATATTTACTTAATTATTCAGTAAAACCACATGTTATTGCGATTGTTATTTTTACTTGTTCATCATTGTGTTAGTCTTTTATTCACTGACTTTACCATAGCTTGTTTCCATGCTAGTTAGTATAAGATAAGAGCTATGGATAAGAGCATCAAAGCAGCTAGGTAAGGGGAAATAGCTAACGTTATGATGTACGAGGCGTCGTTCAGACAGCATGTTTTTCTCCACGTTTGCAGAGTGAGGGACAACCTGGGTATTCTGCTGCATCATTTCTGCTGCTTCTCATTCAAGTTAGTGATGAAACGCGCTCTGTAGCGCTGTTTGTTCGCTGTCGGCTACGGTAGAAACATGACGTCACAATATGTCGACCTTCATAGAAGGGGGGTGCCCACGGTTATGTAGATATAAATGACTCATTCTAAGGTAATAAAAACATAACGGTTCATTAAGTAAGGTCTTTATACACCACTGAAAACATAGTTATGGATCTTATATTGCATTTCTGTCAATAGATCCTCAGAAATATTACACATTGCACCTTTAAAAGGTGACAGAGGTTTAGATGTCATTTTATTTTCATTTGATGTTACCATGATGGTGATCAGTGTTTGCTTTAGTTGGGCTCTTGACCCTTGACTTCTAAACATTAGTTTTTCTTTGGCTGCTGCAGCTGTGTCTTTAAAATACATTTGCTATGGCAAAGAAGCTGAAAGAAAACAGGATCAGATGACTGTGACTGTTTGTCAATAGTCACAATCATCATCTAGTGGCCAGATTCACTGATCTCATTTATTGTCTAATGTATTTATATGGGTGATATTTTGTATTTTTGATTGTGGTGTCACTGTGATTTTACAGATGGAGATCTATCAGTTTTAACAACCATCAAATATGTAGGATTTAAAAAACAGTTAATGCTCAAAACATTTTTAACTTCTATATCAGCCAGACACACAGACATCAAGAATCGGCATATGAATCTCAACAATGGTGACAATCAAAAGTTTCATGCTGCAATGCATGATGGGTACCAGCATAGTACAAAAAATCGTCCATGACTCCCAGCATGCATTGTGGCATTAATACATTATGCGGCTGAATTGTCTGGTTATTTTCTTTCATTTTTACCTTTTGCTTTTATTTTTGCTATTGGTTTTGTGTTGAGTTTTAGTAGCGTGTTTTGTGATGTTCAGCATTGATATCTTTTTTGTTGATTGTCACCATTGTTGAGATTCATTGGCTGATTCTTGATGTCTGTGTGTGTCTAAATGAAGTGGTAGAAAAAAATTTTTTAGTAAACGATGAGTTTTAAAATTCTTCATAACTGATTGTGCAGCTTTACTTGATCTTTTGCTATAGTTTGACAGTGTATAAAATTAGGAGCATTAAAAAAACACATTTTTGATAAGGGATTAGACACGGGATAAGATCGGTGATCCAAACATCATGTGATGACGTCAAAATCAAAACATAACCAGCAACACCTGATCTCATTTTTGTTGGTTTTGTTTCTGCCACAACAAATGTGTCTTAACAGTTACAGCAGCCAAAAAAAAACTAATGTTAAAGTCAAGGGTCAAGAGCTCAACTAAAGCAAACACTGATCTCAATAATGGTGGCGTCAAATTAAACAAAACAACATCTAAACCTCTGTTAATTCTCAATAGGAATTTCTGTAGATGTATGAAAAAATAAAGTCAATCTGTTTAGTAATAAGTGAAGCTGGTAATGCTGTTTTCTGGAGTTGTTTAATCCTCCACTGCTGAGATCTTGAGAGATTTAATGTCTTCTGTAGCTGGAAGTCAGTTGTAGTTCTTGTGTTTCGCTTTTTTTTCTGTTCTTGTTGTTCCTCTGTCCTTCAGTGGTTCTGCTTGTTAACATCAGGTGTTCATCACTAATGCTCAATCATCAGTTAATTAATCACTGAATAATATCATTAACTTCAACACTGCTTCAGTGTTACTTCAACACTGTAGTGCACTGTAAAAAGTTTAACTATTATTTACTCAATTTCTTTGGTGAAACATTTTTACACTCAAAAAAATTGAGTAAATTTTAAAGCTGTGAAATCAATGAAATATACTGTATGAACTGAGTAAATGCAAGTAAAAAATTTTTAAGTAAATCTGAGTAACTGCATCTGGTACATTAACAAATAAAATTGAGTAGAAATAATTTAACATTTAAACATTTAAAAAACAATATTTATGAGTAATATTAATTGTTTTTATTTATGAGTAATATTAACTTTTTTTTATTTCCTCTAAACCTGTGTAATAGTAGTAATTCCATACAACAACCAGTATACGTTACATGACATTGGCATTTATTGTCGATGAGTACAGCAATACAGCACATTTTACACTGTTTTTGACACATACAATATTGCTTACATTTAAACTCATTTAACAAACATTTTAGAAGTAAAAATTAAACATTTAAACATTCAGGTAGCCTAATTCAAGTGTAATCAACCAGTGTGTTATCCCATATCCACCGGATCAGCGCTGGTTCTCGTGCCGGAGACGGACTCTCGTTCTGCGGATGAACTTCGAACTTCATACCGCTGTCCTGCATTTCACTCATAGCCGAAAGATACTGCGAGCGACTGACTCCATAACCTGCCAATAAACAAACAGTGACAGTTCTGAGGACATTTTATCATCCAAATTAATTATATTCATTATCATTAGGAATAAAGTCGTGTGTTTATGCAAGGCGTTTCAATCACACGAAAAGACAGGCGCGATTCTCGTTTAGGTGTCGAATTACGCCTCTGTAATATTTTGCATTAAATAAAATGATTTAAAGCACAGTAATGATTTTATAGATAAAATAAAATATACACAAACCTGAATTTCACAGAGGAAATGCACCAAAGCTGCGACGCTGAGAAGAGAACTGCTGTTCTGGAGACTGGAGAGTTCAAACAGCCCGCGCTCACTCAACCAACCGTCGAGTCACGTCAGAGGGTGGGGGAGGGGTGCATTGTTTTAATTGAGTAAACTCACTCAATTTTAAGAGTGTGTTAAATATATTAATAATATTGATTTGAATTAAGTAATATTTTTGTTTCTTGAAACAGATCAGTTTAATTCAACATTCTCAAATATTTTGATAGAAATTTCACAAATATATTAAGTGTATTATAAAGAAATAATTGGTTAGTCAAATACTAAATTATTTTATTGAAAAAAACTTAAATATATGTTGTGCATGGTACAACCCACAATGCATTCAAAAGCATCATAAACCCTGCTCTGAAAAAACACCGCAAACTGAACTTTTTTAAAACCGTCAATCACTCTCGACTGATCTGGGATCAACAACTCAAACCTAGGGGTCTCTTTGGAGGGCATATGAACATCCGTAGCCTCACCCCAAAGTCTGAACAAGTACATCATCTTCTCACTAACTCCAATTTAGACTTTTTAGGCCTGTCTGAATCGTGGTTACATAACTCTCCATCTGCTGCATTACATGTACCAGGGTATAATATCTTTAGACGGGACAGATCTGAGGGAAGAGGGGGAGGGGTCATGATTTACATAAAAGATCACATCAACTGTCATCAGATTCAGATATGTTGGCCTCTTGACCATGATTTGGAGTGTATTGGGTTGAATATAGTGCTCTCATCTGAAATGTCTTTTGTGCTTATTGTTGTATATCGTCCACCCTCTTCTAATGACTTTTATATCACTTTTAAAAAGCTACTTCAAGCTTGTGATTTTAAAACCGAGGTAATACTACTTGGTGATCTAAACTGTAACTGGCTAAATAAGACTAATAGGAAACCCCTTAAGCAGATCACAGACAGTCTGGATTTTACCCAATTGTTGGAAGGTCCTACTAGAATAACCACATCATCTCAGACACAGATAGATTTAATATTCAGTAACAAGCCTGAACGAATTGTAAAAACATTTAATTTTATTACTGGACTGTCTGACCATAATCTGACATTACTGTCAAGAAAACTTACAAAAAAGTGCTTTCATCATTCTAATAAATCTGTGGAGCAACTCAGGATTCCAAAGAATGAAATGGTTAATTTTCAAAGGGCAGTACAGCAGACTAAATGGACAAATATACTTACTGGGATCAACATAGAAGAAGTTAGCAAGATGTTTGCCACCAAGCTACAAAGTCAAGTTAAGGAGTTCACTAGAAAGGTAAAAGGAAAGAAAAAAACAAATGCACTCCCTTGGCTCAATACTGAAATATTTAATCTGATGAAAGAAAGAGACTCCGCTTTAAAAAGATCATTAAAAACCAAGTTAAATAGTGATAGGCAGGTTTACTTCATTACGTAATCAAGTAGTCAAAATGATCAGAAAAGCTAAAGCCAATATTTTTATAACAATTATTAATGAGGGAAAGGGTAACACAAAGCTGATCTGGGAACAGATTAAGAATGTGATGGGAATTAGCCACAGGCTTAGAAATCAGTTAGAGTTGAACCTGCATGGTAAATTAATACAAGATCCAGCACAAATAGCTGTAGCCTTTAATGAATATTTTATCAATTCTGTGGATGAAATCGCACAGAATTTTCCCCTAACAACTGGAGATATTGTCAAAATAGATGAAAGCAAGCCTTCTTTTAGCATTCAACCTATCTCTGAAATTAAAACCCAGGCAATTATTAATTGCTAAGTACTTTAGCACATACATGTGTGCTTTTGTTCGCTAAATACGAACCGCAAAGATTTGAGTTAAAGTTTAATTAATTCACTATTACACATTATGTTTGCAGTTTTATATTAAGATATATTCCTTTTCAGTGGACTCAAATGAAGTAAGTTCACAGTCTTATCAGTATAAATACTAGTTTTTAAACTCGAACTGTTTGAAGCAATCGGTTTCCCAAATGATATGAGTTACCTTCCATGGTATTTCTACGGTAACATACTGTAAAAAAGGAGAGCTGTAAATTAACGGTACATTGCTGACAACCACAGTAGATTGCCGTTATTTTACAGCGCACTGAAACTGGGCTAATACTGCAGTGTTACACATGATGAGTGAGTGCTTCATTGCTTTCAGAACAATGTTATGTTGTGAGTGAATTATCATAAAGCTAACAGAGTATGTACAAGTTCACAGCTCATGTATTAATGCATTTCAGGAAACAAACCAAGATCAGGACATGTATGCCAGTGTGTCAAAGGCAACAAAAAGCCATCAACTTCAGTCAAATAAATATGAAAATAAGGAGACCTGCACCGTTAACCCTGAAAGCACATTCAAAAAGAATCTCTCCTACGAAGACATTTATGCAAACTGTTGAAGTGAGAAGTGGAATATGGATCACCACTGAACAATTTACAGTCTACTTTCTGCATGCCAGTAATGATCATTTTAATAAGCATCAGCATATTCAACTTCCCATCTGTTATGTTCAGAACTATATCGTTGCTACTTCCTTTCTCCTTTTTCTCCTCTAATAATTATAATTCAACTCTGAATACTTATCTGTATGTTTCTATTTTTGTTTTTGTGATACATTCACTTTGCTCAATTAAAGAATTTAAAGGCTCCATGAAATCAAATTTGAGTTCCTTTTTTTTTAAATGGAATATTGCATTATTTATTATAAATGATTTACCTTTGCACCATTATTTATTTATTTTAATTATTATTAGCATCATTATAAAAATAAAAAAAATGTATGTGCCCTCGTAATCTTTAATAAGAATTTCTTGCCAAATCTCTGATGAGTGTTTATTGTCGCAAAGGTAAATTACCGTCACTCACAAACTGTCACTCACATGAGATCAACCAATAGCAAACCACAACCATCCAATCAATTCCCCATGGACAAAATCAAGTCCCGCTCTACATTTTTTGTTCTTGTTTGAGAAGACGTTTCATTCAAATATATGTTACAATAGGGTAGAAAAAGACTACCACAACTTCCATTTCATACCAAATTGGTATTTTTTTCATTCTTTCATACACTAAGTAGTAAGGATCATTTAGATCTTATGTGATTTACACTTATTTACACAAGCAAAGTACAAATGCCCCCAGAACATCCTGGAGTTAAGAGCCGTTCAGGCAGATATGCAGAACAAATGGCGGTGAATGTTAGGCCATAAACATTATATGAAAGTATACGAAACAAAGAACCAAATGGTTGGCCAGTGCATAGAATAAAGAATAAAAGAATAAAGTGGTGGTGTCACCACACCTTGTGATCTAGGGGGCGATAGAGAGTTCAATCTCTGTATAAGTCCTTAGATGGAGACATTGAAGGAGGAGATGGTCTTGGTTCAGTAATGAGTCTTATGGGGATGACACAGGATAATAATACCTGCGTCCATTCTCTGGATGAGAAGACGACAGGCAGGGCTGAGGCAGGTAAAGAATAGTATAGAAGATTAATGTAAACACAAAAATCACAAGAACCTCAAACAGAGGTTAAAAGAATTGTCTGTACGTTAGTCTGTGTTTTATACGCTGTCGTTTCAGTGAGGTTGCACTGACAGACTTTCTATACGGATAGCCTATTTTGGACTGTTTTTGCTGTAGGATTATAATTATAATAGGATGAGTTTATTTCTTCATGTTGTGCTTTTTAAAAACTCTGAAGAGAACACCCAACAATTACAGCATTAAACAGACGACACGAGTCATGCATATTGTAGGACTTTAAACGTACAGTATGGGATTTTTTCTCCACTAGGGGTCGCTAACCTATTTACAATAACAAAGGCGTAGTTTGATGACGCAACATTTGCTAAGAATTATGGATCTTGTCGTCAACGTCAAGCCGACCAATCTAATAATGTTTATGGATGACTGAATACATCAATGTTTTTGTCATGACTATGATATGAAGCAGTTCAGGATTGCTAAGAGACAGCTATCAGCTCCAAACGCGACGCGAGTCCCGCGGATATAAAAGGAATATGGACATTTCATTCTACCGAACTACACGCAGAATTACTACTCACAGGTCAGTTTATTAGACAAATTAAACTTGTGAGGTAACGCAGCGCTGTTTCACTTGGTCTAACATTACACTATCACACTAAACTGCATTTGAATGTGTTGAAATGTAACTTATGTGTTAGTTTGTCTGTATGAGACTAGCAGTAACGTTAAGCTAGATCAACATTAGAATAACATACAGATCATATTCTTACATTTATCATTGTTGAACTTTATAACATTGATTAGTTTTATGTAAATGTGCTCACCTGTTTAATAAAGTACATGTAGAAGCGGTCGAAGTCTCGGACGTGGAGCTCTCGTTTGTATACTGTCTATGGGAGCTCTCGGCATCTCGAAAACACCGCGCTGATATTGATTCTCGTTTTAGTTCTCCTTTTTTATCCAAAGTCTGCTTGCCATGGTCCATAATGTTTGAACGAAACAACAACAGCGTGCAGATAGACATTGCGAACTACAGTGGTCCACGTCTGTCGTCTTGGTTACTATCAGAGGGCTCTGGTTCATAGCTCTGGTTACCATGGCAGCACGAGCGGAAACCAGGGACAACGCGGATATGACGCCATTGACTGCGACAAAACGGAAATAAAGACACGGTCCGTGTCTTCGAATTAAAATATTAATTTCTCTGGATTTAGAAGTTAATTGGAACTGTCGGGATAATGTAAATACACAACTTTAAAAAATATATAACGTAGATATAGTGATTTTTTATATTTTTAAAGCAAAAAAAATACATATTGTGCCTTTAAGGACATATTATAGGTATAGAAATAACCGTTTTTGTATTTATATAATATTAATTTATTATTAATTTAATTAATATAGTCACTTACGGTCGGGAACGCTCATGCAGTCTAGACGTGAACTTTCTGAGGAAGGACAGTGAATATTGTAGTTCAGCACCAGGAGGCACTACAAGCAAAAGAATCATCTCTCTAAACTCCACAACCAGTTGAAAAAAAGAGTTACAATTTTCATGATTAATATCAACAGACTAAATGTAAAATAAAATATCAGACAGACCAAAAACTTGATGTCAACAACCAGTGGAATTTCTCAAGCCAGTAATTGCATGAAATTGCTGTGAATTTTCTCAAAAAATTAAAGCAGCATTTTGTACTATTTTACAGTGAAACTCACCAATAACAATCTCATAATTATGTAATTGCAATGAGAGACAGAACAAAATATTACAGAATATAATTAGACTACTGAAAATAAGCTCTAAAATATTGTGCCCAAGAAAACAACACAATCATTACGTGTTCGGAATCAACACCTTAAGACAAAATATAACTTTTCATGTTACATTTTCCCCTGTCATTTATTGATGTAAACTGACAATATGGATTCTAAATAAGTTTGGTAATAAAGTCTCTGAGACTGTCACATTCTCACAGAATAATTACCACCAGGGTTCTCATACACCGATGCACTCAAACAACCTTACAAATGTTCTACATGAAGATAAAGACATCAGCAGGATCTGTGTGGAAAGTGCTAAAAACTTGTAACAAGAAAATATAATAAAAAATAGCCCCTGGGGAAATTAATGAGCAAATATTTTAAAACAGCCTATTCTCAGTTATTAGTGCCACAGTTCATGAGAAACAATCAAGCTATCAACATGTACAGTACCATTTGACCTCATAAATCCATGCTTGAAGTAATCATTAACCTAATCCAAATACCACAAAAATGAAAGTACTGAAATCAATACGTCATTTGGATGAGGCCTACCTCAAGACAAATACCGACAAGAAAAGAGTAATAAGTAGATAACTTTACCTAAATGTCCTCTGTATGCCAACAAAACAATGTTACCAGTGAAATGGCAATGATTAATGTTAGAAAAAAGGAAAATAATTCAAGTTTCCATGCAAACTTGTATTGGCCATCTCAGTCAGTAGGGGATGGTGACTGAATTAATAGTTTTAACAGTCTATTTATAAATTTACTTTATTATTAACTTAGTAAAATGCTGGCTCTATTGTAACAGTCAGTTCTCTGTATAAATATTATTGCTAAATTTACAATGCTTGTGTAAAGTTTCTAATTTCACTGAACTAATAGTTTGTCAATTGTGTGCTTTTTGTATTATTGTAGGAAAAAAAGGTCTTTGTGAAGATCTTACAAAGCCTGGGGGCGTTGGGGTTTGGAATGTACGGATCCCCTAAAGCAGGGTTTTAATATGTGGCCACATATGTATGAGTACATACATACTCATAGTTAAAGGTACAATGCAAGATTTTCTGCTGCTAGAGGGCGCTACATTCCAAACAACAACAACGGCGTAGCTTTATGACAATGTGAAGGAGCGTGGAATGATAGGAACTGTCGTTTTCAATTCCACCGTGGATGTAAATCAGTCAGACGGGAATCGAAAAATCATGTTCATGGATGAGGTAAAGTTCTATTTTTTATAAATGTTGCGTTTAATGACATGCTTTTATTTCATTAAAATTAATTAACCGCAAGAAAAGTAATGTTTAATACTAAATTGGTTATCATAGATGTTGCTGTATTTGTCGAATTCATTGTTGTGATAATGCTGCGCAGTTTTACGTGTTCTAAACAATTGTTGTAAAAGTACATTCGAACATACCCACATCATTTGCCAAAATACTGATTAATCTTTATGTATAACACATCCCAGATAGCATGTAACCATTGAAACAATGTTGAGTCAGTGTTGATGCGTCAACGCTGATTACATTGAAATTACGTTAGAAAGTGATGTTGTTTTACCATCACTCTTGCACCCTCAGTTAATATTGAAATAATGTTCAGATTTCAACCACAAATCAATAGTGTTAATATTGCTTCAACATTAAAAAGTGATGTTGTTTCAACATAACTTTTGCACCCTCGGTTAATATTGAAATAATGTTCAGATTTCAATCAAAAATCAATGGTGTTAATATTGCTTCAACATTACAAAGTGATGTTGTTTTTGCATCACTCTTGCACCCTCAGTTAATGCTGAAGCAATGTTGAGATTTCAACCAAAAATCAACGGTAATAGTATTGATTCAACATTACAAAGTGATTTTTTATCAACATCACTTTTGCACCCTCAGTTAATATTGAAACTGTTGAACAAAAAATCAATAGTAATGCTACTGAATCAACATTACACTATGATTGATTCTACATCACCGATGCTGAATCAATACTGAAATTAACACAAATAATCAATGGTAATATTGAATCAACGTTACACTATGATGTTGAATCTACATCACTGCTGTTGAATCAACTCTGAAATTAACTAAAATAATCAATGGTAATATTGTTGAATCAATATTACACTATGATGTTGAATCTACATCACTGCTATTGAATCAACACTGAAATTAACTAAAATAAATCAATGGCAATATTGTTGAATTGGAAAATACGCACTTGCAACTTTGAGCCGGCGGGCCGCCGGCCGCCGCGTCAGAAAGTCTCGCGTGATATCAGGTCTCGCGATGTAAACAATTGCTTTACAGCCAGAAGAAATCTGCTAAAATGCTGTCATTATTGTGCTCCCTCACGCTGTTTGAACCCGAATGAAGAAGACGTTTTAAAGAATGTCCCATCTGCTTTGATGTCGTTAATCTACTAGCCTCTGGTGTCTGAGAATCGCCAACGAGTTTTCACAACAGTGTTGTCAAATATCTATTCCGAAGCTGTGGGGGGAGCTCTAGAGAGAAACCTGCGAGCAAAAAGCGAGAATACAGCGAAGAAATCCCGAAACTACTGAGCCCTGCTTTAAAGCTGCAGATTCACCTTATGTAGACCTTAATCTCTTTAAATATCACAAAATAGCCATGTCAGTCACTTAACACTTAACTTACTCTTAATAAACACAAGATGTTTTTTGTTATTGTGTTTCAGTGGAAACAAGCAAAACTGATTGGAAATCAGTTACATTTTTCAAATTTAATACAGATTTAGGAATATGAATGATTACCTGATTAAGCAGTGATAAGGCACAGGATATCATCAAGTCCCAGGTCAGGTGATTATGCTGTCGACAACAACTCGGTGTATAATCAATGTCAGCATTATCAGGAGGGGGGTGCTTTTTTTATTGTCCATCTTCGTCGGCCTTCATTCCTATTAAAGGAGCAATGTGCTCTGCATGCAAACACTGATGGATGCAAGACATGGGCTAAGTTTTCAGTGTAACTTTCTTGCTTATGTTCATGTCTCCTGCACTTCAAGAAATGTGTTAAATTACGTTAGAACTTTATTCAGGAAATTTGTAATAAACTTTACTAAAGCAATGTGCATTTTTTAAGTATGTAGATGCACCATTGTTTGAAACTGTGCTAGAGAAGTCATGTAAGTATGTCAGGTGCTTCAACAAACAAGACTTCTGTATAGGATGCACCTATGTTTTCTCTCTAATGAGGAAGCGTTACACTACTGAGAAGTGCGCATGCAAAACCAAAATGGGCGTTTACCAATCAGTGGCCAATTTACTACAATAAATGTTTTTCAACCATTTTTCAACAGACTTGCTAAACCACCCCACCCCTAAACCAAGCCCCCAGTGGATTAGAGCACATCAGGTAAAGCGGTTGAAAATGCCCATTTTGGTTTGAAAACACCCCACTGATAGAGAAACACCCACTAGTGTTCTGCAGAGATACATGCCTGAATGATCTTGTGCTCATCAACTACAAATCACTGTTAGTTCAATGTCACTGTCTCCACCCATGTGTGCTGTTGGCTTTCATTAAAATTTCAATGCTGATCCAACACACTTTAAACACTGAAATGTCAATCTCAACCAAAATTATGGTTTGGATCAAAACTCAACATTGTATCAATGTTCCCATGCTATCTGTGCGATTTATTTCAACACTTTACTTACTTTGAAAATTAATGTATGTTAGTAGATTTAGTAACAATACATAAAATGCAAGTAAAAAGCATTCTAAAAACAGAAATACATTATATGCACCATTGTTTGAAACTCGGAGAGTTCATGCATGTCAAACACACAAGACTTCCGTATAGGACGCACCTTGTGTTTTCTCTCTAATAAGGAAGCATCAATTAACTACTGAGAAGCCCACATGCAAAACCAAAATGGGCATATAACAATTAGTGCCAATTTTCAAACTACAATTGGTGTTTTTCAACCATTTTTCAAAAGACTTGCTAAAATCATGAGGGCCCACCCCTAAACCAAACCCCCAGTGTATTAGAGCAAATGAGGTAACACCATTGAAAGTGCCCATCATGAACTGAAACGCCCCACTGATTGGGAAACACCCAGTAGTGTTTTGCACAGATACATGCCTGCAAGATATTGTGCTCATAAACTAAGACTCACTGTTAGTTCAATGTCACTGTCTTCAACCATGTGTGCTGTTCCCTTTCATCAAAATTTCAGTGCTGATCCAACACACTTTAAACATTGAAATTTTGATGTCAACCAAAATGATGGTTTGGATCAAAACTCAATATTGAATCAATGTTACCATGCTGTCTGGGATGCTATATGTAACGAAGTTCAGATGTTATGGGAAGGAGGCGGGAACCGGCGAACATTCATGACACATTTTAATGAAAAAAATTAAACAAATACAAAACGAAAGTAAAAGACAGCAGCCCCTCACGGACGACTGCTGTCACAATAAAACACAACACAAGTTCAGGCCTGTCCTCTCGCTCTTCACTGTCGTCGCTCCTCCTTTATTTATTGCCTTATTTATCACACTATATTTATTTACATGGCCATAAACACCAGACGTGATAAACAATGTCAATAAACTAAACACAAACCTAAAGCAATAATACCCGTACGTTGACGTTTACGTTTATGGGACTTGTCTTTGTCAACAGAACCAGCTGCAATCGGTAAAGAATAATTGTGTTCCATAACGACTGCACGAAACAAGCTAACGTTTGTTGCTTGATAGACGCTACAACTACAACTTCCTCATTTGTCCAGGACTCCACGCAATACGAGCGGAAACCGAGGGTAACGCGGATATGACGCCATTGACTGGCGACTCCCAGCTCACCCCTGCTCACACGCCCCGTTTCCTTGGTTAAAATAGCAATTTTCTCACAATTTAAAAATAGTTGGAAACATTTGGGATATTGTAAGTAATCAACTTAACAAAATATATAACACTGGCCTTGTGATTTTGGGATATTTTAATGCAAAAATCTTACATATTGTACCTTTAAGATCTTCAAGAGCACTTGATCAGGGTCTGAACTCCACAGGTACGTAGATCTCCGGGAACAGGATTGGGCACCCTTGCCCTAGTCTCAGCCTCAGATGCCACGGCCACGGACCGCTTGCTGAACGTCTGATGTACCGTATCATCATCTGATTGGTTGAATTCTATAGGATGTCCGGGAGACGTGTGTGTCGTGTTCTTTAAAGGTCCGCCTGGAAACAAAGATGCTGTGATGCCAAACCCCCTCATGGAAGAAGAACGCCTTCGTGTTTACAACTGTGACAATAAGTACTTATCAGGATAAAAAAAAAATGCTTGATTTTCAAAAGTATGTGAAGGATGTAAAGTTCACAGCACAGATTCTTTAAAATACATCCAGTTTTACACACGGCCTGTTATTGTGGGGACATCAATGTTACATTTTCACGCTCCTAAACATAACGAGGAACAAAGAGAACTGTGATTGGTTGATTTACATGTCAGTCAGACGGCCTCTGGGTGGTCTTTGGCCAATGAAAGCTGCTATGGAGTCCAGAGACACTCTGCCGTCAGTCTGAAGGACATATTTCAATGTAAATAAAGTAAATAAAAAACACCAGGTTCCTTTAAAATGTTGAAATATATTTTTTTGAGTGAAAGCAAAGTTTTGCTAGTGAACACACAAAAAAAAATCAATCAAAATAGAATTTTTCTCCAATCTCATATTTATTTCATCAGCATAGGGGCTTTCCTCTGTATGCCAACAAAACAATGTTTCCAGTGAAATGGCACTGATTAATGTTAGAAAAATGGAAAATAATTTAAGTTTCCATGTAAACTTGTATTGACCATCTCAGTCAGTAGGGGAAGGTGACTGAATTAATGGTTTTTATAAATTAACTTTTTATTTATTTATTATTAACTAAGTAACATGCTGGGCCCTATCTTGACTTTGTACACCGACGCATGTATCATTCCTATTTTGCACCCGCGCACAGCAGACTTTTCCCTCCACAGACGCACGTCGGTAAATTAGGAAATTAACTTGCGCTCCCGGGGGCGGTTCAGCGAAAAGAGGAGGCGTGTTCCGGCGCAAACGTTCCCTGGTGCTATTTTGCAGGTTTAGAAAACAATTCCGCCACTGACCAGGAAAAACCTAGTCTAAAGTCAGTGGCGCGTTGCGCATGTTATTCATATGCTATTTTAAAGGCGCATGCTTGGCCATAATCAATGTAGGCTAGCGTGTGCACAACGCACATTCACTTTGCTTATCTCATCTACACACAGACGCAGCAGTTCTCATTTTTAGAAAACCATACATTATTACAAGGAAAAATATTAACACACGAGGGAAATTGTGTCCATGAAGATGTGAAAAAATAGGCATAAATCTAGCTTACACATTTACCCAAATAATTATACGCCTGTTTAACCGAAGCTAATTTGGGTGGGTTTCTCCATCCCCATACAGTGTCACTTCTCTGTCTTTTACGGCCCTGACGAGAACGTCGGCCTCTTTGGCTGTTAACCGCTCCTGGCGTGCGCCTGGCAAATCCGCCGTTATAATAGCAATCCGCCATGGAACAAGCACGCCTGCTCTTAAAGGGAATGTGAGATGTCGCTCTGATTGGTTTATTTCACGTTACGCCCAAACCACACCTATGAATAATGAAGCTACTTCAGACCAACCCATTTTAGATTTGCGTCGGGCGCAATAGTCATTTATCCTGCCAATATAATAGCAACCGCGCCCAAGACCCGCCCACAAAGTTACTTGCGTTTCAGATCATTAAAATAGGGCCCACTGTCTTTATTGTAACAGTCAATTAATTATTGCTTAATTTTCAATGTTTTTTTAACCAGCATGTTAAAAAAAGCTCTGGAGTGGACTCGTGGGTTGAAGCGGGCTCTGGAGTGGACTCGTGGGCTGAAGCGGGCTCTGGAGTGGACCCGTGGGCTGAAGCGGGCTCTGGAGTGGACCCGTGGGCTGAAGCGGGCTCTGGAGTGGACTCGTGGGCTGAAGCGGGCTCTGGAGTAGACTCGTGGGCTGAAGCGGGCTCTGGAGTGGACTCGTGGGCTCTGGAGTGGACCCGTGGGCTGAAGCGGGCACTGGAGTGGACTAGTGGGCTCTGGAGTGGACTCGTGGGTTGAAGCGGGCTCTGGAGTGGACTCATGGGTTGAAGCGGGCTCTGGAGTGGACCCGTGGGCTGAAGCGGGCTCTGGAGTGGACCCGTAGGCTGAAGCGGGCTCTGGAGTGGACCCGTGGGCTGAAGTGGGCTCTGGAGTGGACTAGTGGGCTCTGGAGTGGACCCGTAGGCTGAAGCGGGCTCTGGAGTGGACCCGTGGGCTGAAGCGGGCTCTGGAGTGGACCCGTGGGCTGAAGCGGGCTCTGGAGTGGACTCGTGGGCTCTGGAGTGGACCCGTGGGCTGAAGCGGGCTCTGGAGTGGACCCGTGGGCTGAAGCGGGCTCTGGAGTGGACCCGTGGGCTGAAGCGGGCTCTGGAGTGGACTCGTGGGCTCTGGAGTGGACTCGTGGGCTGAAGCGGGCTCTGGAGTCGACTCATGGGTTGCAAGGTTATTTTCATTAACGAAAACTGAAACTAAGACTAAAAAGATTGGTCAAAAAACAAACAAATAAAATAAAAATGTCATAATAAATGAAAAACTAAAACTAAACGAAAATAACAACACTTACTGAAAAACTAACTGAAATAAAATAATAATTAGCAACAATTATGCTCTTATATGGTGCTGTTATTATTTTTGTTTTTACAAAACATTTACTGCTAATAATATTATCCATGTGCAGACATTTCCCCACAACATAGGAAATACCAAGACAACACACCCTCACTCTCACCAAATACCCACACTTGTGGTCTTTGCACTTAACCTCTTGTCTGCTTACATGACGTATTTCCTGTATTTGACACAAGTGTTAAAGTAGGCGTGAAGACGGCAACTGTGTGTATAACTTTTTATTACTCGATGGGACACACTTATAGTGCTCCAAAAATGCAAGTGTTTACATAGCTTTATTTGATTTTCAATAGTTTGCATTTTAAAAGAAACTTCTAAATGTCTGGTCAATAGTGTAACAGAAGACAGAATTTGAATTTGTGGTGCTTCTAATTAAGTGACAAAAAGCAGTTGCAAATGTTGTACAAAATACACATAGCCTACTCATCTTTGCACCAATAAAATGACACTTTAACAATTTGTTTTACTTCCAAATTACATGTAATATCTAATTAATTTAACTTACAGTGGAATGCAAGTGTGGGGATTTGGAAAGACCCTCACTCTCACACTCACTCTTACACTGCCTTCACAGCAGTTTGTGTTTGCTGTAGATGACTTGAAATGTTTTGTTGTTTTTTGGATGTACCAGTGGTCACACTGCTTCATTGTAAACCAGGTATGTTTAACAAGATTTCATCTTTAATATGAATGAGTTTATCTGAATCTTTCATAATTTGTACTCTAATACTTGCTGGACTTGCTTCTGATCGTGGCACATACATTTCGTGTTGCTTAACACAGTTTTAAGCTTCCTGCATCGCTCCACAGCAAGGTTTCGTACTTTTGAGGCCAATGTTCTGCGACACACTGGGGTGTACTTCTAGTCAGCCACTGAGAGAAACTGCCGAAAACTCTTGTTTTCCACAATAGACAAATGTAGATTGCAATCAAATATGCTTTTGTTAATCTGATATTCTTCTAACCTGTGCATGGTGAATATAATACAAAGCAGATATTCTATAAATGAAAATATACAGAATAAATACATTTAAAATAAATCTGGACAAAAATTTGAAATAAAAATATTTTATGATATCTTAGAATAGCAAATCAGTATGAATTGTGATTGGCCAAACACCTGAAGCATGTTTCAGAAATGTAACCACACAGTTAATAATGTTGTCGGTATTAACGTATCATTTCAGGTCAGAGTAAGATTCTGAAAATGCGAAAATCAGTTCGGTTATTTATTTTGTATTCTGTATAATTATTTTTTGAAAGTTCTCTGAGTTCGTAATGTGCACTAAACTGTGAACCTAGCTTTAGAACCGTCCGGGTTAAGTATAATCTTTAAAAATGTTTTTCTATGGCATAAAAGTATTTTTGGTCTATTGCAGGGATTAAGCTTGATAAATATTTCACTTCTGCTTTTTGCATAAGACATTTAAGAGAAAGATTGTCAAATCAAACTCTAAATCAATTGTGTAGGTTTGGTTTGAGAGAAACTAATCAGGGAACTACTGTTTTCTGTGATAGATTTTCAAACCAACAAAGTAAAAAAGTGTATTCACATAGTAAACGCTGGTCACTTTTGTCTGGGCTGCTGGTCAGTCTCATGGAAAACTTAAAAGGTTAATACTCTCAAAAATGAAAACTGTTTCTTTCATTAATTATATGTTTAATTCATGTATAAATTAATTTACTCATCTTTGCCTCACGTCACTCCAATTCAGTATGACTTTATTTCTTCCGTGGAACATTAAAGGAGATAAAAGTAGATAATAGATGGTTTGAAATAAACAAGAATAAACATTTTTTTCTGTAGCTTTCTAAAAAAAAAAAGCATGGACTGTTTTTTTCTGCCATTTTTTTTTACTTCAAAATTTCTTGGTTGCATCAACTCACAATACAAACCATAAAAAAGGGGGGAAAATTGTGATAAAAAAGAGCTAATGCCAAGGACCACAGCAGGGGTTTTGTTGTTGCCATAATTCAAAAGCCTTAAAGCCCGGTTTCACAGACAAGGATTAAGCCAGGATTAGACCTTAGTTCAATTAGGGCATTTAAGTGGCTTTTATAAACGTGCCTTAGATAAAAACGTTACTGATTTGGATCTTGAGACAAAACAATAGCAGTGACATATTTTAGGATATGTCAGTGCAAGTTGCTTTCAGTTAACAGCTCAAACATGTATTTTAGTCTGAGACTATAGGCTACATCTTAAAGGTGAACTAAGTAACTTTTTTTACCTTAACTGAACAGCTTCGGAGTCATTGGAATGGTTATATTACTTATTTCGGGTTGAATGGTGGTCGTTTCGCACCCCCCTGGTGCCCGTGAGCGGAAAATCCGCACTTGCAACTTTGAGCCGGCGGGCCGCCGGCCGCCGCGTCAGGAAGTCTCGCGTGATATCAGGTCTCGCGATGTTAACAATTGCTTTACGGCCAAAAGAAATCTGCTAAAATGCTGTCATTATTGCGCTCCCTCACGCTGTCCGAACCCGAATGAAGAAGACGTTTTAAAGAATGTCCCATCTGCTTTGATGTCGTTGATCTATAGCCTCTGGTGTCTGAGAATCACCAACGAGTTGTGTTGGTGATATATCTATGTTGTCAAATATCTATTCCGAAGCTGTGGGGGGAGCTCTAGAGAGAAACCTGCGAGCAAAAAGCGAGAATACAGCGAAGAAATCCCGAAGCTACTGAGTCATAGATATCATATATAAAGGCTAGATGTCTCGTGCGCGCTGCTGGCCAATGGAGGTCGACGTCCGCACGTGGCGGCCATCTTGCGGCAGTGCGCTCGCTCACTCGTTTAATGGTGCAAATACTTTTAAATAACCATAACTTGCCCAATTTTCTACCGATTTTCAAACGGTTTGGTTTGTTATAAACGTCAGAGATGTAGTTATGACACTACATACATACACTGCATACATATGAAAAATTATAACATACATGTTCAAGCATTCGGAATTATAGCCACGTTAATAACGTTTGTAAGAAACCAAACCGTTTGTAAATCCGTCAATATTTCAGCGAGATATGAGGATTTGTGTGCATGCTGATCACTCACCTTAATGCACAGAGCACTGACATAAGATGGCCGAACGGTGATGCCGGAAGTGACTGCGCCATAAGACATCTAGCGTTTATATATGATATCTATGTACTGAGTGCTTAGTCTCAGCCTCAGACGTCACGCCCACGGAACGTTGGCTAAACGTCTGATGCATATGGTACACTTAACTGGAAACACTTCAGGAATGTCGAAGTCGTCATCTGATTGGTTGAATTTTATCGGATTTCCGGGGGCGCGAGTGTCGCGTTTATTTTCGGTCCGCCGGGAAACAAAGCGCAGACGTGTGATTGCGGAAGAAAAACTGTTGTGTTTACATGAGTGACAATGAGCATTTATCAAGATCAGCTAAACGTAGGATTCTCAAAAGTATGCGAGGTTATACGTGCACGAACAGATCAATGACTTACTGCTTGTTTTCTTCTCCTTCTTTGATTTTCTATGCTGACTGACTTGTTGCACGCCGGTCTGTTGTTGTGGGGACATTTCCACGCCCCGAAACGTGACGCTGAACGAAACGAACTGTAATTGGTTGTTTGACATGTCGGTCAAACGGCCTTATGGGCGGGCCTTGGCCAAAGAAAGCTGCTATGAATTCCAGACCTTCAGCCGTCAGTCTGAAGGTCTGGCTACGCGAGACTACTGAGTGCTGCCAGAGCCCGTCTACGGAGAGCCTTGGCACTCCCTATTAGCCCCATTGTATAGATCTTGGTTGCAGTTCCATTAGAATTCCACTGGAGGTGATCGTGGGCGAGTGCAGACTGAATGGGAGTCTATGGGGCTATACGGCTAAATGTGTATCTTTCACCCGATTGCCGTTGAGAAATCTCAGATTTTATTGTAGGTTTTGCAAGTGCAACATGGGTTATAGGTCGAAAGTTGAATGAACGAGTACTTTTGTCCTTTCGATTTCTGACAGGTTGAGTTGTTGTTGCCCATAACACGCTAGCATTCTGCTAATGAACGCTGATTGGTCAGTGAAGGACTGATTACGACCAGAGATACCGCTTGATGGCATCGTGGCATCCGAAGCGGGACCAGAAACAAACAAAACAAAAACTCTTCTAGCACGTGTGTTTACCTGTGTCAGCTGTGTTGTCGATGCCTCGAGTGAAAAGAAAGTGCAGAGCGCGAAAGCACCAAAGTGATTGAAGGATTGCCGTAAAGCAGTATGTCTGGTCGTACGATGTGTATGACGTCATTGACATTTAAAAAGACTTTTTAAAGCAAATAAGTGACTCTAAAAAATCTAACACCCAGCAATGTGTAATTTCTTTGCATCTTCTTTCGAATACAACATTCAAATTACTAGACAAAAAATTATATCCTGAGAAAAGTGGATTTTGAGGGGTATTTCGCCATAGACCTCCATTCATTCTGCACTCGCCTGC
Source organism: Abramis brama (assembly GCF_963993115.1). NCBI lineage: Eukaryota > Metazoa > Chordata > Actinopteri > Cypriniformes > Leuciscidae > Abramis > Abramis brama. The sequence goes on from NC_139971.1 coordinate 6,286,714, forward strand.
GAGCGCCCCCGCATGGACAGAGACGTGTTACTGCAGCCAGTCCAGAAACCGGAAGTAAGCAAAGAGTGCCAATTCTCTTCCTATTAGACATTCTCTGGTGCTGCTTTAACAGTTTATAACATCAAGAGCAAGATCAGTGTATTAGGTTAGGCAAAAATATTCACCAACACTGCAACAATATGAATTTATGAATTATTAATCTGCAGTAGAAACAATAACATATTTGGCTGCAATGTAACAAATTCCTCTGTATTAGGTTCTTTTCAGAGGTGGAAAGTAACTAATTACAAATACATTCGTACAGTAGGCCTACTTGAGTAGATTTTTCGATTTTTTTCTACTTTCTTGAGTGTAATTAAAGTGTGGTACTTTTACTTGAGTAGAATCAAAATAAAGTATTAAACTTCGCTACATTTATTTTTCACCAAAAGTAAAAAGTACTTTGACAAATGTGCCAAAAGAGCAACAGCGAGCTGACATTTGACAGACACTTCTCAAACTCAGGCATGTGATTGGCTATACTGAGACCCAAACCCCCCCCCCCCCCCCCCCCCCCCCATCAAACCGATAAAAACATCCAACTATGTATCCAACTAAAATATATATTTTTAAATTTTTTTACACCAAACTTAAACTGCTTAATGTGCAATATCCAACTTATGTCATGAGTATGACACATAACAAAAAAAATGCAATATTGTGATATATTATTACAATTTAAAATAATTGGTTTTCCATTTATTAGCCTATACTTTAAATTATCATTTATTTCTGTGATGCAAAGCTGAATTTTCAGGATCATTACTGCAGTCCTTTAGAAATCATTCTAATATGATGATTCATTATCAAAGTTGGAAACAGTTCTGCTGCTTAATATTTTTTAATAACCTGTGATACTTTTAGGATACTTTGATGAATAAAAAGTAATAAAATAAAAATAAAAAAGAACAAGAATTAAAAAAAATATAGAAATATTTTGTAACAATATACACTACTGGTCAGTAATTTGGGTTCAGTAATTTTTTTCTTTCTTTTTTTGAAATAAATCAATACTTTTATTCAGCAAGGATGTGTTAAATTGATAAAAAGTGATAGTAAAGAAGATTTATATTATTAGAAAATATTTTTTTTATTTTGAATAAATGCAGTTCTTTTTAACCTTTTATTCATCAAATATTTTAGGCAGCAGAACTGTTTCCAACACTCATAATAAATCAGAATATTAGAATGATTTCTAAAAGATCATGTGATAGACCGGATGTCACATGCTGAAGACTGGAGTAATGATCCTGAAAATTCAGCTTTGCTTCACAGAAATAAATTATAATTTAAAGTATAATAAATTGAAAACCAATTGTTTTAAATTGTAATAATATATCACAATATAAAAAAACTAAAAAAAAAAACTATTTTTGATCAAATAAATGCAGGCTTGATGAGCAGAAGAAACTTCTTTCAAAAACATTAAAAATAGTAGGGTCAAAATCACCATAAAGTGCCTTTGAGACTTCACAATTTCCCTAAAAAAAATCAGAGATTTTCCATTTAACTTTATATGTGTTGTATTAAGGAGACATTAGGCTGTTAGAAATGCATATTGGTCAAGCTCCAGCACTTTTTATAAATTAACTGCAAGCTAACAATATAAGAGCAAACGATAAAATATGTCCACCCTGTCATGGACAAATGCATAGTAGAATAAATACATTTTCATTGCATAGTGATTATAAAATGTAGATCTGAGGAAAGATAATGTGTCCCTTTCCCAACAAAACATTTTAGTTAATGGTAAAAGTATTTTTATAATAATGAAGTTACTGCTTAAATATGTATTGCCCAATAAAATATGCGCTAGTTGCACATTCTATTCTAAATAAAATCTAACAATAAAGATATTTAGTCAAAATTTTAAACAATACTAACTGGCCCTCATTTGTTTATTAAGAAATCAAACACAAGGTTTTGTTAACTTGTTAAAATAATTTGTTTATTTTCATCCTAAAAGTTGAAAATGACAGGGTGGACAACAAAGTGACAGGGTGGAACTTGGCGTGACAGGGTGGACAAATGCTTTAATGAGTGAAATAGAACGGGGGAACATTTTAAAAACAACAGGACCTTCAAGAAACCCTTTACCAATATAGAAGAAGGAGGGGCCTGGCTCAGGATGATTTTCAGGAGTTGCAAATGTCCACCCTGTCATGAACCATGTCCACCCTGTCATGTGACAGGGTGGACATTTTTTGGCTAAAGTTAGTATTTAATGAGCACATGGTGTACAGCAGTTAGCAAAGTGATTCACTGTTGAAGCTGACTGTGCACTGTTTAAAATGTATATTTAGAATTTCTGAAAAGTTTTTATATTAATTCATATTTCACAATGACAGGGTGGACATGTTAAGCTTGACAACAGGCAACTACAAACAAAATATGATGAAAATGAGGAAATATAAGTGTAGATACTTATTGTGTGTGTTGCAGATGTTTTAACCTCCACTGAAGAAAGACCAAATGGGGGAGGGGATGTCACTGAGTACATCAGTTGGTTTCTTAAATGGGCGTTTACCCCATAATGACAGGGTGGACAGCAATTTCAGGGACACATGCAAACTGCTTAATATTATTATGAAAATAAAATATAAATAATCAAAATGACTTGTTTTATTAAATAACTTGCTGAGGACAATAAGTACATTAAAAAAGTATTTTAATTTTACGTCATTTAACCACTTTTTACACTCACTGAAGTTAGCTGAGCAGCGTGTGGGACATGCCAAAATCACATACATCCAATCAAAGAAAATGGTATAAAATCAGAAAAACACATTTCAAGGGACATATCATTTTACTTTTATGTGTGTAAGTGTTTGGCCATTTATAATAAAACCTCAGAATTTCATTATTTTGCATTATGTTCATGATGACTGAGCGATTCTGATGAGGACACCAAAGGCACTTTATAGTGATATTGACCCAGTAATGTTTCCAAACTTTTGGCCTGTACTGTATTCCCCCCAAAACTGCACAACTGTAGGGTAAAACATTAATAAAAAAGTGATAATAAAAAATGCGTCTTAAAACTGACATGATTGTAACAAAATCACACAGTCTGGAGAACTCAGAACAACTGCTAACAATAAGTTTAAGGTAAAAATAACTGCCATGAAATTATAGTATCTTACTCCTATGCAATTAGATAAACTGTTCATTCACTACATCACTTTACCTCTGTCTTTATCCCCTTTTATCCTCTTCTCTTCTTTTTGGCACTGTATCTATCGCAGACTATAATGCTCATTTATAATGTGTCACGTAAATTCGGCCATCCGTCACAATCAGGAAACTTTCACCGCGTCTAGAACTGGCGCGAGCTGCCAGGCCCGTTTCTACGAGCCTGTGTGTTAAGCGCCCTCAAAAAAAGCTATGCTGTCTATATGGATGCGGCGTCGCGCACGCTACACAACAAATTACCAACAACTGATCGCGCGCGCGCTCTGTTTCTGACGCACTTCAAGCACTCGCTGGGCGGGGAAAGATTGCATCTCTCTGCCATCTGTAACCATGTTGACGTGCCGCCCGGTGTGGCCGCGATTCGCGGCGATTGTGGTTCCGTCCCGGGTTACCATGGTGACGGCTGTGAGATTTTTTTTTTTTACAGATCTGCATGATTCACGTAGGTCACATTTTCAGGTCGGAAAATCCGGAATTCCGGATTAATCCGGAAAAATCACATCCCTGCAAACTACTGCGGTGGAGCCCTGGCCTGCGCTTCAGCCAATAACAGACAGGTCTGACTCGGGTGCAAAACCAATCAAAACTTCCAGTTCGGCGGGGGGGCGGGGACTTCAAACCGCGCTTTGACCATAGACTGTAAAAAAAATGGCTTTGACAGTCAATCACTGGCGCTCGTGTTTTGAATTAGTATCGCTAACGTTTCAATATTTTAGTGAATGTAAGTGAGCTATGCTCATATTCTGAGCTTTAACTTTAAATTTTAATTATGGCAACTCCTGAAATGGGTCATCCCATTGATAATACCAGAGCACTGAGCATTTGAAGTAAATGGCTCATAACATGGAAACAGTTATTGCATGGACGGAGCAAAAACAATGTAAGTGTCTTGAAAACATGGACATAGTTCAATTGAATGGTAAAGCTCGCCCTCTTTAACAATACAGTTAAACTAATTGTACAAAGCAAACTTTGTACAAAGCTAAAAAAAAACTAAAAAACAACCTTAATAACAGTGAAATAAGATCGCATGATTTATCTGTCAATAAGACGCGTAGGCTATGTAAAAAGTGTAACTTAGTTCGTTACTATAGCATTAGTGGGCTCCCAGCACGTTTTCGTTAGGACGAAAATAAAGAGCATTTAATTTATCAAGCTAACCCTAACCCACTTATTTATTTATTTATTTTTTACTGGCATTTTTTTATTCAGAATGTTGTAAATCTCTCTTTTTTTTATCGGACCTCTCACTTAACCTTCTTTGCCTTCAATTATGAAATGATTAAAATGAAAAAATTCAAATGATCTTACCTGAACTTACTTTTCAAAATTAGTAATAAAACAATTGCTCTTGACAACAGGGAAAGCTAGTATGTTTGCTCAGCATACCGTAAAACAGTACAATTTATGAGTTTAATATCATGTTTTTCTCTAAATACATGTAATACTCTATCACAATACATGTCAGTCGTGCTTCTGTGGTTTCATGTTGCTTCTTAACACAGAGTGAGAATATATTATATTTTTTAAAATTCTGCCATACAGGCTATGCTGATTAGCATTGCATTAAAGGGTTAGTTAACCCAAAAATTAAAATTAGCCCATGATTTACTCACCCTCAAGTCCTCCTAGGTGTACATGACATTCTTATTTCAGACGAATACAATCGGAGTTATATTAAAAAATGTTCTGGCTCTTCCGAGCTTTATAATGGCAGTGAATGGCTGGAAAAAATTGAAAACCCCAAAAAGTGCATCCATTCATGATAAAAAAAAAAAAAATACTCCACATGGCTCCAGTGGGTTAATAAAAGCCTTTGAAAGCGAAGCCATGGGTTTTTGTAAGAAAGATACCCATATTTATAACTTTAGAATCTAAAATAACTAGCTTCCGCCAGACGACCGTACGCATACGCAAATTGACTTGCGCCACAAGAGTAACCCGTGACGCATATATGACGTAGGATGTAGGAGTATCGTAAGCTTAGACGCCCCTCTCGCGGTTTAAACAAATAGGGCTGTGCAACAAACTGAAGCTCCTCTTATATTATATAGAAATCCTCAGACATTTCTCTTTAAAATTGCTAATTCACAACCAGGGTTTTGTTTTGCTCTCACCTCTGAGCTTCCATGTTCTTCATTACGTTGTGCGTAGGGTCAGAGGTTACTCTTCCACCATAAATCGATGCGTACGGCCGTCTGGCAGAAGCTAGTGATTATAGTTTATAAAGTTTTAAATATGGGTATTTTCCTTACACAAACGCATGGCTTCACTTCAGAAGGCCTTTATTAACCCCCTGGAGTAAAAGTGGAGCACTTTTATCATGGATGGGTGCACTTTCTTGGGCTTCAAATTTTCTCCAGCCATTCACTGCCATTATAAAACTTGGAAGAGCCAGGACATTTTTTAATATAACTCTGATTGTGTTTTTCTGAAAGAAGAATGTCATATACACCTAGGATGGCTTGAGGGTGAGTAAATCATGGGCTAATTTTCCTTTTTGGGTGAACTATGGGTGAACTTCCTTTTGAGATGCTTGATGAACACAGATATATTATTGTCTTCATGTTTCATCAGTCAAAACGTCTCTATTTGCATGTTATTATATCCATATAAGGCATTTCCTGAAATGTCATAAGTTTAATACTTCTATGAATCTCACTTGTGTGGACTTTCTGCATTAGGGATGAATCAGTATGTACTGGGCTTCCAGTATGAATGAAACAGATGACATGAGGGTGTTTAGCGCTCCATATCGTTATCATCTCCCCATTTTGGGTAAAAATAGAAAAATAATACTAAAGTACTTTGTAACATAGTTACTTGAGTAGTTTTTAGGCAAACTACTTATTTATTCTTACTTGAGTCATATTATTTTTCAGTACTTCTACTTGTACTCACGTAACTTATTACTTAAGTAGCCATACTTTTACTTAAGTACAATTTTTTTGTACTCTTTCCACCACTGGTTCTTTTTCATCCCATCCTGCTCTTTTCATTCATCTCTTGGTTTCTTGTTCTTTCTGATGTTTTCATTTCTTTAACTGGGAACTCTTTATTTTTATGCACACCAAAGTCCTGGCTGAAACCTTAAACTCAAAATGAAATAAATGAGAAAAACATTTTACTTCTGCTTTTTGCATTTAAGGCGTTGTCAAATATCTCGATAAGAGCTTGCAACATATTTTTCTGATTCAAATGAGATCTTCCATCCGTGGTAAAATGACTTCATCACAACTGAAGTAAAGGTCATTCTTATCTGGGTCGCTCATTAAAATCTATTTGAGGTAAACTATCAAATGTGTTTTAAATTAGAAATTATTTTTTTAATTTATTTTAATTTATTGAAATTATTGTAAACTGTTACAACTTTCAAGACAAATGACTATAAAAAAGATGCTACATTTAATCTTCATTATTTCTACACATCAGGTGATTCTCAGAATGATTGCTGCGGATTTTCTTGTATTCAGCACCATTCTATCAGGTTGGTCTTTTTATGTTTTCATTAAGAATATAATTGAACTAACAATGAAAAACCTCAACCTCAAAAAAAAAAAAAAAAAATTTGGACACCAATGTCAGACTTGAAAATGTCTGAAATTCATTTCATTAGATCAGCAAACAAATAATGCAAGAGCTTTTCTCAGAAGTAACTTCGCTTTCAGAGTCACTTTTTAAATGGTAACACTTTACAATAAGGTTTCATTAGTTAACATTAACATTTAACATGGACTAAGAATGAACTATACTTCTACAACTATTAATCTTGACTAATGTTCATTTCAATATTTACTAGTACATTATTAAAATCAAAAGTTGTATTTGTTAACATTAGTTGATGCACTGTGAACTAACGTGAACAAACAATGAAAAACTGTATTTTTATTAACTAACATTAACAAAGATTAATAAATACTGTAACAAATGTATTGCTCATTGTTAGTTCATGGTAGTTAATGCATGTTTATCATAGACTCCTAAAATTAAAGGTTCCAAAAAGGTTCATGGAACCAAAGATGCCAAACCTTTATTTTTAAGAGTGTATATGAAGTGTACATCTGCTCTATTGTGACAACCAGAAAGTTCATTTTGAAACCTAACAAGCTTCATTGAGTGAAATGCGTTGACTGAAAAGTGTTCTTGTGCTATTTTCTTTCAAGTAAATCTAGGCTATATAGTCTATAATGCGTACATGTAGCCTATAAATTGTTAATTGTGGCATAATTGTCCAAATATTTTTGAGGGACAATGTATATGTAGGCCTATAGATTTTTATTACATTTCATTATAGCACATTTGTATTCCAGCTTCTTGGTGTAATGGCATGGAAATGTCGGTCCCCAAAACCCTAAACGCCACCAGCGGCTCCTGCCTTTTGATTCCCTGCCGATTTGAAATTTCAACGGAGAATGAAAAATATCTTGACCTTTCACCAAATGCAACCTGGAGACGAGGATCTCTGTGGTCACTCTATGATACAGAGGCTTTTACCAACGCTCAGCGACAGAAGGAACCTCTGATAAAGGTGGTGGGGGACTTACGAAAGAAAAACTGCACTTCTGTCATGATGAATCTCACCAGCCTGCATTCAGATCGCTACTTCTTCAGGTTTTCATCTGAGGGGTTTAGTGTGACTGCAACTAAAGCTGTGCAGATAAAGGTGTCAGGTAAGGCAGTGCAAATGTTCCAGGAAGAATCAGACATTACTTTTCAGTTTAAGCGGTTTGTGGCATCACATCTTTGAAAAATGTTCAGTTTTACGGGGCACATTGTAGCCTAGCTATAAGCAACTTACATTTTAGGTCGAACATTGACACTAATTTTGTGTATTTTTGCTCCCAAAACACATAGTTGAGTTTTGTTTGTGTTGGAGCGCCAAAATTGTACATGCAGTGATGGAAATCAACCCATGGCAAAACATTTTTTTTCCTGCGGCAACAGCTCATCCTCTCCTTGGGTCGTTTTGACCCGAAATATTAACATTTTTATGAATTGAGTGTTCATCGGAGTGGTCCAAGACCTTAGGACTTTTGTCACACTTAAACTTGGAATACACACAAAAATTGTAATAAAAATAGTAGGCTACCAAATCCTTCCCTCGTGGGTCAATTTGACCCCGACCCTAATAGGAATGAATGAGAAAGTGGTGATTTCTTTTTATTTTATTTGTCTAAAATAATCCAGAACAAACACACACAAATGAAGGCATGAGTAAAACCTTAAAGAATATTTTTTAATATGCTGATTTTCATTCAGAATATAAAAAAACCTGTTACAGCTCCAAAAATGCTGTTAATAATTTCACCATTCATTTTGCATTTGTGTGGGGGTGGGTTGTTCTGCATTGTAAATCCCTGCTGTCCACTTTACTGACTTTAATTATTGCAAAATAAACCACTTCAGTATAAATATTTTATAAAATATAAAAATATAAAATATTTTGACCTGATTTACCAGGGTTATGCATTAATGAGTTATTTTGAATTTAAGTGAAATAATGTGAAGAATGTGCTTATTTATATTAAAATTATTTATAAAATCTAATAATTTAGAGGAAAAAAAAGTGCATTAAATGCATTAAACCTTATCAAATTATATAAGCTTTCTGGACAAAAATAATAATTATACTTTTTATTTCTTCTCATGACATTCTCATATCCTTATTAATGCAGAAAATGATCTCACCCTGTGCTCAATGCTTTAAGCTTTTAAATTTTATTAAAAGCTTTTATTTAAGCTTTTATTTTATTTTAAGCTTTATTTTCAAACTCAAGTAGGGAACAATAATCTGCATATGAAAATATACACAATTACACAAATAACAATTAAATCTCCAGCCGTATATCTATCTCTTTGTGTAGTACTGTATATAGGCCTATGCTAGGTTGCAGCTGCAGCTCACGTGAATGAACTAGTTAGATACAGGAAATCAGTAGCCTAATAAAGAGGTTAACTTTACAAAAATACTAAACTTAAATGTATTTAAATACAAATTTCATTAAATAGTATTTTGTATTTCAAATGGGCCTAGGTATTTTAAATACTGCCCATCCCTACCCTTGGTTTGTTACTGAATGAATCAGCATCTTTAAAGACTTTCCCTTGGCACCTTATGCTGGCATATGATACTTCACGATATGGAAAAACAAAAAGTTTTCTTTACGTCATTCACACAGACACTTCCTATGTTAGCAAACTAGATCAGACACGTCTGAGTTCTGCTTTTCCAAAAGTCTTTATCAATTGTACTATTATCTTATCAATTAATTGAGAAATGTATCCTATAGCGACTGTAAAAAAACTGTAATATTACCCTAATTACACGTTAACAAGGGCATCTTGAAATAAAGTGTAATTATTTGTAAATGCTTCGAGTTTCTATACAAATGAATACCATTACCATCACTCTTTCTCCTCTCCATATCCTGATAGATTCGTTGGCTGCGCCTGAGCCGTATGTGATTGTGCCGGGACTCAGGGAGGGTGAGGTGGGGAATCTGACTTGCACTGTTCCAGCGCCTTGCCCCAGTAACTCTCCAAATGTAACATGGGATCCTGCATTTGGTGGGAACATAACACAATGGACACAGCTGAATGCTGATGGGACACAGAATGTTTCTGCCATTTTGAATTTCGTCCCTTCGTTCCACCATCATGAGCTGAAAGTGAACTGTGTTTCCATCCATCTGCTAGACAGACAGGACAAACCCCTGCTCAGCCACAAGACCATCATCCTCAATGTGGAGTGTGAGGTTTTAACCCAACACAGTTTGCAGCTTTTCTCTTTTTATGGTCATTCTGAAAATACTCAGTTTCTTCTCTTTCTGGCCCACAGATCCTCCTAAGGAAACACAGATCTCTGTTACAGGCTCAGTCTGGCTTGGTAATAATGTAACCCTTACCTGCCAAAGTAATGCCAACCCTCCAGCGGTCCACAGGTGGTTCATGAAGAAGGAAGGTATAGTGGAAGAAGCGGGTGCCTCGCGTGTGCTTTCCTTTACTGCGACCCATAATAATAGTGGGGAATACATTTGTGAGGCACAGAACCTACATGGTGCAGGGAACTCCACAATCCTACAGATCACTGTCCCAGGTCTGTCTGTGCTTGAGACGGAAGAGCAGGGTTCCCCAAATCCTGACCAGGAGGGTTACTGTCCTGCAGAGTTTAGTTCATATCCTAATCAATCTCACCTACCTGCAATTTTCCTAGTATCTAGTAGTACCTACCTACTCTAAAGACCTCAGCTGTGTCCCAATTCAGAGGCTGCATCCTTCAAAGATTGCATTCGAAGGCCATTGCTTCACAACGCAGCAAAGGCTGTCCCAATTCGAAGGCTCCTTCAGATGCTGTCCTCCAAATGCGTCCTTCGTTTCCCATGAAATGAAGGATACAACTCTTTGTGTGCTGGTGACGACAGGATTGTTTTGAGAGAATTTGCTGAATTACACTTTTAAACATAAGCATTGGGTTTCAGCTTACTCATATATCTAATGATGCAAATGTAAAAATAGAACAAAGCAGTTCAAATGTTGACTTATATCTTACTAAGATGCGATTATATATATATAGTTTATACTCTTTGCTATATACAGAAATGGACCATGGTGAACATATTTAGACTGTTTGTGAACCCTGTTTTGTTTTCAGACAGTTTAAAGGGTACATTACACACACAGTTTCTGCCAATCTCATGTAAATGTTGAATACCTATAGAGTAGTATTGAATCCTTCATATCTCCGAAGAGTCTTTAGTTTGATCAGATTTATAAAAGATAGATACAGCTGTACCGGTTCTTTCCGAAAACAGTCGAGTTTTGCTCCTGGAGGCGTGGCATGGGCGGAGCTAACGAGTCACAAGCACGGACTGGTTTTAAAATAAAAAAATGGACAGACACTTATGGTGGTCAGCTAAACAAATGTATTTAAACACACACAATACATTGTCACACTTTCCCTGGATAACTTTTGATTGCCGATTGCCAGCAAAACACAGACATTTGATGCAGTTTTACCGCCTGCAGTTCCGACTCATGACCGGGATATTGTATCGCTGAGACCGCTCCGTCTTTCAGTTTCAGACGATCTGCAAATTCAGGGTCGAACTGGGCCTTGTTTATAGAACATTCGTCACCGAAATGTTGTGCCACCGAAACACACTTGGCACAACTCCGTTGTGCATCCACTGTTTCCCTAACGCTGGGTTCTTTGGGAAGCTGAACAAGATTGTCTTTCCCTCACAACCAAAAACACTCTTCTTTGATGACATTGTTGATTTTGTGGTCTAAAAACGAAATGTCAAATCTTTCTCGAGCAACAAACGAAGCACATTGATGGGCGTTGCTCTCGCTCTGGGCTGCATTTCCCAAAAGCATTGTGAGCCTAAGTTTATCGTAAAGACCATTGGTGGCAATTGTTCTACGATCAATTTAGGCTTACGTTGCTTTTGGGAAACGCAGCCCTGGTTGATGTGTGCGCACGCTCTTCCAGGAGAAGTGCCTATACAAGGAATTCCACCCTTGATGACGCCATACAGGGCCATACTCGGAAAAAAACTTTCCGAAACTTATACGAACCCATCATACGTCCAACACGTTTTTTGAAACTTTGGCCATGTTTAACATGAGAATCCAACTCTTTAACAGTGTAAATATGTCAGAATGCATGAAATAGTGTTAGACATCCCCTTTAATATAACTTTCAAAAAAGTCCAGTACAAATGTTACTGCCACTCATCAACAGCAGCTGTCACAATTGCTAGGCATCAAGAACAATCCTCCGTAGGCTAGACAGTCCCATTTAACAACGCTCGTTCTGATCTTCGTGGCCTTTGAAGGACGCAGCCTCTGAATTGGGACACAGCTCTTGATTAGCTTGTTCAGGTGTGTTTGTTTGGGTTGGAGATAAAATCTGCAGAGCAGTGGCTCTCTAGGACCGGATTTGAGGAATCCTGCTGTACAGATTTACCATATATTTGTACATTACTGTCATTACTGAAATGAACAGGAAGAAAAGCCATGTTTGTCCGTTCTCTTTGTTTTTGCAGGCATATCATTCACTGCTTTCCTCGCAGTTTTGGCACTGTTCTCATTGCTTTTATTTGCACTTCCTATTGTTCTGATTTACAGAAGGTAGGATCCTGCTAGAAATTTAAATGATATAAAATATTTTATACATTATTTGAGATAAATGAGAATGTTTTCCTTTTCTTTTTCTTTTTTTGGTATATGTAGGTGCAAAAAACCACACAAAAGTGTAAGTATCTTGATATGTTTCTCATGAAGTGATTTAGATAGATAAAACATGTCTTCACTATTCTTAGTCCGTTTGTTTTCTGAAATAGACTGTAAATTTGACTGTAAAAGTTACAAAACTTCAGTTTGAGGTCTTTAAGGGCAAGGCAAACAACTGTAAAAAATTGCTGAAAAAAAAAAGTAAAAATTTTCACAGTAACATGCCGTTTTCCATTAAAACAGCAATATACCATAGAAAAAATGCATTCTGGGTAATATTTGGCGTTTTCGAGAAAGTAGCCTACAGGAATATATTGTGAATTAACAGCGCTCAAAGTTGACACTCAGCGGCTGTGTTCCAAATCACACACTATACCCTCATTCACTATTCCCTACATTAGTTCACTAATATAGTCCACTTGAAGGAGTGAATGAAAACAAGTGAGTTAATTTGGAGACTGATGAACACCTGCTGTTAACAAGCAGAATCACTGAAGGAAAGAGGAACATAAGAACTGAAAAAATATGAAATCAACTGAAGATAAAATACGTTAAATCTCTGAAGATCTCGGCAGAGGAGGATTAAACAACTCCACAAACAGAATCACCAGCTTGATTTATTACTAACCACAGGGTAGAGAGGGTCTGATTATAATTTAACCAACAGTAATTCTGGATTGCGTCCACCAACAAGTAAATAGGAAATAAGCGAATCAGAACACTGCACGCCAAACCAGCAGTATGTGCGCAAGCGTGAACCACTAGTGTTTCTGTCTCACTTTGGATCTGCCACTGCATCACATTTCTCTCTGCGTGGCGTGGAGTGTCCGTTTTTATGTCGGCTCTCATGTTAACTGGTTAGAGCTTGTGTTAGAGCACAATGCCTGCGTGACACACACTTCTCGAGCCGCGCCGAAACCGCGTGCTAGAAATAGAACCGCAACCGACGCCTATTTTTCACGCGACACGCAAGAGTGTTGGAAGTTTTCAGACAAAATAGAAGGCGCAAATACATATTAATAAATTACATTTTGATGCTTGAAAGTCTCTCGGTTTTGACAAATGCATATATAATTGTAATTTAAAAAATAGGCCTAATTATCGATTTTCAAATATTGCCCCTGTCAATAGGCCTACAGAACGAAATATTCTGTAGCCTATTTTGCCGTCAATACTACCGACGTTGTCTTTGCTGTATCAGGCTATATATATTATGTTTAACATCCAAATGTAGATGGTCTGTCGGCACACAGAGCCACGCAGTCGCAGACAGCACGTGAAGTTCGTGAACACCGAATTCCCTTTTCTTTCTTATCTATTTGTGTTTGAACAGACATGTGCACGAAAAAATAAGCCAGTGTCCGTCTCAACGAGTTTCCCCGTAAACGCAGTCAAAATAAAACGGATGCGTGTCATTACCGGTATTAGATACGTGCATTGGTCTTAAAGGGACAGCACCCAATATACCTGCAGCTGTTTGTGTCACCAAAGTTAATCAAACAACAAAAGAGAAAGAGAAAAATCACGTTTTGTCAAAAGATAAACTGTATTAATACTTAATACAGTTAATTTACCTGAAAAACAAAAAGCACTGCTTTATTTCTCGTGTATTTGTGTTTTATTGTATTTATATTTATATTTGTATTTATTAGTTTCTATGCAGATGCACTAGGCCTACCCTACACAATTACCCCAATCATCCTAGAATTATTAATTCTTTACAAAAAGAGCTATTCAAATCATCAGGTGAAATTGTTTTCAGGAAGTAGCAGTAAAGCAAGAAGAAGAAGGGCAAGATAGTTTTTCTAAATTTCATTTGACTCTATGTGCCTATAGGGGTGGGTTGGGGATGGTGGCAATGTAGTATCTGGATATTTGCCGCGGGACGAGGGCTTCGATTACCTCTCTCTTTTTTGACCATACATGTGTTTGCACCCCTGTAACCAGATTGACTTTATTTCTGTCAGACGTCTACATAAGTTCTTATTAATAGGTGACAGAGGTTTAGATGTCATTTTATTTTCATTTGATGTTACCATGATGGTGATCAGTGTTTACTTTAGTTGGGCTCTTGACCCTTGACTTTTAAACATTAGTTTTTCTTTGGCTGCTGCAGCTGTGTCTTTAAAATACATTTGCTATGGCAAAGAAGCTGAAAGAAAACAGGATCAGATGACAGTGACTGTTTGTTAATAGTCACAATCATCATCTAGTGGCCAGATTCACTGATCTCATTTATTGTCTAATGTATTTATATGGGTGATGTTTTGTATTTTTGATTATACAGATGGAGATCTATCAGAGTTTTGACAACCAGAAAATATGAAGGATTTAAAAAACAGTTAATGCTCAAAACATTTTTAACTTCTATATCAGCCAGACACACACAGACATCAAGAATCGGCATGTGAATCTCAACAATGGTGACAATCAAAAGTTTAATTTCTGCAATGCATGATGGGTACCAGCATAGTACAAAAAAAATCGTCCATGACAAACATCATGTGTCCATGACCCAGCATGCATTGTGGCATGAATAAATTATGCAGCTGAATTGTCTGGTTATTTTCTTTCATTTTTACTTTTTGCTTTTATTTTTGCTATTGGTTTTGTGTTGAGTTTTAGTAGCGTGTTTTGTGATGTTCAGCGTTTATATCTTTTTTGTTGATTGTCACCATTGTTGAGATTCATTGGCTGATTCTTGATGTCTGTGTGTGTCTAAATGAAGTCGTAGTTCAAATTTGTTTAGTGAACGATGAGTTTTAAAATCCTTCATAACTGATTGTGCAGCTTTACTTGATCTTTTGCTGTAGTTTCACAGTGTAGTAATATAAAATTAGGAGCATTAAAACAACACATTTTTGATAAGGGATTAGACATGGGATAAGATCGGTGATCCAAACATCATGTGATGACGTCAAAATCAAAACATAACCAGCAACACCTGATCTCATTTTTGTTGGTTTTGTTTCTGCCACAACAAATGTGTCTTAACAGTTACAGCAGCCAAAAAAAAAACTAATGTTAAAGTCAAGGGTCAAGAGCCCAACTAAAGCAAACACTGATCTCAATAATGGTGGCATCAAATTAAACAAAACAACATCTAAACCTCTGTTAATTCTCAATAGGAATTTCTGTAGATGTATGAAAAAATACTGTCAATCTGTTTAGTAATAAGTGAAGCTGGTAATGCTGTTTTCTGGAGTTGTTTAATCCTCCACTGCTGAGATCTTGAGAGATTTAATGTCTTCTGTAGCTGGAAGTCAATTGTAGTTCTTGTGTTTCGCTTTTTTTCTGTTCTTGTTGTTCCTCTGTCCTTCAGTGGTTCTGCTTGTTAACATCAGGTGTTCATCACTAATGCTCAATCATCAGTTAATTAATCACTGAATAATATCATTAACTTCAACACTGCTTCAGTGTTACTTCAACACTGTAGTGTGGACACACAAGTGTTCATTTAAAACTGAAGATTTTGTAGTGGGGTTAAAAGGGTTAAATGTGTCAAATAAAATAAAAAACAGAGTGAAGCGTAATTTAACGGTAATCAACTGTACATTAATATACGGCATCAAACTGATTAAAAACAACAGCAATTTTCTGGCAACCACAGCTGCCAGTAGATTACCGTAAAATCAAGGAAAAACAGTAATATACTGTAAACCGTAACAATCAGATTTATTAAATGGAAGGTTCATTTCACTGAAATATTAGTGAAAGTTCATTGAAAAAAGTTATGCGAAGTCAATAACTGAAAAGGAGAGTAAATATTAAATTGAAGTGTTTTATGTGTTTTTGCACAAGATGATACAGGAGAGATCTGTTAGTGCAATTCATTCATTTTGTGGGTCACCATTGTGCTGGAGAGTAGAGCCTGTGCTTCAGTCAAAAATGAGCAGAGAAACACTGATGTTTTGCTGTCTGTTGCTTTATTTAAAAGCAGTAACTGTGTAGTTGCTGATGCAGTGACAATCTCCTTGCTAAGTACTTTAGCACATACATGTGTGCTTTTGTTCGCTAAATACGAACCACAAAGATTTGAGTTAAAGTTTAACTAATTCACTATTACACATTATGTTTGCAGTTTTATATTAAGAGATATTCCTTTTCAGTGGACTCAAATTAAGTAAGTTCACAGTCTTATCAGTATAAATACTAGTTTTTAAACTCGAACTGTTTGAAGCAATCGGTTTCCCAAAATATGATATGAGTTACCTTCCATGGTATTTCTACGGTAACATACTGTAAAAAAGGAGAGCTGTAAATTAACGGTACATTGCTGACAACCACAGTAGATTACCGTTATTTTACAGCGCACTGAAACTGGGCTAATACTGCAGTGTTACACATGATGAGTGAGTGCTTCATTGCTTTCAGAACAATGTTATGTTGTGAGTGAATTATCATAAAGCTAACAGAGTAAGTACAAGTTCACAGCTCATGTATTAATGCATTTCAGGAAACAAACCAAGATCAGGACATTTATGCCAATGTGTCAAGTGCAACAAAAAGCCATCAACTTCAGTCAAATAAATATGAAAATAAGGAGACCTGCACCGTTAACCCTGAATGCACATTCAAAAAGAATCTCTCCTACGAAGACATTTATGCAAACTGTTGAAGTGAGAAGTGGAATATGGATCACCACTGAACAATTAGTCTACTTTCTGCATGCCAGTAATGATCATTTTAATAAGCATCAGCATATTCAACTTCCCATCTGTTATGTTCAGAACTATATCGTTGCTACTTCCTTTCTCCTTTTAAAGAATGAAAACCCTCCAATAATTATAATTCAACTCTGAATACTTGACTGTATGTTTCTATTTTTGTGATACATTCACAAAATGTATTTTTGTATGGTTATATTTTGTGATAATTCTTTGCTCAATTAAAGAATTTAAAGTTTCTATGAAATCAAACTTGAGTTCCTTTTTTTAGAAAATGGAATATTGCATTTTTTATTATAAATGATTTATCTTTGCACCATTATTTATCTATTTTAATTAATCATTATTAGCGTCATTATTTTTTTATTTTTTTTAAAATGTATGTACCCTCGTAATCTTTAATAAGAATTTCTTGCCAAATCTCTGATGAGTGTTTATTGCCGCAAAGGTAAATTACCGTCACTCACAAACTGTCACTCACATGAGATCAACCAATAGCAAACCACAACCATCCAATCAATTCCCCATGGACAAAATCAAGTCCCGCTCTACATTTTTTGTTCCTTGTTTGAGAAGACGTTTCATTCAAATATATGTTACAAGAGGGTAGAAAAAGACTACCACAACTTCCATTTTATGACAAATGGGTATTTTTTTTTATTCTTTCATACAATAAGTAGTAAAGATCATTTAGATCTTATGTGATTTACACTTATTTACACAAGCAAAGTACAAATGCCCCCAGAACATCCTGGAGTTAAGAGCCGTTCAGGCAGATATGCAGAACAAATGGCGGTGAATGTTAGGCCATAAACATTATATGCAAGTATATGAAACAAAGAACCAAATGGTTGGCCAGTGCATGTGGTGGTGTCACCACACCTTGTGATCTAGGGGGCGATAGAGTTC
This sequence comes from Abramis brama, assembly GCF_963993115.1. Taxonomy (NCBI): domain Eukaryota; kingdom Metazoa; phylum Chordata; class Actinopteri; order Cypriniformes; family Leuciscidae; genus Abramis; species Abramis brama. The sequence continues at coordinate 6,304,755 of NC_139971.1, forward strand.
AATCTCTGTATAAGTCCTTAGATGGAGACATTGAAGGAGGAGATGGTCTTGGTTCAGTAATGAGTCTTATGGGGATGACACAGGATAATACCTGCGTCCCCTGGGTCAGAAAACCTCTCTGGATGAGAAGACGACAGGCAGGGCTGAGGCAGGTAAAGAATAGTATAGAAGATTAATGTAAACACAAAAATCACAAGAACCTCAAACAGAGGTTAAAAGAATTGTCTGTACGTTAGTCTGTGTTTTATACGCTGTCGTTTCAGTGAGGTGTTTGCATTTGCGAAAAAAATAAAATAAATATGTTGCACTGACAGACTTTCTATACGGATAGCCTATTTTGGACTGTTTTTGCTGTAGGTTTATTTCTTCATGTTGTGCTTTTTAAAAACTCTGAAGAGAACACCCAACAATTACAGCATTAAACAGACGACACGAGTCATGCATATTGTAGGACTTTAAGGCATACCTGTCAAGTTTTGAATTTGAAAATAAGGGAAATTTTCCGGCACCCACCGCAAGCAGTCCCACCACCCCAACCAAGCTCCAGTAGGCTATCCCTTACATTTTAAGACAGGTGTACAAGAAAGCTAAAATCACCACTTGTCAACCACTTGTAAACTACAATTTAGAAGTTAAGTGCACTGAAATACCATTCTAATTACTAGTAAAAGTAATACCTTTATAAGAAGCCTATAGCCTATTTCAGGGTTTTTCCTGGCTCAAAACGAGGCAGAGGTGATAAAATCATAATAATGTATTTTAATTATAAGATAATTACATGTGTATTTTTTTTGTAGATATAGCCTAATGTGTTTCACATAGTTTTTTGTTGGTGGAGCTTGGTATCTCTAGGGGGGTCCGGGCACATGCCCCCCCGGAAGAAAAATTTGTACATTTTAAAGATAAATTCATTAATCTAGTGCACTTTGAGTCACCCAAATCCACTGTTAAAAACAAATAATCCACCCGCAAACCGCCTATATTCTTTGATTTAGATATCTGCATCTGATCATCACATTACAATTATTAAAATTCTCAGTGTTAAGCATGATAATATGGTAGCCTAACATATCACACTTAAGTAGGCTGATTTAAAATTAACATTTATTTAAAATAATAGTTTTTCTTTTGGCAAAATTACATTTCCTTAATAGCCTAAACAGAGGCTTTACTCCTGTAGCAACAATGACAATGACAGCCAGATGGTCTGAATTAGCGAATCCTGATTGTTTCTCTCATGCTAAAACACATATGAGCATGTACATGTTCATATTCAGAACGCGTTGAATAATGTGGCCTGGTAGCATGTCTCCAGGCGTGCAAGCAGATCTCGCTGGTTAATGTTTACCACGACTTAATGAAATAAACGAACAGGTCCATATTGTTTCTCAAACTATCACGTGGTGCGACAACACCCCTTTTTCTAGGTCTAACGTTTGTTCTTTGTGTACTGAAGGCAAATTAAAAGACTGACTCCTTTCAGTTCTCCAGAACTATCTGCTTCCCTCAGCACCAATTCTATGACACCTCAGGCTGTAAGTAACTTGCCACAGAACTACCTTTGTCTTTGCTGAATGCCATTTTCCAACGAACCCCCAACCCCTCACGTGGTACGGCACCACGAGAGGCAACTTAGGAGACAATCTAACACACACACACACGCACATTGCCATATATGGACTTCCACGTTACAAATTCATTCATTACAAATTTATAAAGAGTGTTTCGGGTGATTTGCATGTTCCCCAGTATGATACTAGAGTAGTTGTGTTTTGGAATTACAGTAATGTAATCTTTAAATGCCTTTGTTCAACAAAAGAATGTATCCCTATGTGTCTGTCCGTGTCACTATTCGTTCTTGGTATTGTTGTAATCCCCTGTGCACGACGAAGGAGATTTTTGATAAGAGACTGTGATAAACGTTATGGTTCCATGCGTTTTTAATTCCCCGAGCATAATACCATATTTTGCCCTCTCGTGATCCCACACGAGGGTCGGGCTGCATTAAGGCCCCGTTTACACGTACATGGTTATTTTGAAAAACGGAGACATTTCTCTTCGTTTGCGCCCTTCGTTTACACGCAAACGGAGGATTCGCCAATGAAACCGATTCTTTCTAAAAACTCCGGCCAGAGTGGAGATTTTGAAAATCTTCGTTTGCCCGTTTGCATGTGAGAAAAACGGAGTTTTAGGCAGCGACGTCACAGAATGTGACTATTTTCGGGATTCTGATTGGCTAAGGTGGGCTTGAGCTTCTCGTTACACTGCCACCTACAGGTTTGGCATGCTCTTGACAGCACATGGGTTCGTGTGCACAATGTTATTTTTGAAAACGAAGAGGGGTGAAATGTCCGTTTATGAAAATAGCCATCCACGTGTAAACGTAGCCTAACACCCAAAGAAACTTCTTCCTGCTTCTGATCAGAAGATCTGATTTGCTGTTGTTTCAAAAGAGGGCGTAAACAGATGTCTGTTAAAGGCAGAGACCCCCACTCATCTCTTCTCTCTTCTCTCATCGATCGATCTGACCTCCTCCTCTCCTCCCCGGCAACGCTTCTCCAGGAACCTCTGGAAAGGCTTTGGCCTTCTCCTCGGACCAACACATGTTCGAGTCGTAGCTGCCGGTCTTTGCAACTAAGCTCATACGTGCCTTTCCCCTCCACAAGGGAAATGATCTGAACTTTCTCGGTAACGTTAAATTCAAGTGAGCCTTTACATCGTCTTGCGAAACGACCCAGAAGACGAAGCTAGACGCAAACCAGCCGGACACGCGCACGTGCGCGTCCCCTTTTCCAGCATCGCACTGAAAGAGTACAACATCTCGCAAGTATCTCTCAATCTAAAAGCTGATTTCCTGGTGTCTATCTCTTAGGTCTGTGAATTAAGTTACCCTTTTTCCTCTTCTCTTCCTTTCTTTCTTTCATTTCATTTTATTCTGATCACGTATTTTCTTGTTTGGTTAAATGTGTGTTTGTGTTTATTGTTTGTATTTTTACGTACGTTTGTATTTGTAGCTCATATAATCTCTAGTTTTACATTTATTAAAATCCATGTATACTTTAACTGTCTCTGTGTTTGAAAGCCCGCTTTTATAAAGTCAATGAAACAAAAGATCTAGCTACAAGCTCGATATATAGACTACATTGAGTAGTTTTAATTAATAAACTCAGAAAGTTTGATGTTCGTGGCCAGAAGATAAACTTTCTTGGAGTTTGTAAATACCCCTTCTTAACTGTAATGATCTCACATTTATTCGCTGGACGAATTGAATGGTGATCAGACCAGTTACAGAACAAGGTAATCTCGAAAATTGATAAAATAAATGTACATGCGACTTATGAATTATGACCATGAGTCATAATTATTAATATTTCCAAAATTCCCTATATTCTTGAGCTAATTCACATTTACCCCGAGTCGTATTTGTTACACTCCCTTCAAGCTTACATTGTCAATGTTTCATTACATCACTGTTTGAAAACACTCAGAATAATTTTTTGTACCTTTATAAAGGGCATTTTCCCCTAATATTATTAAATGTATGCTCCATGTTTCATTTCAAATTCTTAAATTTGATAAATATATTCAATTAAATAATTACACTAGGCTGTTACCAATAAAATTAAATAATTTACATTGAAAAATTATAACTGTATTAAATTAGATTATTTTAAATATTTTTGAATATACAAATAGGGAATGTTGAAAAGAATGATACTTTATGAAACTAGTGTTTTGTCATTCAACATTGACACTTGCTTGGGAAGTTGAAGTCGTTCTCTATCTCCGTTGCTTCTAGCCACGGTGGTTAAAAATGGTACGGTCCACAATAGGGGTGTCTGAAATCGCTTTACATTAAAATGTCCCTACAGTGAAAATAGGAGTTGACTTGTATTGTAACTGTAATTATATTTTTTCACAATATCAGAAAAATTATCTGACCCCCCCTGCTAAAGTCGCAGTTACAAAACGCGTGACTGTCCCCCACCCTGCTCCTCTTCAGAAAAATAAATTCGCTGTCCCACTGATCGCGGTATTTACATGAGGGTTTTGTTTTTTTGGCAGGAGTGCCTTCCGTCTCTGTCATAGCGTCCATCATCCGTCTCTGTTTTTTTTTCTGTTTTTTTCCGCGTTGTCATCATCTGACCTCACACACTAACCTCGCGACAACTGCCACCTACAGCACCTGTAGTCATAGATATCATATATAAACGCTAGATGTCTTATGGCGCAGTCACTTCCGGCATCACCGTTCGGCCATCTTACCACAGTGAAGCTGTGCATTAGGTGAGTGATCAGCATGCACACAAATCCTCATATCTCGCTGAAATATTGACGGATTTACAAACGGTTTGGTTTTCTTCTTTGTTGAGAACTAGAAATGCACAATTCACGTTGACAGTGTAAAGATAAAACAAGTCTTTATCTTTACAGAATAAAACTAAAATTACAGCCTCATGCAAAGCATTCTGGGAACCAAAATCTGAAGGAAAAAAAACAGAAAAAGGTTGATGAAGATTTCTGGTTCCCAGAATGCTTTGCATTAGATTGTTATTTTATAGTTTTATTCTGTAAAGACAAAGACTTGTTCATGTTTAATGTTAATTTAACTTTGAACAAACTGTTGCCAGTTTTTTACCATTTGACCTCATAAATCCATACTTGAAGTAATCATTAACCTAATCCAAATACCACAAAAATGAAAGTACTGAAATCAATACGTCATTCGGATGAGGCCTACCTCAAGACAAATACCGATGAGAAAAGAGTAATAAGTAGATAACCAGGGACGTGCACAGATATTTTGAGAGGCAGGGGCTCAAGTGAAATAAAGGGCACTTCTCATAATTACGTTTTTTTTTTTTTTTTTTTTTTTTATATTATATTAACGCAACTCTGGACTTAGTTTCAAATTTGAGGGAGGACTGTATCATCATCATGCATCATCAAATAAAACCTTCAAAATCCACATTTAGATGGAGTTTGTTTTAAACCTACTACACTCTAAAAAATATTCTGTGGCTTAGTAAATATTACAGAAAATATTTAACTTTATTAACTTAATAAAATCTCTGAAAATCTTACTTGATTGTTTGAATTAAACTTACCAAAATAATTGAGTAAAAATTCAATAAAAGCCAATGTCATGCATGTATTTGTGGTTGTATGGAATACTATTTTATAAAGGTTTAGAGGAAATAAAAAAAGTTAAATTACTCATAAATAAAAAGTTAATTTATAAATATTGTTATTTTTAATGTTTAATGTTAACTTATTTCTACTCAGTTTTATTTATTAATGTACCAGATGCAGTTACTCAAATTTACTACATTTTTTAGAGTGTATCCTCCATCTGTTTGCATCTGTAGATTTCTTCTAAATTCACCAATTTAGATTTCTAAATTTCAGGGGGAAAGACTCTTGATGTAAGTCATTAACTGAGGATGTTCTGTATGCAAATTAGGCGTCAACTAGTTAAAATGCGCACATTTGCATCTAATTGACAGGGCAATGCAGGTAAATAGGATAAACAAAATAACTAAAGCATATCACCTGGTGGTGATATATGCTTATTTTATTACTATCTTATTTTATTACATGGCTTGGTTGAATTCCAATGTAGAATGCGGTCTGTTATTTCTTGATAACAGACCGTTGCCATGATAAACAGAGCGTTGCTATGGACTCACAGGATTCTAACCGTAGAGACGGAGCGTACTATTTTCTTTAGCGGAAGCAATACAATCGGGTTTAAATCAATAAACTCCCTTTTAAATCAATATTTTGATATTTGAGAGAGAGGGAGCGCTTCAGAACTCCTGACCTGATATTTAGATATACTATTCTTTAATAAATATATTTGTTTGACAGGGAAGCTGTGCGCAAACAGGAATATATATTATTTTTCAAAAATAAAAAATAAGCACCCCAGAAAAAAGGGCACTTTCTCTCCAGAAATAAAAAGGGCAGGTGCTCAAGCCCCCTTTGATGTCTATGTGTGCACGTGCCTATAGATAACTTTACCTAAATGTCCTCTGTATGCCAACAAAACAATGTTACCAGTGAAATGGCAATGATTAATGTTAGAAAAAAGGAAAATAATTCAAGTTTCCATGCAAACTTGTATTGGCCATCTCAGTCAGTAGGGGATGGTGACTGAATTAATAGTTTTAACAGTCTATTTATAAATTTACTTTATTATTAACTTAGTAAAATGCTGGCTCTATTGTAACAGTCAGGTCTCTGTATAAATATTGTTGCTAAATTTACAATGCTTTTGTAAAGTTTCTAATTTAGCTTAACTAATAGTTTGTCAATTGTGTGCTTTTTGTATTATTGTAGGAAAAAAAGGTCTTTGTGAAGATCTTACAAAGCCTGGGGGCGTTGGGGTTTGGAATGTACGGATCCCCTAAAGCAGGGTTTTAATATGTGGCCACATATGTATGAGTACATACATAATCATACACATAAGTATGTGGTATGTAGTCTGAGACTAGGGCAAGGGTGCCCAAACCTGTTCCTGGAGATCTACCTGCAAAGTTCAGCTCCAACCCTGCTCAAACACAACTGAACCAGCTAGTTAAGATCTTCAAGAGCACTTGATCAGGGTCTGAACTCCACAGGTACGTAGATCTCCAGGAACAGGACAATAAGTACTTACCAGGATAAAGAAAAAAAAATGCTTGATTTTCAAAAGGATGTAAAGTTCACAGCATAGATTCTTTAAAATACGTCCAAGAGTTTTACACACCGGTCTGTTATTGTGGGGACATCAATGTTACATTTTCACGCCCCTAAACATAACGAGGAACAAAGAGAACTGTGATTGGTTGATTTACATGTCAGTCAGACGGCCTCTGGGTGGTCTTTGGCCAATGAAAGCTGATATGGAGTCCAGAGACACTCTGCCGTCAGTCTGAAGGACATATTTCAATGCAAAGGTTTTGCGACCGAATGCACAGTTTCTCAGGTAATTGCAACCTTTTGCATTCCCTCACAAAGCTTTTGCATTCTCTTGAAAAAGTGTTGCATTCCCCTGATAAACTTGAATTTGCTCGCAGAAGTGTTCAAATATAGTTTGAGTCAATGCAAAGTTTCTCAGGGGAATGCAAAGGTTCTGTTAGCAAACACAAAAGCATTAAAATATAATTTCTCATATTTTTACACCAAGTCCTTGTAGAGACCCCGTAGGAACGACATGTGGTGGAGTAAATAAAAAAACCAGGTTCCTTTAAAATTTTGAAATATATTTTTTTGAGTGAAAGCAAAGTTTCTCGAGGGAAAAAAAATCAATCAAAATAGAATTTTTCTCCAATCTAATTTTTTTCATCAGCATAGGGGCTCCACATGCTAATACAGACGAGAAAACAGCAATAAATAGATTACTTTACCTAAATGTCCTCTCTATGCCAACAAAACAATGTTACCAGTGAAATGGCACTGATTAATGTTAGAAAAAACGGAAAATAATTAAAGTTTCCATGCAAACTTGTATTGACCATCTCAGTCAGTAGGGGATGGTGACTGAATTAATGGTTTCTAGTGTCTATTTATTTATTATTAACTAAGTAACAAGCTGTCTTTATTGTAACAGTCATTTATGACACTTTTTAACTAAAAACACACATGCATTTTGGCCATTCATTTACACGACAACAGCGTTTTGGGGACCTGGAAAAAAAATACAAAACTACTAAAACACGAATTTGTGAAAACTGAATTTGTGTGCATGTGTCTTACGTGTTCAGTCTATAGGCACGTAGTTTCTTTACAAAGTCACATCGCCAGCTACTGGCCTGGCAAGCATAATACAACGCTTTTATTCATTTTTACGAATTCGTATGAGTAGGGATCATTTTGAAAACATTGTCATATCTGCGTGAAAAATGCAAAAGAAAAACCTGTTTTTAGTACATCATTGCCCCAAAACACCCTGTTCCTTTAAGATGTTTTGTTGATGCAGAGCTTGATTCCAATATTCAGTTTCATAAGCAAGTGTCAAAGAACGTAGACGCAGCACGTAGCCTACTTGTTCATTCATGTCACAATAATGAACTCTTACCAACCACAGCTTCCTCACTTCTGAGAGCTCTGTGTGAATGCATGCTTCCTCCATATTCAAAATGAAATTAAAACTGTCCATCACCTACAATTCTTGTTAAACAGAATCAGCCCCTTGAGTTGCATTAGGTTCTTATTCAAGATATAACACACAATAACTTTGATGTGAACTTTACATTATGTTTTAGCTGTGCAATTCATTATAATTCACAGAGACACACATGGATATTGCGACATGGAAGAAAAAAAAAGAAAAGAAAAAAAAGATGATATAACAACCTATCCCTATACATTTAAATGCCATTTCAGCACATACTACAAATTGAACTTAAAGGAGCTGTATGTAAGAAATGTATTTCAATTAATCATAAAATGGCCCTGATATGTCACTAGACATTAAGAAAACATGTTCATTTCAAATACTTATATCACTGACAACAGTAGTACGGCCAGGATATTGTCATTTAAAAAGTGAAGTTGCAGCCCTCAACTGATGTTGATGTTGTCATGTTGTGTTTTGGCCTGAAGCGCCACCCTCCACCTATCTACCAATCACGAAGTCAGTAGTGTTTCGGCAGCCGGGTTGCCAGCTCTGCTCTAGTTTCCACAGCTCCTGCAGCCTATCTGGCAACCTCGAGTCGGGGGGGAGGGGGAGGGGATACACCGCTCTACAGTAATTTGAAAGTGATTGCACTACCAGTTTTGGCCACAATCTTACATACGGCTCCTTTAATGTTGGATTGTTTCAACCCATGTTTTGGTCAAATACAGGCAAACCCCCCAAGTTGTTTTAAAAAATGTTTTATTGAATTGTCTATACTTGACCCACACATGGGTTAAAACAACATAGCATTATTTAGAGTGTACATACAACATCTCATACTTTGTTACATTTTTACACACGTATAGAAATAAATTCACAGATAACTTTTCCAGTCGCAAAACTTGACACAGCTCAACATTCTGGGCTGCGTTTCTCAGAAGCATAATGAGCCAAGTTGATCGTAGAGACCATTGGTGTTAATGGTTCTATAATCTACTTAAATACTCCACTTTAAAATGAAAATTCTGTCATCATATACTCACCCTCATGTTAACCCCATGACCTGTTTGAATTTCTTTCTTCTGCTGAACAGAAAGGAAGATATTTAGAAGAATGTCAGTAACCAGACAGTTTCTGGTACCATTGACTTCCATAGTATATATTTTTTTCCTGCTAATGGTAGTCAATGGTACCAGAAACTGTCTGGTTACTGACATTCTTCTAAATATCTTCCTTTCTGTTCAGCAGAAGAAAAAAATTCATACAGGTTTGAAACAACATGAGGGTGAGTATATGACAGAATTTTCATTTTAAAGTGGGGTATCCCTTTAAGATGCTTTTGAGAAACGCAGCCCAGATATATAATGCCTGATAAAACATTCATCTCCCACAAGACCCATGTTCCAGGAACATGTGCTTTCCAAGACAGTGATTTCCAAGGAATACTGCCACCCTCGCCATTTACTCCCATGCCAATTTGAGGTCCCACTGCAAACCTGAAAAATAGTAGCTTTCTTTCTCCCATTGAACAATATATTGTGAAAAGACAAACTGCTCAAGTCAACAACAAAAAAAAAAAAAAGTTAAACTTTCAAAATGGGACGTAAAGGTAGAGTGAATTAATCCATCAGCTTCACCAATACTGCATATTCTAAAGGTATAGTCACATTAGTGAAATTTTGCAGGGGAAAAAAGGTTAATTAACTATTTTCAATAGTGCAGCAAATTATGAAGCTAAGCTCACACAGAAGTTACTTTTTTGAAACCAAGCAGTTTTCTGTTCCTCAAAATGGCAAATTAGTGCGATCAGCTGGAAAGTGTTGCAAAATCTTCGAAGGGGAACTCTATCACCCTCACGTGAAACAACATGATAGCGCTGTATGAGGAACAGATTAAAATGTGACCAGACATCATGAAATATGAAAAACAAGGTCTGACATTCAATAAAGGTTCACCCAGAAAACATGATATTCCAGTGGAGTTAATTTCACACAATCTTTGTCTTTTTAGAAATTTGAAAGATTTAGTACCAATTTCACAATAAGGACAAAAAACAGCTGAAACAATCTTCAAAATATTAGTGTTCTGCAGGACAGAGTAATTTTGGGCGATCTAACCCTTAAAGCAGTGTTTTCCAACCCTGTTCCAGGAGGCACACCAACAGTGCACATTTTGGATGCGTCTGTTATCTGACCATCTATTTCTGGTCTTAAAGTCTCTATAAAGGAGCAGATGAGTTGAGTTAGGCATGTTTGATTTGGAAGAGTTCAGAAATGTGTAGTGTCGGTGTGCCCCTAGGCACAGGGTTGGGAAACACTGCCTTAAAGATAACCTATAAAGAGCTCAGTGTCAATTGCACAGAAACATAAACGGTGTTCATCACCATCACCCGTGTTCTCTTTCAAGTACAATAATGAAACAATCCCAAGTCATTTCAACCCCAAGTGAAAACTATAACCAAAAAAAGCCTTCATCCAGAGTATCAGAAATGTCTTGAAAGGTACTTTCATGCACATTATTGTCCCCAGAAAATGTTGCCAGCTTATTCTTTAACTTATCTATCATCTTAATTGGTCTAATAATAGTCCGTTTACAATTGACCAGACATATCAGCAGGTCAGCATGGAGCTGTGCATATTTCTCCACAGTCTCATGGTCTGCTGAGGGTTGCGTTGGTGCACCAGGAGCAAGTCTTTGTGCACACAGGGGTTCTCTCGATCTTGCTCCCGAATGTCAAATGTCTTGAAACCATTGTGTATGGTCGGAGTGATTCCAATTGCTTTAAAGCACATCCCGTTGTAGACATCATCAATAGGGTAGAAGGGTATGTAAAAGGAAACGTGGTAAAGGGATGGGAGAAGGCTTCCAGAAAAGAGGAATCCACCGCCACCAGCATAAGGAAGGTAAGGACCTTCGTAGAAAGACTGAGGAACATAATATTTGTTTTTAGGGTCCCGTAATGGCGTGGCATCAGAAATGATCTGCCCAGTGTATAACGTCGAGGCCTGTGCGGGATCAAGAGACTTCAGGTGATTCAGGATTGCTTGAGTGTTGGCAAAAACATCATCGTCGCCCTTAAAAATGAAAGACACCTGAGGACAGTGATCCAGCATCCACTTGAAGAACGCGTGCTCCTTGAGAGTCAGGTTGTAAAAGGTGTCGTGAAAATCCCAAACGAGCAGGTCTTTAAACTGCTGAGCTTCAAATGAAATCATTTTGTCGAGACTGGGATCATCCACAGATGATCGACCCAGCAGAAAGACGATTCGTACCTGAACTCCGTTTTCATACGACCCTTCTCTTCCCCAGGTCTCTCGGACTGCCTGGCGCCTCTCGAAGTGCTTTGGGATGGATTTGATTGCAAAGAGAAGGAAAATTTGATCCGACGCACACTTGCCAGGCTGATCGTGAAGAACCGGTGGGTCTCGACACTCCATACTTTTAAGGAAGTCTCCGTAAAGAGGGGGATACGAATGAATATCCTGAATGTTCGTTTGTAGCAACTCTAAACTCTCAGGCTGACAGTGAAACTTTTTATGCAGCTCCCGATGCGTTTCATTGTTGGAGTCAAACTGCTTGAAGAGAGAATGAAGTTTTCGGTTCCAGAAGGCACCGTTTTTTGGAATGTCATTTCGGAACTTATCAGAAATAGTAAGGGGAGGAAGTTCATTTGGCTTAACACTTTTGGTTTTTTTTGTTATAGTGTTTGTCAGCACATCTGTGGGTTTTCTAGAAGTGATAGTTGCAACCGAAGGGATTGTGGCAAAGTCTCTTTGTGTGCGTTCCACATCCGTTAGTTTGGAATAGAATATGACAAAGCAAAGGCAGCTAGCTACTGCTACGATGAAGAATTTAGTATACTTTCTCATTATACAACAACTCTGTTGAGAGAAGCTAACTTTGAGAAGCAAGAAAGGATGTTGGTCTCAACAGGAAATGGTGGGGTTCACACGACAGACTGCTCTTGCGTTGAAGTGCTGCTGTTTCTTTTTTCTTTCTTGGGTGGGGGTGGGGGGTCAATGTTAGTTGATCCTACACTTGCTTTTTATAGGCATGACAAACATCTGTTATGTGCATCTTCCTCTGAATTCAGTTTCTTCGATTATATTCCCATTTGATGTCAAGTTCAGCTGTGAGCCTAGCAGACACAAGGAAACAGTAATGCAAGTGAGATCACAGGAACATCTTCAACAGCAGTTTGAAAAAGATTGTTTGTTTGGTTTTGTAATATGAACATCACATAGCACTTCAAATACCACTGGGCTCTAAGCCTTGCCTAAATACTAACTTTCTGAAAGTTAAAGTGACAGTTCGCTCAAATGAAAATTTCTGTCATCATTTACTCATTTTTGTTCAAAACCTGGATTTCTTTCTTCTGCAGAACACAAAATACTTCCAAGGGGCTCAATATGAGACCACCAAGACACAAAATATCTTCTTTTGTGTTTCAGATCATTTAAATTCAATTCACATTTGTATAGTGCTTTTCACAATACATATTGTTTCAAAGCCAGCTTTACAGAAAATGCATATGTCTACACTACAATTTAGAGTGATCTAATATCAGAGGTGACTGTGTCAAAGTAAAGTATTTCAGCAAATCACACAGTTCGCAAACAATGTATTAAATTTAAGGCAGAAACAATTAGCTCATTGAAGTTATTAATTACAAGTTGTCAACATAATGATTACAACATTTAGAAATTTAGCATTGGTGCCTGTTGATTCAGAGTTTACATCATCTGAACTCCTCACAGGAGTGGGAGAAGTAGGTTGTATGGGTTTGGATCAACATGAGGGTGAGTAAATGATGACAGAACATTCATTGCTGGGTGAACAAACTCTTAAAACTCACTGGAACAGGGCTAGAGCTTTGTAGATGCCAACATTACAGCTGCATTGGCAAACATATATATTTGGATCTAAAAATAAACAAGCTTAACATGTATTGGAAATATGGTCTCAGGTGACCAATTAAACAGCACAGGCTCTAGATGAAGTACATTTCACTCCCGTAAGGACACTGTATTGAGCTCAGGGACAGATAACGCAGGCAACCTTAGAAAGTGTGTGCATTTGGTCTTGTAGAAACTTCTACAGCAAATATTTGTTTCCTTTCTCGCTGGATTATCCTTCAGGAGCGGTATTTGGATTCTGATTGTTCTAATGTGTGACTTATGTTCCAGCCTCGCCCTGATTCAATGATAAAAGCATTTCAAACTAGGCTGAATCTCAAAGCCATGGCTATTTTCAGGAATGTGCTTGCTTTTCCAGTATTACCTATTTTCAGGAATGTGCTTGCCTTTCCAGTATTATCAGTATTATGGCTAAACCACAAGCAATACACTATTATTTTAACCATATCGGTCTTGAATCATTGTTTAATTGAAATGTTAAACATGTTTACAAAAACTTACATGGCAAAATAGATATTTCCAAGATAATACCTCATCAAATGTAACTGTTCGAAACACTTAAGGTAAAATGCTTACTGCTTCACTTAATGTTTTTGTTAAACAGTGTAGGCGCATATGCATATAGGCTATTGCGGCTGAAGACGCTTCTTTTTCGACAGCACTTGATCCAGTAATACTATCACTTTCTCTTCTATTTAAAACAAACAAACAAAAAAAAACATGTACTGCGTTAGATTAAACTGAGAGGGTCATATAGCACTTATATTGTTGTCCTACTGTTAGTTTAATTTTTTTTTTTTTTTTTATAAAAGCGTCTGCTAAATAAATAAATGTGTATATGTGTGAGTATAAGTCTGAACATATATGCGCATGCATGCATGACAAGAATTCTAGTCTGAACACTTGCTGCCTTCTAGACTACATTTTTGGCCATAGGCTATCTGCCTAAAGGCAGTGCACTATAGTGAGAAACAGCTAGTGCCAACATTACTGAAAAACTAGTTCTAAACAACTCGTTTAGAAACTAAACTGACTTTGGAAAACTCACATTACCTACAATGTGTTAAGCATCGTTTTCGGAAAAAATACAAGTTCACTACATTTGTTACAAAAGAAAGCAATAGATCAAGAAAGTAGTAATTAAACAAAGAAATAACGTTAAGCTCTTTATACGGTTTAGAGGAGATATTAAATTCGTCGCGGTGTCACTGCTGTACAAATTTGAATAAGATTTGAGCAGATGAATAGGCTACTATGATGGTTTAATACAAACGGTGGATAAAAGGTAAAGGCTAACTATGGAAGGTATTAAACCGACTGGCAAGTTAAATTTAAAAGTAACGTTAAACGTTTTTCAAAACAGCGAGAAAAAACATTTAGGACTTACCGTGTGAGCGTCTATGAACGTTGTTAGTCCAAACTGATAGACTTCACAACAGGAACCGCGTTGTTACCACAGTCTTACCCACGAGGAGTGAGCGCTTGTTCCTCACTGTAAAACGCGACGTCGGCCTCTCCCTTTTTTCCCCCATCAGCACCTGTCTATGATTGGTGCTTATCATTCAACACACCTGGACACTGAACCACGGGACTGTTAACACCTTTTCTTGGGAGTTTAATTATGCGGAGTGCTCTGATATAAAACAGAGATGTTTTAGAATCAGTCACGGAGATGCTTATGTAGATGTAATGTGTAAGGAACGGCTCCTAAGCCCCGCCATAACAAGAATAGCAATGTACAATTAGGGAATATAGCACTATTCACAAGTCATTATTTTTATTATATATCTTTATTTATTTATTTACAACAGCATTTCAAAACTATTTTGAGGGCATGAACGTGTCATGATATGAAAATATTTTGAGATGTTTCCGCGTTTATCTGTCAACATGCAAATTCAAGAGTGAATCACATGGTTGTCTCTCGAGAAACGTTGTACAAGAAAACCGATCACTTATGTCACGTATGAGTGACTGGTAAATATTAACATTATAAACAAAGCAGAGAAATGGTTTATATCATTTCTTCTTATTATGTCATCTTGATGATCAATGAAAAGATTATAATTTATAATATATTTTTATAATTAAGACCAGTGTGGTGAGGATGTGGTTATTTTGGGGACCTCTCTAAACTTCCTTGCACACCAGAGCATTAAAACATGCAGCTCTATTAATTACAGAAGCAATGTATTTAGATTTTAAGCTGAGAGACAATTTAATCACAGGTGAAAGTAAATATTTTAAACGTTACAGGACAGGCCAGCACTTGCCTTTCACTTTCTAGAAAATAAATAAAATCACCCTGTACATGTTGGAATCAGTCCTTCTTTTACTTCTCCTTATGTCAAAATAATAACAATAAAAAACAAACAAACTGGAAAATTTTGATTAAAAAGATAAGTCACAAGCAAAATATGCAGAGATGCCAGATAAGATATTCTGCTAAGAATTAAAATATGTATGCCACAACTAAAGAGGTTAACAGAAAGAACTAAGGCTTTTTTTTAGCTCAGTAATAGCCAGATGACAAAGCATTTGGTGTGCACAGCACCCCATAATATAAATGTGGCTGGTTTCAGTTCTCACGCAACACTCGCTCAAGATCACATTTAAACAACCAGCCTCTTTATTTAGTGTTCTTTGAGGTCTGGCGGCACGGCATGTCATAGAGAGAGAGGTCTGAGGTAAAGCAAAGAAATTAAGGCACTGACAGTTGAGCTGGTGGTAAAAGAGAGAGATAGTCGACCATCGTACTGAAGTTGTGCTGTTAAAGGCACGAGGCAGAGCGAGCGGAAAGGGGCAGAGATCAGGAGGAGGATCTTAGCGAAGGTCGCTTTCGTCTTCTTGTATGGTTTTCTTGATACGAAGCAGCATGGTGGTGAGCCACTGATCCAGCCGTGAGATGGTGTCGTACTCCTTCACCTGAAGGATGGAGAGAAATGACAGTGAAACTGATGAAGATATTGTTCGGCTTAACTGGTGTGACAGTCACTAGCTATGTTTCTATCCAACGTTGCAAATTTAACTTGTGCGGAAAATTGGAAACATTTACGAATAAAGCACCGTTTCCATCCTATGTGTTCAAGAGAACAAAATCGTCACTTCCCGGGAAACTGACGCAAAATATCTTAAATAAAAATGGAAGTTGCAGCAATCGGGGAAGCCATTGCGGATTTTTATCTTACATTATAAATGACATTTTTTTTGACGTAACGCAATAAACGTTGTCATGTTATGTTGCATTCGGATGCCTGGTGTTTGTGACACTTTTGAGAGGTCATTATACCAAATCATTTTGGTGACAGACTTTGGCTCAGGCATTTCAGATTGACCAAACCAACATTTGAGACGCAATGCAATGAAACCGATCCGCTGGTTAGTCCAGTTATCAATCCCATCCTGCCGTGAGGAAGTCAGGCAAGTTTTTTTTTATGTTTATGTTTACACACCTTGGTGTTTCCATCCATTCTTTTTTTTTTTACGCAATACCCTAAAAACTGCATAAAAATAAGTGGGTGGAACTGATCATGGCTACTGATAACGGCTTTCAGCGCGTCACGTGGGTAGTTTTACTTGTTTTTAGTGAAACTGAGTTGTCACAGGATGGTCTAACATTCAAATAATCAGTAGATATGTTGAAACCAAATGGAAAGAGCAATTAATAGCTCATCTTACAGCGTCAGTATATGAATCCACATTCTGTTCCTCAAAGGCCTCTAAAAGTTTCTGTTAAAAAAACAGAAAAGAACATTTTAAGCACATAATTCATGTATTATCCCACTGTCAGGACCACAATGTGCTAATGTCACCAAACACACTTTTCAGGCAGAATGATTGTGGTTTATTCACAATACTTTCACATCACCAGCAAGTTTCATTTAAACATACTGGTTTAAAACAGTTGCGATTACAATTTGTATAGTTTGAACTCTCAGCAGATTTTGTTAAATATCATTGCATGACAAGCCAATCTAGAAAACCACCTTTAGCAGGAAGAATACAAAAATGGTTTGTATAAATACTGAGCTGAGAGCCAACCTTACCTTCAACAATTTGCATTCACGTGAATCTGAAAAGGCTGGAAACATTTCCTCATATTTCTGGAGGGCAAGCTACAAGGGGGGCATCAAAGACAAGGAATATGAAAGGAAGCTGCAAAAGACACCGCTGTTTTCCATTGCTTGTTTGAAGGAATGCGTAATTGTAGGGTGTTTCATACCTTAGCATTCAGCATGTCCACACAAAAGTGGCAGAGAGCTGCCTTAAAGAAATAGTCCTTTGCGCTGTATTTCAACAGAGTGCTGTCCATTGCATGAGTTGCCACCTGGAAACCCACCAGCACAAATAAAGAAATAGCTTAACTTTTTTTCCTCCAAATCTACATTTGCAAAAAGATGCAACTTCTTGTTTTAAGCTGATGTACAAATTGTGAGTTTGAGGTTAAACTGACTGCATTCTTGAGATCTGTTAATTAAGATAATGAAACCCACATGTGAGATTCGATCAGGCTTCTTTTGAGAAAATTAGAAAAAGTGATATTAGGACTGTGGTATAAATGTGATGCTTTTGTGACTGGTGAAACATGTGTATGATCACTCTTCAAGGGATACGTCTCCCTAAAGTGAAAATTAAGTCATCATTTACTCACCTGGATGTCGTTCTAATGCAGTATCACGTTCTTTCTTTTTCAGACCACAAAAAGCAAAATTTAAAAAAATATATATTTGGTCCATATAATGGCAGTGAATAGCAACCAACATCAAGATGCAGAAGAATCATCAGAATGATTGATATATGCTCACAAATAATATAAAATAAGAAAAATGCTAAACATTTCTTCAAGTCACCATCATGCAAACATATCTAACATACAGTAGTAATTCTTGGTAGACTTTTGCATTCCACTAAGCTGTTTTTCCATTGTTTTCTCTGTAAACACTCAATACAGACGTGTTTGTGGGTTATGCAGCTCTCGTCTAACAGACCCTTTTTGTGCCGACATCAATATTACGCCACATCGTTAGCTGGAGGCAAAACAAAGGGAAAACTGGAGGCGGCCAGTACAAATCAGCTAGTTTGTCAGCTATTAATATTTATAGTCGGCTACATAAGAAGCCTAAAATGTCATCTTGCTATGTTGTTGGGTGCCAGAATCGATGGAGTACATGCTCCAATTGGAAATTTGATCGCATTTTGCCTGATAAAAAAACAGACGACAGCTGTGGTTAAACGCAATAAAACGAGCGGACTGGACAGAAACGATCATCAAAAATGCTCGTGTTTGCAGCGCACACTTCATATCAATCAACTATTGTCTTTTGTTGGTATGGATTATGGTTTGGTTACGTGTCTGAAGATTTCCCATGCATGCCCACCTAGAGATACCATCAGAAATTGGGGAACAAGTTAAGTGATTTCTTATGCTAATTTGTTTAGCGCATAAGTTAGCTAACTTTGTTAGTCAGACAACTTGCAGTTAGGTAACTTGCTAGCTAACGACTAGAGACTAAACGAAGGAAACTGTGTCATCTCTTTTTCTACAGTTGCCATAAGTGCAGTGGAGGTAATCCTGTCAGATTGAACGTGTACCGTGTAACTTTTCCAAATAACAATCACGGTTCCGGACATTGAGTGACCTTACACATTCAGATAAAATTGGATTTTCTCCAGTCATTGTTAAAAACAAGCTAACAAAACTTGCTAACTAGCGTTAGTGATGTGGCCAGGGGAATCGTTCTGCCTCCACCTAAGCTCCGCCCACAAATAAACGTCACAATGTTTACTAACTGAAAAGGGGTCTATAACCTTGCCTTTTTCCCATTCGACAGCCCGTGTCTCGTTTTTTTCTATACAACTATGCATTCTGTGTGAAAAGCCACTTAAGACTAGCGGTGTGTTCTACGTTCATAGAGCGCAACACGAGAGCAGTTAAGGCCCGATATACGATTACGTAATATGTAGGTATGTGCGTGGAGGCTCCGCCTTCTTTCAAGTGGAAATATTTTGCTAATGATAATAATAATGAATTTTATTTGTAATGCGCCTTTCCTCAGACTCAAAGCGCTACAGCATGTACAGGGGCCTGTTTCAATAAGGAGGTTCAACCAACTCTGAGTTAAAACTTGAACTCTGAGTTGACTTACCCTGAGATGGGAAACTCTGAGTTTTTGGTTTCAGAACAGCTGAAATTAGTTAGTTCAATCAACTCTGAGTTGACTGACTCTGAGTTAAGCATGTGCACCACAACTATAAAAAGCCATTATCAATGGAGCACAGATATTATGAGTCACCATGGCAACAGCGCCAGACAAAAAGAGGTCTTCATATTTCTTCACATTTTAATTACTGTTATACAGTGATGGGTGTAATTAATTACCAAGTAATCTAAATACTGTAATTTAATTAAAGGGATTACTCTTAATTCTTCTGTAATTTAAAGTTAAATCTGATGTAATTGTATTAGACTATAGAACAATTCTGTATAGGCTATTTAACATACATTTTTAAAAGTTATATTTTTAATGTAACCTTCACCCTCTACACACTTTGGTCAATTCAATAATAATTCATGCAATTGTATATTGTTTATTTGAAAGCATTAAAAGTGCTGTTTCTTGTCTCTCCTTGTATTGTTCAAGTGTTTAAGGTTGACATGGGATTTAGTAATTAGTAGACCAATAATTTCTAAAGATAGTCATTATTACATTAATCTAATTACACTGTTGAAGATGCCATTTGTAGTTAGTAATACAAGTAACTTGCCCAAATGTTATAATATCAGAGGTGAAACTGGAGGAACAGTATGTTATTCAACCTAATTTTAATTTTCATGTAGGTGCAAATCCTGCAGGCATTAAAAGAACATGGCAGCAGCTGAAATTTAAATATAAAATCATAATTCTGTCAAGTAAGGCTTGAGCATAGTATGGGTGTAGGCTACCTGACTTTACAAACATGTGACATATTAAATAACTATAGCATCCAGTGGCTAGCAGTGTAGCAGCATTTACGGCTGAGGGAATTCCTGGACGGACTTCAGAGCCAGTCCCAAAGATCCAAGGGCCTTCATAAAATGTAAGAGGTTTACAGTACATACGTGTTATTTTTTATATAGGCTATTTTTGATATTTCCATTTATTTTACTTTGGGTTAGGATTTGTGTTGGTCCCAGTAGATTCTGATGGTAATATCTGTCTTTTGGAGCCTCCTGTCCCAACAGAACCCCAGGCAGTTGTAAGTCGCCTACTCAATACACCAGAAATGATAAAGTGTAAATGATAAAGTGTACCAAATGCTCATCACATGGGGATAAAGAGTTTCTGCTGCCACAGAGAGGCCTACAGAGGTAATGTTAACATTATGTGTCTACACATCAAACAATCTACACATTCACATTTTTTCACATTTTTATGTGGAGTAGCCTATAGAATCTAAGTTAAAATCTAAGTATAAACAGGTTTTCTTATCTCTCCCCCCGCCCCCAGAGTGTGGAAGAACAGCAGGAGGACGGTCCATCAACTTCTGGTGCACTGATGAACACAGTTCAGTGATTTCCAGTAAATGCCACAGTTTAATTCTGTAGAATTTGTTTAGAACTACATTATGTAACTAATCTACTACTGTGTTTTCAGTTGCCAGTTAAGGAGTTATATAAACTTCATCTTATTTAAAAAAAAATAAAACATTACATTACTTACATTAATAAAAATGTACTGAAAGAATGAATGAGGTGTTTAAACACCACTTCCTCTTTAAAAAAGGGGAGGAGACCGAAAGAAACTCTGGGTTTACCGAAGAAAACCTGCTCCGGACCAGGTTAGGTTCACAGAGTAAGTTACCATGGTAACTGACTCTGAGTGTAAGTTACCCCTCTTTCTGAAACAGGCTTGACTTACTCTGCTTTCTCAGGTTTAACATACCTCCCATTCTGAAACAGAAAACTCAGAGTTTCCCTCATTTCAGGGTTAACATACTCAGAGTTTTCACTAAAGTCCCTGTAAAGTCAAAATTAAGTATGTGTTCTGAGTTTGTCACACCACAGAAAAATGTGTTATTAGCCACCCAGCCAAATTTGAATGATAAAAAAAGCCGGCAAGTACATAAAATAAGCTATCAAAATCTTGAAAAAATGAGCAGTAGTCTTCCACTTCTAAACAGTTCTAAGAACTACTCTCCCCCAAACTCGGTTTTGCTGTTTGCGTTCGCACTGGCCAAGTGGCCATAGGAACTGGTAGGAGGGGTAAGGGAGTGACGCAAGCACGGTGACTTTTATTTTGACGGCGCGACGGACCTTTATTTTGGCGGCGCTGAGAACGCCAGAGCAAACAATGCTCGCATTCTCTGTGTTTATTAGTTAGCAATCTGTCTAACAGTACTGTTTAATATTTTATTAGATAGAACTGTTATAGAAAGTAGACAGTATATGAAAAAAGGTTATTAGCCTATGCCGTGTGGTTGATGTCCAGTGTTGCAAGCTGGGCAGATAAACATAATCATGTTTGGCTTGGTCCCCTCAAAGTTGCGTTGGATTTTCTCTTCAGCATAAAGGTTTAGAGACCCATCTATCACTGTTTTCCATGTTTGTATAGTTAGTTTATGGAGTACATATAGGCTATAATCTGTGTGTTTACATTCTAGCTGTTTTAAAAATGGCGGGTGCTAGTGTTCCACGTGCGTTCGGTCAATCAGCGTACACTAACGTCCGGATAGTTCCTATAGTGCTACTCTGAAGTAGGACCTAAATTAGTTCCTACAAATGGAGTTCCTAGAACTAAAATCGTTCCTAGTTCCTGCGGTGCGAACACGCCGACATCCGGGTACTTTAGCCAATAGTTCTAGGAACTGTGAAAAGGTTCCTCCGGTCGGAAAGCGGCTATTATTGTCTTAATGGACGGTGAGGATGAAAGTTTGAGTGGCCAAAGACTCTCCAAGGATCACAGATGGAGAATTGCAGAGATTAGTTGAGTCTTGGGGTCAGAACGCCTATTAAAAAAAAATAAAAAATCAAACAAGCCCTACATCCCCACATGTTGTTTGGGAGGGTTTCAAGAAAAATGCTCCTCGCTCATCCAAAAACAAACTCCAGCATATTCAGTGGTCAGACACGACTGGATCTTCAAATGGCACAGGGTTCTGTGGTCAGATGAAACTAAAAAAAGAGCTTTTTAGCAGCAAACACGCTAGATGGGTTTGGTGCACACAAGGATAAAAAGTACCCCAATGTGTACAATTTAATATACCATTGGATCTTTAATGTTGTGGGCCTATTTTTCTGCTGGAGGTCCTGGACTTCTTATTCAGATACATGGCATTGTGGATTCTATCAAATATCAACAGATAAAAAATCAAAACCTGACGCCTTCTGCTAGAAATCTTATAATGAGCCGTGGTTGGATCTTCCATCAGGACAACGATCCAAAACAAACATCAAAATCAACACAAAAATGTGTTAGGGAGCACAAAATGAAGCTTCTGCCACGACCGTCCCAGTTCCCTGACCTGAACCATATAGAAAATGAGTGGGGTGAACTGAAGAGAAGAAGCACCAACATGGATCTGGGAATCTGAAGGATCTGGAGAGATTCTGTATGGAGGAATGGTCTCTGATCTCTTATCAGTTATTCTCCAAACTCATCAGGCATTATAGGAGAAGACTCAGAAGTTATCTTGGCAAAAGGAGATTGCAAAAAGGTATTTAATAAAAGGGTATGAATAATTGTGGCCAATGTGTTTTGGAGAAAAAACATTTATTTTATAATGTGATTTCCCCCCCACTTTCAATTCTTTTACTTTAAATGAAAGGTTAGGATTTTGCCAATTTTTTGAATGAAAGATCAAAAAGGATAAACGATGCAGATTTATTTTTTACAGCCATTTTTGTTCATATTTACCAGGGGTATGATTAATTCTGGGCATGACTGTAATTATATATATATATAGTAAGAAATTATGTTCTGTTCCCAAAACCTTCCACTCCAATATATAGTGGAATTCACTCAATTTTTTGATATATATTGTTTATGCCCGAAGTACTGTGAATTATCAAGCTGTTTTAAGAAAAAAACAAAACAAAAAAAAACATAAAAAACCCGACGTAGTGCGGTTGTGTCCGACGTACTGTGACAGTGTTATTTTTTTTACATTTTTTTTCCTAAACGATTTTGTGTAAAATTTAAGGTCCTAAGGACTGGGACTTTGATTAAGTTTAGAAGGTTCGCTCAGTGTGCTGGTTGTGTTCATTTGCATACAATCTGTGAATAAATTGAATAACGAATATCTTAAAGCATCTAGATATCGCATAGTCATTTAAATCAGACGTTGTGAATACACAAGTTACTGTAAAGCCAGATAAAACTTTAAAATAGAAGAAATGATTGTTAAATACACCGCTAAACACGGTTCTCAGGGATTGTTTGATGGAATAGAAAATGTTAGAAAACCATATCAGAACAGTGATTGGGAGGTCTATTGGAAAAAAGAAGACCACAAATTAGAATTAGTTTTATGATAGTAACACATTGTAGAAAAAGGTTTACTATCAAAAGGGGGGTGATTCTTATGATTTATGAAACATGTTTTATTAGCATTGATATGTAGTTGTAATTTATAATAAATGTTTTAATGACATTATGTTTAGAAATAAAAAATAAAAAAAAACATTACCGATGTTTGATGTTTTGAGATGAAACTTCTGTGACTTTGATGTTTGAATGTGAAAAGATTCTTGTGGGGGAAAGGGGGGCAACCTCTTCTTTTGATTATAGTTTCAGATATAAGCATCGAGATGTTTGTCTGAAAAGTGTAACCTCCTGGAGAAAGATGATCTGGTCGTTTGAAGGACGAGAAGGAAGTGGAGCCAGGGGGATTTGCTCAAGAAAAAGAAAAGAATAGAGATTTGCAGACCTGCTAGATCCAGAACTCCAGGCCTAAAAGACCTAGAAACCCTGAGACCCACCATGGGACGGATGGAACTGATGAAGAGGCACAGACTCGACCAACACCAGTGACTGCTTCTTCTAGAAGGACTTATGGTCCAAGTGGAAAAGAATGGACAATGAGAAGAGAAAGAAAAGGAGATTTCAGAAACAAACCATTTCTGAGACTATGGACAACAGTCTTTCCACAGAGGGAAAACAAGTGGATAAAGGATGTCCACACGGACAAAATGATACACACACACACACACACAAAATATTGTCTATTGATTGTTGATTATTTGAGTTATCAAAACTAATCAATATGCTAACATCACTGATGTGAACACCACTGAACATTTGACATTGTGAGAGCCCAACAAGTCCTTAAAGAAAGACAAGATTTTTGCAAAACAAATGCATGATGGAGATATGGCCTATTCTGGTTTAATTTGGAATGTAACCTTTAAAACGGCTGTATGTGTATGTATCTTTCTTATTATTTGCCAATGCATTAGGTTATGTGTTCTATGTTTAAACATTAGATTATAGATTGATGTATACGTTCTATGTTTAAACATTAGATTATAGTTAGATTATAGATAATTCCATGATCAATATTGAACGTTCCAAGTGGATATGATGGTTCTTGGTTACCTCGTATATAAAAAAATAAAAATAAAAAAAATAATAATAATACATTTCATTATCACAAACTATGATAATTTTGCTCAAGTGAAGTAGAGCCATAACTCAGTGTGCAGGAGGCGTAGATCCCGAAGACGGGTAAGATTCTCTGATGGCCATAGATGGGAACGACCTAAGCCAGGGCTACGCCGCCACTGGGGCACCTGCCCACCAGGTTTCGGGAGGTGTTATCTACGAAAAGGGAGTGGTTGTGATGCTACTTTGGGCCAAGAGCATCAAAGGGGGGTCTGTAAGAAATTATGTTCTGTTCCCAAAACCTTCCACTCCAATATATATATGTATATCAAAATGTTCCTTCACTTAAAAGAGTTTAATTATCATATAGAGAAAATTACATTCAATCTCAGTAATCAGTAAATAGTATCACAGAGGGCAACCAACAACCATCTTGATTACAGGGACTTCAAATAGCTTGTCACCTTAAACCTTTGACCGTTCTGTTTTAACAGAAGATCAAAGATGTGATCACTTCAGATAGATTGTATTACCTAAACCTTTTGCTGTTCTGATTTCATTTACATTAAGAGTTGACCATTTGGGTTGATCACATCCTGAACAAATGGTAATCAATTGTAGAATGTGAATGGGTGTGGGACACAGAGAATCTTCTCAGACAATGGGGTGTCTCAACTTCATTAACATACAGACCACAGCTGTTACAATAAGAGCAACTTCATTGACATTAAGAGTTGTAAAATGTAACAGGATAAAAGGTTTGAGATTTGGATGTTCTGGGTTCATTCTGATGCCGGTGAACCCAAGGTGCTTTGTGTACCTTGCCACTGCTATGCTGTAATAAACTTCATTTTTGAGATCTTCAACGTCCACATCATTTTTTCTTACAATATATATATATATATATATATATATATATATATATATATATATATTATAATATATATATAATAATAAAAATATAAATTAAAAGCTTGACTAAAAAGATATGTCTTAAGTTTCTTAAAACAATCCACAGAAGCAGCATCCCTAATAGATGATGCAGGTAGTGTGTTCCATAACTTAGGCGCGTTATAGGAAAAGGCCCTTCCCCCCATGGTTTTTAAAGGAGCCGTATGTAAGATTGTGGCCAAAACTGGTAGTGCAATCACTTTCAAATTACTGTAGAGTGGTGTATCCCCTCCCCCTCCCCCTGACTGGAGGTTGCCAGATAGGCTGCAGGATCCAGCACGAACGTTTGTGGTTGCATTTCAGAGCTGGCAACCCGGATGTTGAAACACTACTGACTTTGTGATTGGTAGATAGGTGGAGGGTGGCACTTCAGGCCAAAACACAACATTACAACATCAACATAAGTTGAGGGCTGCAACTTCACTTTTTAAATGACAATATCCTGGCCGGACTACTGTTGTCAGTGATATAAGTATTTAAAATGAACATGATTTCTTAATGTCTAGTGACATATCAGGGCCATTTTATGATTAATTGAAATACATTTCTTACATACAGCTCCTTTAATTTACAACAAGGCTGACACAGAGAGAGAGAGGCAGAAACATCAAGCTCACAGTCACCAATAGTATGACTAACAAGGTCAAGATCAATATCACTGATTTCCCTAGAACAGATAACACATCTTTCACAGTCTGCAAAGGAGGAGGAGTCAAATTGAACATGAGGTGCTTGTGATCACTTATAAATACATACATACAGTACACTCATGTTGTTCAATAAGTACTCCTGAAGTGCAAACCAGATCTAATATATGTCCGTGTTTGTGTGTCGGAAAGTTAACATGCTGAGTGAAGTTAAAACATTCTAGTGTATCCATGAAGCACACAGCATGAATATTTAAATCACCAGTTAAAAGAGTAACTGGACAGAGTGCAGTGGCAAGTGTCAAACACTCTGTAAATTCAGAAAAAAAATGCAGTTAAGTTTGGGAGGATGATAGATATTTAACACAAGAACTGATGAGAGACTATTCATCTTAAAGGCCAAGCATTCAAATGATGAAAAGCAAGGCAATGAAACCTCAGTTACTGCAACATCAGATCTATAAATGACAGCAAGAGCGCCACCTCTACCAGTGGAGCGCGGCCAGTCAAGATAAGTGTAGCCAGGCAGAGCACACATATTTAGATTGAAATAGTCATTTGGCTGATGCCACGAAGCCAGAAAAAGTCAATTTTTTCACAAAGTAAAGCCGCTTTGTTGTTTATAGAGCGAGTGTTCAGATGTGCAAACCGGATTGTCTCAAGGCGGACACCACAGCTGGATGGAGTAGACTTCTGGAGGTAGGAGAAATTAGCAGGGCAGACATGATGCAAAGATAAATTGCGACGATCCAAACGCCTTTGAGACCAAACTGAGTTTATACCGGCTCCGCTTGAATGCAGATTCTGGCAGGAGCCACGATGAACGTATTTTGGCCGGCGGAGATGATGTAGCGATCGCAGTTTTTCCCAAACACCAGTAGCACAGAATGACCAAGCTGTAAAAGTTCCATGGCAGAGTATTTCAGCATTAGCCTGGTAATACCAAACTCTGCTACTTTGCTTTGCTTCGTAGACAGAGTCTGGAAGGGCATAATTGAAAAGCATTTTCTTTCTCGCGGGGGGGCGCTTGTCGGAAGTTTAAAAACATTGGTTACCCGTAAGCCAATCACATAACGTTTGGTTATGACGCGTGTTATGCGCCGGCTCAGCCGCATCGAACTTCCACTGTAAACACATGTATGATGCAAAAACAAAACCATCATGCGAAATACCGGAGTGAACATGGTTGTGAACGACTTTTGCAGATTATGTGAAGTAATCTACGCATCCACGGTACAATCAGCGTCTACGTCACGGCTCTCAGCCCGCCCTCTGTTCCTTCAAAAAGTTAGGAGCACCAGCAAAAATTTAGGAGCACCCACCAAATTTGACATTTAGCTCTGCCAGTAGAGCAGAACGACCGGCAGCATCCTGGCGATTAAAAGCCTTAATAATCGAACCTGATGAACCTGATTTGTTTGTCACACACTAGTCGTCCCTGCATTTTTTGTGCTTGGCACTCTCCCCATGTTTAACCAAGCTCTCGCGCTTAAAATGCATTGATTCAGTTGCGAACGCTGTGTTACCTGTCCCACAGGTTTTACAGTGAACACAATGCATTGAACCATCAGCATAGCGGAGCCACTCAAAATCTTTTAGCCACTCTCTCCGAAAGCTGTACGATTTTTTTTTTCAGCTGGTGGATCCACATCAACTCCAGGAATATTTGTGACTTTAGGTGACGGCTTACAAAAGAAATCTGTCAGCGTGTCATCATCTCTCTTATTCAGCCTTTTAAATTTCACGCCGTAGTCAGCTCCCTGTCACGTGACAACAGAGAGCAGTGAAAGGGAGTGGGAGTGATTGACAGCTAATATTAACCAATCTAAAATCTGCTTTAAAGTTAAGAACGCAAGGATGAAGTTTGATTGGTTATGTAACGTTGGATAGAATGATGGTCCGGCCACCGCGTATCGGCGCACATAAGGTACACACTGCTGTACAGTAATTTGTGAACGTTTTGTAGAGAAATGAAAACAGGTCTCACCACAACCATTATTTGCACTTGCACAAATGATCTCAAATATATTTTTAGGTTACACAGATTAAATTTCAGGAGCATATGCGACCAAAATGGTCGCAATTTCGAGCCTTGATAGTGCATTAGGCCTTCTGGGTAAAATAAGACGCTTTTCAAAACAAAAAACATGCCAGATCGAGTAAGCGCATTCAACTGCTCAGTGCAGTTTACGCCCAGCGGAAAATATGTGTTTGTTGGAGGAGTATAACAGTTACAAGGACATTTCACTTGGGAAAATTAGCAGAGAATGTAGTAGGAAATGTTTAATTTGGAAAAAGATTGCTACGAGAGTTAACAGCATTAATCCGACCGTTGAGCGGAGCGTTAAAGAAGTACAGAAAAGATACAAAAACATGGTACAAGATGCCAAAAAAGAAATATTTAAGAGGAAATATTCCCTTCTCATAGCTCTCTCCATAACGTCGTCAGCAAACCACAAATTATGAGCCATTTTCCCTTTTCTTTTGGCTGTTTGTAATGTAACTGATTGTTACTGCTGGTTGCCAAGGTAACAGAGTCTTAGACCTAAGTTAGCCTGGGGGTAAGTGTCTAATTTTTTTGGTCTAAATTAAGTCAGTCTTTATTGTTGTGAAACAGTCTAACTTGCATTAGACTAGTCTATGAGCAAGTTTTAGACTTGTCTACTGTAACTGTAGACCGGTCTAAAATAGCTTGTGGCCGGTGAAACCGGCCCCGCCAACAACACCTTAAAATAAACAATTTAACACGCTGATAGAGAAGTGCCAGCATCCTCTTTTTCAGGGGGAATCGGAAACTGCGGCACTAACAGAGTCTCATGAACACGTTTTTCACCAAACCCTATCGTTACACCCCCAGAACACTTGGAATATACAGCACGAGTCACACGAGATAATTCTGTGATATTTTTGCATCTTTTTTTAAAGCTTGATAAAGCATAATCGCTATTCACTGCCAATATATGCACAAGCGTGAGCGGGACATTTTTATAAAAATTATCCTTTTGTGGTTAAAAAAAGAAAGAAAGAAGGGCATTCGAACAACACCAGGCTGGAGACTTGCTTTTCCTTTTAGGGTGAATTATCCCTTTAACATATTGTTAACCTTCATTAACATATCTCAGATCAATGTTAGCAACACAAATTTGTACATGGAAATATTTATGGCTTATATGGGACCTCCAATAAGATCAAGTGCACTGAAACCAAGGCTGTCATATGTTTGTTTACCTGTTCATAGATCTCAATGGCTTTAGGATACTGCTCCAGTTGAGCGGCGTAGGTGGCAACTTTGAGTAAGCACTTGTTGGCTGAACTTTGGCATCAGAGACAAAGTGAACAGATTAGAAACTATTTCACAGTCCTAGAGTATGGGAAAAATCCCCCAAAAAGGGGGATATGTCAGTGAACTAATAAATAATAGTGTCATGAGTCATATATTGCCTAGAAGGCCATATCTCGAATAGTACTGTAACTGTGTGAAGGGGGCAAAGGTCTGCTTCAGCAAACATTTTGTAATCTAAACTATTTCCTGGATAAGTTATAGGTAACCCATTTTGTACTGGTCTTCTCAACATAGTCACTGAAGACCTATTAGTATTGAGCAACAGAAGGGAAAAAAATAGCTTCAAAACTGCCGTACCTTGTGGACTCCTCGCCTTTATAATAGTCTGCTGCCTGTTCGTAGTGAGCTATGGCCTGAGAAAAGGTCATAAAGCACAACAACCACTGAATAAGGTGAATACATTTTCCTTTCAGATTTTGAATAAACTTGATGGATTATATATGGTTTACAAAAGAAAATCATCTATTATTGTGACAAAAAAAGTCTGACCTTGTCAATATCAACCAGTTCAGTCTCATAAATTTCAGCGATGGCGACATGGTGTTTCGCTGCGATTGTAAAACGACCCTACAAGATGAGAAACACAAAACAATCACTAGTGATGCGGGTTCATTCCTCCCAGGCAAGAGGAAACACGCAGCAGAGATACTGACTTCACAGGTGAAAAACAACTTAAATGTCTTTCGCGAGTTCAGATGGTCAGTTTCAGACGGAAAACTACACCATTACATTGGGGGGGAAACTATTTCCTCCATTGAAAGCCATTCGAAAATATCAGATTATACTGATAAAAAAAATTCTGCAAGCAAAATATCTAATCTAATTTCAAAATATCAAAATTTAATAAGAAGTTTTACAAATATCTTAAAAACAAATTCATAAATATCAAGTTTTTGGGGAGTCACACCTCATGGCATTTGACAACCTTAAGATTCCCATACATAATAAAAAAAACAGTAACTGATTTTTGGAGATTATTTCCATCTGCTCAGGATATTCGCAAGTTAAAAGTTTGAGACTGTGGTTTCATCAGGAATTACAGGTCATATTGTCATTTTTTTAATTGTGATTAATAACTACACATTTAGGCCTGTTTTCACAGACAGGGCTTGGATTAAGCCAGGATTAGGCCTTGGTTTAATTAGGATATTTAAGTAGCTTTTATAAACGTGCCTTAGAGAAAAAAAACATGACTGGTGTGCCTCTTGAGATAAAACAATGGCACTGACATTTTAAGATTTGCCAGTGAAAACTGATTTCAGTTAAAACAGCACAAACATGCATTTTAGTCTGAGACTAGGCTTAAATCTTGTGTGTGAAAGCGGGAATTAGAACTCGGGTCTCTGCACACTAAAACACATGCATTGGGTTACAGTGCCCTCCAGTGGTGTATTAAGTAACTTGCAATATGTTTTGTAAACAAATGGTTTGGATATGTTGAATAATTTCTAAAACAAGTTTTCACTGCAAAAAGATAAACAGTTGAAAAGAGTCAAAATGATTCTGTGCCACAAAAGCAGCTCTATTGTTTTTAAAACACTGTCTACAGCCTCCACAGATGTAAGAAAGACTCTTACCATGTCTGTATAGATCTCAATGGCCCTGTTCAGGCAGTTTATGGCCTCTGTGGAGAGAATGACAGACATCTGACTGAACCATAATCATTTTCAATGAACTGCAGATCGCTAGATAACTATTAACTCAAAAGTAATAAGAACCCTTTTTTTTTGGTTTTGTTGGTGCACAAAAAACAAAACAATGGGTCTCATTCACTAATAAATGTGTTAATTATTCATATTTGTACACACAGGAGAACTTGTAATACTAATTCACAATGCATATGAATTATTTTTTACCTCATGTTAACATTAATGTATTTGTAGTATTTTAAATGAGGGAGCGCATGCGTTAGGCAAGTCATTTGATTAAAACCCCCATATAAGGGCTTTCCGCACAAACTCACCTTTTGTCCCTCATAACAAACATATGACACTCTCTAAAGATGCGCTTAAAAGGTTTTTGAAAGAAGTCTCTCATGTTACAAAGGCTGGATTTATTTGATCAAAAACAGTAATTCTGTAAAATATTATATATTATTACAGTTTTCAAAAGCTATTACTCCAGTCTTTAGTGTCACATGATCCTTCAGAAATCATTCTAATATGCTGATTTGCTGCTTTATTGGTGCTCCATTAATAGTGGTTCTTATTATTATCAACGTTGAAAACTTTTATTGCTGCTTAATATTTTTGTGCAGACTGATACATTTTTTTCTGGATTTATTGATGAATAGAAAGTTCACTAGAACAGCATTTATTTGAAATAGAAATCTATAGTAACTTTCCAAATGTCTTTTGTGTCACTTTTGATCAATTTAATGTGTCCTTGCTGAATAAAAGTATTTCTTTCTGAATGGGAGTGTATCACAGATTCCACAAAAATATTAAGCAGCAAAAACTTGAACAATTACATTTGAAAATTGTTTTAATTCGCAATAATATTTCACAATATTACTGCTTTTACTATATTTTTGCTTCAAATTCTGAATGAATGTTAGTGCAAAAGTTATTGATGAATCATGATATGTTCGTGAAAATCTTTGTACACTGATTTCACACACAACTTTATGCGTGTGCACGGTTAGTGAATGAGACCCAAAGCATACTTGTTAATAGTAGCTGGATGTTGAGAAATGTAAACGTGACATTTAAATAAATACCTTGAGGGTCGGATTTTTTGAAGGCATTTCCGGCATCAATGAAGTTTGTGGCTGCATCATGTTTACTCTGCATCTGCAGGTGTAGGAGGGCCGCCTGCGAGAAAGCATTTCCTGCAGCTAACAAACACATTTACACAACAAAATGCAAACATTAAATAGACATAAATAGACTGTATGCTTTAACACACAAACTTCTTCCTCATTTTTGTCCCATTCACACATGTAAATGAAGAGGACAAAATGACAAAAGTAGATATGTTAATATGTTATTTATACTGAAGCTAATTGTAATGTCTTTACCACTCCAGTTCTTGGCCATCTTGAACATATTTGCAGCTCTTCCATACAAGTCACAAGCATCCTCCATCTTTGAAGAGCCCCTGGTGAAATATAATGAATATTAGAATGATGATTTCAAAGTCATAAATTATAACAAATCATAAACTACAGAGCTCCACACATGGCATGCGGACATATTTATAGAGTACATACTATATGTATATAATCTGCAAAATATTTGTCTCAAGCACACCTGATGCAAATCAAGGGCTTCATTAGTTGCACCAGGTGTGCTTGAGCTAGAACACATGAAATATCTGAACTGGCTAGGTTTGTTGAGTGTCACGTTTGACTGCATGTTAGAAATTAGGGATGCACCGAAAATTATAATATTATTATTTTCGTTTTTTGTTAGGAAGAGAAAAAAGGCCGAAAATTTTAGCCGCAAATATGCCGCGTCGCCCCGGCCCTCTGTGTTCAGCAATCAGGAATTACCTATGGGCGCAGCATGTTTTGTAACTTTGTAAGCGGCTCTGCTTCCGAAGACGCACAACTACAAATTAACTGCTCAGGTCCTGTCACAAAGAGCACACTTCATGTGCACTTTCGGTCTTGTGGACTTTCAATCGCTGCCGCATGCCCGTTAAGTCAATGAGACCGTAGGGTGTCCCATTTGTCATTTTAGGCTACAGAAGGCTGCCCGCGAGTGCCCCCTTTGCAGACGATATTCCAGTTATTTCAGTCATTTTCAGTTTTGGTTTTGGGACAAATGTATCCAGAAGTTTCGGTTTCCGTTTCAGCCCAGAATTTTCATTTCGGTGCATTCCCATTAGAAATAGTCAAAAGAATGGTCCAAAAAGTTAAGAGAAGATATCATCACCCTTTACAAACAAGGAACAGGATACAAAAAGATAGCGAAGGCACTAAATGTTTCTAGAGACACCGTTGGAAGCATAGTTCGCAAGTTCAAAGTTAAACGAACAGTGGTTACACTACCTGGACGGGGCAGAAAAAGGAAGCGATCAACGGCTGCAACCAGATTTCTGAGAAGGCAGGTTCAGAAAAACCCTTGAAAGACAAAAGACCTGCAGCAAGACTTGGTGGCAACAGGCACTGAGGTTTCAGCTGCACAGTAAGACACGTACTAAACGCATACCGGACTTCAAGACGTACACCACTTCTGACCCAAAAGCACAAGAAAAGTCGGCTCCAATTTGCTCAAAATCATATAAATAAGCCACGCGATTCTGTTCTGTGGAGCGATAAAACAAAACTGGAACTTTTCGGCCCTATGGATCAGCGGTATGTCTGGGGGAAGAAGAATGAAGCATATGCTGAAAAGGATGTCTGTCTGCCTACAGTGAAGCATGGTGGGGCTCGGTGATGCTCTGTGGCTGCTTTATATCCTCTGGCACTGGAAACCTGCAGCGTGTGGAAGGCAAGATGGATTCATTTTTGTATATCAAGAAATCCTAGGAGAAAACGTCATGCCGTCAGTGAGGAAGCTGAAGCTTGAGCGGCGTCGGACCTTCCAGCAGGACAATGATCCCAAACATACCTCAAATTCCACCAAGGCTTGGTTGCAGAAGAAGTCCTGGAAGATTCTACAGTGGCCATCACAGTCACCTGACTTGACGAAGTCCTGACTAATCTCATGAATATTACTGAACTGGAGGCCATTGCTCATGAGGAATGGGCTCAGATTCCTCAGAAACGCTGCCAGAAGCTGCTGTCTGGTTATACATCTCGTTTGCAGCAGGTCATTACAGCAGAAGGGTGTTCTACTATGTACTAAAGATGCTTGCCATGAAGAGGTTGAATAATTTTGAGACTGCAGAAGTCATTAAAAGTTGCATTTTCAGTTGAATTTAGGGAAACCACTTGAAACATTTGTTGCGTTGAGCGATTTCAATTACTTCTGTTTGATTTGTTCTTTGCAAACAGCTGAAAGTCGGTACATTTTGCCAATAAACCTGATTTGCAATGGGGGTTGAATAAGTTTGATTACAACTCAGTATGTGTGTGTGTGTGTGTGTGTGTGTGTGCGTGTGTGTGCGTGTGCATATATATATATATATATATATACATATACACACACACACATATACATATTATGGCCACAAAGAATTTGTTCTCTTGTTTTATTAAATCAAGGGAACAAATTATTATATTGTGCGCACAATTTACTTCAAACGAGTGAATGAACAAATTAGTAGAACGCGTTGACGAATCGGTGAAAAACGAATTGTTAATTTGTCACCACGATATACATACGAAAGAGCTCAAAAAATATATGTAATATAACATTTGTCATGAGGAACACATTATTAAGCAATTTGTTTTGTTACCATAAAATGAATGTTGATTAGTAAATATATTTTGTTGATAGGAATGTGGATATTTTTTTTAGCGCAATTTTCCACCGGTCATCTGTCTTGCTTCATTCGAATGAATTTGACTTTTCTAAAGGAAAAATTTATGTTATCGATTTGTTTCTATTATTAGGAAAATTTCATATTCATCAAACTAAATGGAGTAATTCAAAACCCAACTTTGCTCATTTTAAAGCAGCCTTTAAAATGTATTTTGAATCTGTAAAGTTTTTAAAAAATCAAAAAGCCCAAAGATCTGTGTCGCTGTTAAATGAATTTAATATATGTGTGTGATGCCCTTTTTCTTTTGTTTGTTTGTTTTCTTTTTTTTCAATTTATTGTTGTTTCAAGTTATGTTTATCAAATGTGAAAATGTGTATAAGATTTGTAACAAGAACTTGATATCAAACTCTGTAATTTTGAAAATGCAATAATAAAAAAAAAAAAAAAAAAAAAAAAAAAATTGCGATTGTTAACTCATGATTTCTGTTCTGTCTGTGCGCACCAATCTTGCACTTCTATCTACTCCTCAACCAGACCACCTAGAGACTATTATGTTCGGCATTATGTTAAGGAAGGTCTAATCTCGGGAACGCACAAAAAAAAAACAGGAAAAGATTTACTATCTCTTAGTGTTGTGATCCCATGAGGTCAGAAAATTGCGCTAAAACACTCACCGAGTTTTTATTACTTGTTTAAATGGAATGAACCTTATGAACCTTTAAACAAAACTTTTTAAAAAAAATAATTTTAAAAAGTTATATATTTGAGGCTTTTATTGCCCATATAATATGATATAGTGAGAATATGGAGCTCATACTCGTGAAATAAGAAATAAAGCTCTGTAGCTTTAATTGGAATTGTGCAATTGCAATGTTGATTGAGAGATGTAGGCTATAAATAAACGTTGTTAATATAAGCCTCATGTATCATTTTAACATGATTTTTCTAATATATATATATATATATATATATATATATATATATATATATATATATATATATATATATATACACACACACACACACAACACATATGAATGTATGTGTGTGTAGGTAGTCAAGTAAGGCGAAGTTGTTTCGGTTCAGTAATTGTTGTCATGAAGGACACGTATTAAGTTTTTTTTACTTGCCATAAAATTAATGTTAATTACATTTTTAGCTATGAGGGTTTT
Organism: Abramis brama; assembly: GCF_963993115.1. NCBI lineage: Eukaryota > Metazoa > Chordata > Actinopteri > Cypriniformes > Leuciscidae > Abramis > Abramis brama. The sequence continues at coordinate 6,340,840 of NC_139971.1, forward strand.
GAGGGTTCTCGGAGTTCATGTGATCAGATACGCTGAGTGATGTTGTAACTGGCTGAAGTGGGTGTCAGCTGACTTGATTTCTCGTCGCCTGACTAGACTATTTTATCATTTAGCGCCAGATCACAAGACTAGACTTTTAAACTTTGCGATATAGAGCCACAAGATTTTATGTTTGGAGTTTTATTCTTCTTCTTTTCATTCTGATAATTACTTATATAAAGTTAGTGTTTGACAGCTAACTTGCTAGCATGCTAACTGTCTGTTTGCCCTGGTTTGCCTATCAAGCAGTGTGTTAAAAGTTAGAAAACATACCCAAACAGAGAGCCGAAGAACGACTGCGATGATTTCACTTTCTTTTCGGCTTCTGCAATGAGAGCCATGGCCTCTTTTTCTTTACCGGAGTTATCCATGAGTATTGTTTACAGATCAACTTTAGCGGCAGACTATGGAATCCAGCCACATCAACACATCCCTGCGGAAACTTCCAACATGTCCGTCTACTGTTACATTTCAAAATAAAAGTTAAGTTGTGCTATATATATATATATATATATATATTTTTTTTTTTTTTTTTTTTTTTTTGAAGTACCCTAATATAATATTTATTTATTTATTTCCAATACATTTTGAGTACAATTTTATTCAAAGGTCAAAAATGAGCACAAATATTTTTAATATGGTTTTCTAAAAAAAAAATAATAATAATAATTCTGCGCTCTTTGGCACTTAATGAAAGATTATTATAAACTAACCACTACAATACGTTTAAAATTATAAACATAACAAATGTGTTAAAAAAATTAAACATAATGTCTGCTTGATATTCTAGCGATGACCGAATTCAAACTTTTTACAGTCTATGAGTCAAACACTTAAAACAGTGCGGTCTCTGTAAAAGTCCACCAGAGGACGCACTCTGATAATGTGAAATGACACTGGCCCAGCTATCATGCGGTTTGCTGGGCATCTTTGTGAGGAATTCCCCATGTAGGCATGGTGACGTATATACGACCCCTGTGTGCTGGTCTGTGAGGGAATCCCGGCGTGGAGGCGGTGTCCAAGACATGAACAAATATTGTGCATGTTTTCTTGCCTGTGTGGTTGCTATGTAGTCAAGACTGCCACGTGTTTGATGACTTTATGTAACACTTTTTTCCCTCTTAAAGGGATATTTCACCCCCAAAAATGAAATTTCTGTCATCATTTAGTCTACTCACCCCATGTTGTTCCAAACCTGTATGAGTTTCTTTCTTCTGTTGAACACAAAAGAAGATATTTAAAAAAATGTTGGTAACCAGACAGCACAAGTTGAAGGCACCCAATAGAAAAGGAAGTCAATGGCTACCGTCAACTGTCTGGTTACAAACATTCTTTAAAATATCTTCTTTTGTGTTCAACCTAAGAAAGAATCTCATACCGGTTTGGAACAACATAAGGGTGAGTAAATGATAACAACATTTTCATTTTTGGGTGAATTATCCCTTATACCAGTGGTTCCCAAACCTGTCCTGAAGGACCCCCAACACTGCACGTTTTCTTTGTCTCCCTAATCAAACACACCTGATTCAACTCATCAGCTCATTATCACATGGGTTAATGAGCTGATGAGTTGAATCAGGTGTGTTTGATGAGGGAGACAAAGAAAACGTGCAGTGTTGGGGGTCCTTCAGGACAGGTTTGGGAACCACTGCCTTATACAAAATGTTATAGTTTGCATGTGAACACATTCAAACATTTGGTAAGAGACTTATGGAAAATGACATGCCATTGTATCCCAAAGGAACATTGTTATGCTGCTGACACACTGACTAAAATATGTTCTTTCTCTGTTTAATGGGCAATATATTTGTGTATTCTTTTACCCTCAAATACTTTAACCACCCGGTTTTGTTTAAGGAATTTGTTAGGAGCTTCAGTATAAGCTGCAGATGATTATAATGATTTGTGTTCACTTGCTCAATTTATGAGGTGGATCTCAAATGTCTGCATGTTCACACAGCCTCTGTAACTCTGTCACCACACACACAGAGAAACTTGCAGGATTCAGGCCTGAAGAAAAGTCCAAATAGGGGGATGTTAACGTCTTCCATAAAGAGACCGTGTCGAAGTCCTGAACTTAGAAAATCTAACGGACCCGAGGAAAAGAGATATTAATAACTCCTTCAAGCCCATCCCACCACATTCTTCACCACTGAGTCACAATGTAAACCAGCTAGCAATTGAAGCCAGGGGTGGATTGCCTCTGTTTCTCATTTGTGTATCTTTCCATGGCGAAATTGTGGAAACGGGGAGATACCCTTCCTCTCTTTCTTTATAAACCTGAAGGGTTACACACATACAATGCTCTCACAGGTTGTGGGATTGTATGAGGGAAGAGGAAAAACACAGGCATTGAGCAAGATGTGTGAAAAGTTATAACAGAGTCTCTGGAATGATGCAGAGCTGGAAAGTATAAGCGAAGAGAGGAACGGGTGGTTGTACTGGAGGATGGAAAATGGTGGTATGGGGTTTTGGCTGGGATCTCTGTGACTCACTGTTTATCTGGCCTGTCACCGAGCAACTGTACAGCATATGTGTGCACAAGACTGCAGCCTTTCTGTCTGCTAGTATGCCCCCTTTCCCAAAATTTCAAGATTCGTAAGACTCTTTCCACAGAAACCATACCAAACAGGCTTTGAAACGTTTAAGTTAATGTTTTTCCCCTATAGCAAAGTGTCAGTGAAAAGCAGAAAATGTTAAATGTCAGCCTAAGGAGGTACATTTAAATACTAGCCTATATGGGTTGTTTTATTTTCCATTCATTTTATTTTGAGCTTTGCATGTTCTCAGCCCTGTTAGTTGGGACAATTTGTTTGTTCTTGTTTTCTACTAATTCAAAAGTTATGATTTTTCAGTGCAGTTCTTTTTGTAAAAAAAAAAAAAACAGATCCAAGATACAAAGGGTCTTTATTCAGCTCAATATATTTACTGTGAAAACATTGGTTAACTGAAGCAGTCAGTGGAACCGTTTACAGTAGTCAGAAAGAAATCTCCACATTTTTGCTTGTATGACATTGATTATATATATATATATATATATATATATATATATATATATATATATATATATATATATATATATATATATCCCGTGACAGTATTTCATAGTATGCATAGAGCTCATTCAATACAAAAAAGGAAAAAACAGTAAAACTGATCACATATAAAGCATATTTCCTTTTCAATCTTAAAGGCATAGACAGCATTCTAGTGAAATGATTTACATGTTCAAAAAACAAAGTATTTTAACTTGCCTCCTCAGGTCTTCTTTCAAAGCAGTTTCAGAGTTTTGAGTGTTTGCCTTGACTTCACATTCTGATTTAGTTGACTACAACATTAAAAGCCACACTGAAAAGTGTGTAAAGCCAAGTCTATAGATTTCCACACTAAATGATAAAAATGAATGTCTGTTATCTACAAGAGTTAATTTGCTATCCCTTAGTTCAGGAGCCATTATAAGTTATATGAATTGAGTCATGTGTGTAGCATTTCTGGATGTGAGGTCATATGATTTTAAAATGGCGACAGATGCGACATTCCTTTCAAATGACTGAGACCAGTCTTTGGTTTATCACAAAGCTCTTTGGCTTCCAGCTGGGAATCTTTGCATTGTTGCATTTGAACCAAGAATACATAGTAAGACATTAATTGCGAGTTACAAAATGACCAAAGTACAAAATGACACCAAAATACAGTGAATGGAGATGCATTGCAGCAGCTGTGGAGCTGGACAACATGCGGGAAGTGCGGACAAGGATCAGTTGATCGTAAATGTGCATTGTCTAAGCATCAGAGCCTTTTTGTCGGCGTTTGGATGGTGGCACGAGACGGGCAGGCAACTCAGGGGGCAGCCCATGACCATCCAGTTTCACTTCAATCAGGTGGCTGGCCAGGGCAAACTCCTCGTCATCCAGCATGCCGTCACGATCCACATCCGAGAGCTTCCAGATGCGGCCCAGCACAGAGTTGGGCAGCCGTGTGCTCACCATCCAATCTTTGGCTTTGATGCCACTTAGTTTGCCTTCGTTTGGTGCTAGGTTGTAGAAGATCTCATCATACTTGGGCTTGTCCTTGGTCACTACCCATTCCTCGTCTTCCTCACCCACCTCGCCATTTTGATCCGCGGTTTCGCCAAAGGGGTCCCCTTCCATAAAAGGTCCGGCACGGGTTCCCAAGAAGGCCCCGCCTTGGACCCCAGGTTGGACCCCAGCGTCTATTTCTTCTTGCCTTAGAAGGGGCATCAGTTTGGCAATGTCGTTAGACAACAGCTCATCCAGCATTGACATCAGGTTGGGCTTCAGGGCTTTAAACTTGGTGAAGTCATGTGCCAATAGTTGCTCCTATACAATAAACACAGAAAGGACAGTCAAGCAAGAAAAGTAGTGTTTTAACCTCAATACAAGAGCAAGGTGGTTGCACTAACCTGCATCTTGGTACAATCGGGGAAGTCTCCTGGAGAGATATGATGCTGTAGCTGAATCTTGGAGAAGATGACCGGGAGCTGGTAGATCAGGTTCTTCTTTTTATTGTCCTTCCTGAAGACAGATGGCATCTCTTGCTTCAAGTAACTGATGATATGGGCATGTACCTATGAGAAAAGCAGCCCAGGGGACAGAAAAAAACTGAGATATTATTCAGAAAATCTTATTTTGTTTTCCACAGAAGAAAAAAGTCATACAGGTTTGGAATGATATGAGGGTGCGTAAATGCGGACAGAATTTAGATTTATTTGGGTGAACTATCATTTTAAGTGTTTACATTCGATCATTTACCTTCTGATATCACAGTTCCAACAAAAAGTCATTAATGATACATTAACATACCCTCACAAGACGAGCCCTCTTGACCAAGTCATTAAGTTTGCGTAGGGCTGAGTTGCGTGGCAGATTCTGGATGTCAGCAAACAGATCTTCCTCCTCCAACTCAAACAGCTTGCGGTTGTCGGACACCATAAGAGGTTCAGACCAGAAGGACCCGATGTACACCCTCAGAACTTCAGGAGTACCAAACACTTTCCCCAGAGACCACATTAAAGCTCCATACACTCGCATGAGCTGCTGGGTATCAATCATATCAGCCTTGTTCAGCACAACACGGAGTTTGTCTTCATTGCCCTTGAGGGCTCCGATTGCCTCTGAGAATTCATCCGAGATCTCCAACTTGTGGGCATCAAAGAGAAGAATGATCCGGTCCACACGCTCAGCAAACCAGCGGAGAACTGCTGGGAAGTCATATCCTACAAAGAGAAAGAAGAGGTGGAAGAAAATCATCAAATTGAATAAAAGAAAAGACTATAACAACAGTGTTGTGCAAGTTTGCGGTGATCAGACCCACCAGCCCTGGTTTGATTCAAAGCAAGAGAATATTTGAAAATCTGAAAAAAGGTAAAAGACTATGTACTTAAATTATTTTATAAAGGAATGACCTAATCCCATGAAGTATTGCAAATGATAGAAACAATTCAAAGCCAACAGTACAAAAACTATTGGCTACAAATATAAAATACAATGCATTTGAAGGTTCAGATACAAATACATAAGTAGTTTGAGAGGATGGAGAAACGACTATGTCATTCAGATTGATTTGCAAGTGGGCGGTCATTGTTCTTGTTTCCATGCTAACATCAAATTCTCTTTTCAGGTAAATTCACACTGGGTTATGGGTTCTAGATTACATTCTAGATTAGATACACTATTGCTTAACCTTAGAGCTCATGGTAGGTCTGTCTTGAAAGGTTTGTATCGTGGGAAGCCAACCTTCTTGTAAACTTCAGATCCACACCTATCCATCAGACCTACCTGTTGTTTTCAAGTAATCCGTTCAGGACTCAGTACCTTGATTAGCTGGTTCTGGTTTGTTTGATTAGGTTTAGAGGTTTGGTAGCCCTCCAGGAGTAGGGTTGGCAACACCTGGTTTGTAGGTTATTGCTGTTTCTCTACGGAAGAGGTAGCCAATTCTGCTCCTGAAGGGCTACCTTCCTGCAGACGTCAGTTTCAGCCCTGCTTCAACACTCCTGCCTGTAATTTTCAGGCATTTTTGATTAGGTTTGGAGCTAAACTCTGCAGGAAGGAACCTCTCCAGGAGTAGAGTTGGCTATTCCTTTTCTATGGATTCTAATTCTTGAACCCAGCTGTTGTGCTCTATTGAGACTATTTTCAAATTTTGAGATCTTATTAGCTCTTTAACAATCATCTTGGTGATTATGTGCATTTGAATAGTCCAGAGTCTCTTACATCCCCCTAACATTCTTTTACATTCCTTCCCTTTCCTCTCCCTGTCACACCTTTATGGCTCACTTTCCCATTCTGTGCGTCATTTCAAATGCTGTGAGGCAGGAAAATATGTGAGAAAAAGCAGATATCACCCAGTGCGGTGCAACACTGATAAGCTAAGATTACCCAACGATGTTCTCTGAGGGAGAGCCTAGAAATTATTCATCTGTTATTTACCATGAAAAAGATCTCAGATCAGTATTGTCCTTTCTATTTACGATGACACCACTTAGTTCCCAACATCTAGAGTTTCTCTGGGGTCTTTATGGGGTCAATTCAGTTTTACTGTTTTAACAGAATGTTCTACATTTTTGCAGTACAAGACATATTGGAGAATATTGTGAGTTTTCCCAGGGGACTAGTGAAGGACTAATAATTTTCTCATTTAATAAACACATATTAAAGAGATATTGTAGACCAGTTTGAATGAAGTTGAATTTTAAGTGGGAAATTTATTGAAATTTGGCTGAAAATACTTCCAAATCTCTCTCCTTACTTTTTTAGTCAGCCTTACCTCGACTCACTCTCTGTTTGGCCCCGGACAGGATGCCTGGGGAGTCGATGATGCTGATGCTCTCCAGGACCTGATTGGGCAGCTGAGCACACTGGAATCTGTCAGAGAGAGAGATGAGGTCAGAGTTTGTATTGCATTCGGTGATAGACAAAAAAAAAAAAAAAAAACCTTCATAAGTTCATTTTTCCTCTTGGTTAAATGGGTAAATCAAGGCTACAGACTTTAAGCTGATATATTTTGATAAATACAGCATTACATGTTTCATCTGATTTGCTAAGCTACAGTTGCCCCAAAATATTTAGACACTTAAAAAATGCATGAATGTCTTAGCATTAAACAAAATATCAAACTGTGTAGCATTTTTCAACTTAATACATCCACTAATTTTTTATAACTAATACAATGATTTTACAACATGTTTATGTGTCCAAAACTGGCCAAAATATTCTTCAGAGTCACTGTAGGTCTCATCTACATCTTATGCACAAAACAGTTGGTGTATGATTCCTTAAAAGGATACAGCACAATTATCAAACATTCAGGAGCTCTTTAGTTAAAATCACTTTCCCCCTGAGAAAAGCTGAAAAAATGACCCATTACTCCTATCACAGCTGTTGTGTGTGATCTAAGAAGCAGACTTCTAGCGTCACTCCACCCAGGCTGGTCCATTGTGTGGAAGTGGTGCTTGAAACACACGGGGCTTCCTGAGGGAAAATGACCAGCGCTGCCAAAATCAAACAATACTTGCCACTAATGATCTGCGGCATAGAAAAACATGGTCTCTTCCTGCTTTAAAGGGGCTTAATGAGTGGACTGCTTCCCTGGGCAGGAAGTAGGAGAAAAGAAGTTCTCAAAACATGTTTGCAAAAATACTCCCAAAGAGAACAGGGAAAAACTGGATCTGATACTCTCCCTGGCACTCAAAATAGCGCCCCCTTTGGTGTTGACAGACAACTACAAGCTAATTATGTTGAAACTCTCTTGGCAAACTTAATGAGAGGACTAAGGTATTCAGATGACCTGGACCTGAACTTCAACTTAGTTTCCTCACACTGTTTTGGCTACTGCCTGGTATTTCAATACCAGACATTGCTCTGTCTTAAAGGGGTGATGAACTGAGAAATCAAATTTTCCTTGAGCTTTTGACATACAAGAGGTCATCATACTATAAGAATATCCTGTAAGTTTCAGAACTGAAAACGTCCTTGTTAGTCCAATAAAAGCTGTTATTGACACCAGGCACAGCGAACGACAGGTTTTTCAAAGTGGGGATCTATGACGTCAAAGGGTATCAAACACCGCCTCCGCAGAAGAAGATCAATGCCTACTTCAACACTGCCTGTTTAGCCCCGCCCACCGATTCGCGCATTACATGAAACTCATTATAATATGCAAAACTGTTATCCAATCATAGCAGTGGGTGTTTACTTCCAAGTCTTCAATGCGGCACGCCCATAAAAACCGAGCGTTTCAGGAGCTAGGCTCAAAACCAGGGTAGAAAATAGCCTATTACTTATTCATTTTGATGTTTTTGAATGTAAAAACCAAGCGAACGTCATAAGTTGACCTCAGACATCAATATAACAAATTTTAAAAAGCCAGTTCATGACCCCTTTAATTCACCAAATAAGTGGAGTTTGCTAAAGCAAGCTTCACTGCCATTATCGTTCACACAGAGGTTTCGAGATTTGTTCTAAATGTTAGGGTCAATGTTCTTTTTTTTGTCCAGATGTACTAATTTATTCAAAATATAAAAAATAAATATGCAATTCGTACATGCAATGACTTGAATACATCTCTTCTACAATCAGCATGTTTTTAATTTTTTAATATTTTGGAGAGGCATGAAGTAAAAAATGTCAGGGTGATATCAGAAAAAAAATCATTATTTTATTTAGTTTGGCATAATATATTATTATTATTTCCATATTATTTCTATATCTGATTCACTACTTTTTTAATATTTGAAAAACTTTTTTCCCAAGGTCAAGTTTCTTAAAATATCAGTTAATTTGACCTTTTAAGTTCAAGGCAAGGTTAGTTTAGGTAGTAAAATGTCATGTGGTGTGATTCCCCAAATGTGATGATATTTATGAATTCATAATTCATGATATATTACCTTGAATTTGTAAAACTTTACACTAAAATGTATGCAAGGTGTAAGAAAAATAGGTTATTTATTTTTAGCTGATGGTTACACCACATGACATTTTTAAAAGCATTAAAAATAAACGAACAAATAAACATGGGGCGCATCCCCCATGATTTGTGCTACATGAATGATACCTTATTCTGTTTCTTTTTCTAAGTGACCAGGTTCTAAGCAATCACACCCTTGCAACCGTATAGAAACAAGCTAAAAAAAATGTTTACAACACCTAAGCAACACCATAGTAATGTCCTGGCATAATCCATTATCTTCAGAAAATGTAAAAGATAAATTAAATTTAAATTAGTCCTTTAACCTCTTTAAGGACTCCGACGCCTCCTAAGTCATCACCCATCACAGCTCTGCTTTTGCCCTCTCTTGTGATATCTCTCCCTTCCACAAGTTTTCCACAAATAAGGAAAGTCCCTCCTCCCTTAGAAATTTGGCACGGACTCTTGAAATTCCGTAGAGCAAAAACGAACACACTGTTTCTCTGTTATCTTCCCTGCGTGCCCAGTGTAAGCAGACGGATCAGTGGGCACATTCTTTCACACAACCCGAACCCGCCTTCATCTCACATGTCATGTCGTACATAGCGGCTCAGTGTAACATCTGCCTGTATGAATCTATTCACCTGTTGAGGAAGGTGTTTCCGAAGGGGTTGAGCTTGCGGAAGGGTTTGTTGGGATCCACTATGAGGGCGTTTCCAGGAATGAGCCCCTCCACGTCTCCGTGCATGATAGCGGTGAAGCAGTCGGTGGTGGGCTCCGGCCCTATACGACTCCCTGGGACGTCCTGTTCCAGCAGATACCTGTGTTGACAGAACAAAGCCATGGTTAACGTGTTGACATGATAGTCTACCATAACCTTGAAGCTTGTCTTCTATGTCTACTAGATGGACAAAACACAATGGAACTGCTGTTTAAGTTCAGATAAATGTATTAACATTCACTAAATAATCTGATTTGAATTTGAATAACCTTTGAATTTAGTACAGAGATCAAACCAATGTAATGTAGAGTGTATATCTCCCAAGATCCTAAACCACGAGTGGACTAATACCAATATCCAAGCCCTTAACCGCCATAGACATGTTTTAACTCCTTAAACCCCTTAAAAAAACCTTACTTGATAAACGTGGTCTTTCCTGTTGAGTACTGTCCAACCACTAGCACCATGGGTTTGTTGTCGAAGTCGGCGTCCTCCAGACTCGGTGAGTGGAAGTCATGGAAGCAGTAGTACTGCTCCAGAGGCAGGAGTTTCTTTCGATAGAGTGACTTAAGGCCCTCGGTCACTGTCCTAATCACCTCAGGGGCCTTTTTGACATTCTTACGTCCCCAGCGTGACATCTTGCAAACTTGCGAGAGTATTCAGAGTTTCCTTTGCAGTTAATTTATGGCTGTGTTTTGCACTGTTTACGTGTCCTCGGGGATGACTGTGAAGACTCTTCTCTTGCTTACAGTATTTCTGTAAAGCAACCAAATGTTCTGCCTTGAAGGTTTACAGTGATTTGCTGGAGTTATAAAGCAAGCTATAGTGTATACAATGTTATATAATTTGTATCCCCCGGGTTTCTTCTGTTTTAGTTTTTTTTTAAATATTGCCTAAAAAAAAGAAAAAAAAGAAAAGGAAATAAAACATTAGAACAATATTGTTTACAGTATATGCTGTAGGTGTTTTTCTAACTATATATTTAATCTTAATAATTTCTTGGTTAGAAGGCCTTGCTCCCATTAAAATGTCTAACTTTTCCATTTACTTTCAAATAAAGAATCTTAAGAAATGTTTTTAGCCCAGAGGGAAAGTAGAGTGCATTGTCCATGCATGTCCCTGGAAAAAGTTGGTGCTCATTTTGGAAACACTTACACACACACACCCAAACTCTGAGTCCACAAACACACATTCATAACTTACTTCCGTATATTGAAAAAAGTGAGACATATTTTCCAGCAGCGGCTCACAGTGGAAAGTTAAATGTGTGAAGGATTACGGTGTGTAAAGGGCTGAAAGCACCAGTGATGCATCAAACACAAGCATATTCAGTGTTTCTGACAGAATCCTGACATGATTTTGCATCAATTCCCCTAATGCGCATTTGGCACACAGTAGATCTAAACACCACCTTTAATGCTTTTCCAGAGGACTTATTCTGAATCAAAATGGAGTTTATGCTGAAGTAAACGTATTCCAGTGAAGTACAGTTGTGCCAACCTTAGTTAACAACTGAAAAGAAACTAGTTACTGTATGTCGGATTAAAAGTTCAACTTTAGCACAGCTGCCTTGGCAAAAAAGTTAATGGTTGGGATTTGACTTTATGTAATAAGACTCACATGTTGCGCAGGAGATGGAAAATGCCTTGTGGCATCCTTCAGTTGCAACATACAGTTGACTCTTTGGGAGAAGCCTTGAGCTTCAGATAATTTCCAGAAGTAATACAGAACCAGAACATTGATGTGTGCCAGTAAAGGAAGGAAAGGCCAGAGGCATTTGCTCCCATGTTTAATCCTTTTTTTTTGGTGGGGGGGTTCAACAATGCACGCATCAACTGCTCTAAACTTTTTCTTTTATTTAGAAAGGGATTTTAAAGTGTAACACAAAACAATGGAACATTCCAAAAAATCCAAGATTTGTCCTCTTACCTGGAGAATGCCGAATCTCAGGTTGAAGTACTTAAAGAGATGACGGACCTTAGCAACTCTTCTCTTGCTCTGGATGTTTCTACACGCGAGGATACGCTTTAGAAGGAACAATCTGTCCGAGACACTGGAGTAGCAGCACCAAGTAAAACGTTTCAAGTAACGGTTCTTCTTCAGAGGAGAGGTCTTGATCTGCCTGTGCTTCTGTCTCTTGCAGCAAAATAAGCTTTAGGCTTGCACACAAGTACTGCCTTCTTCCCTGCCTACGTTTCTCTCTGCACCTCTTCTTCAAACACTGCTTGAGCATAAGCAGGGGAGAGCCCAGGACGGCTGATTGGTTTTAGGCGAGTGATGACAATGGGTTTAAACCAGGGTGGGGACAGGGAGTTGAGGAGTTGCATCCACATGCTAAGGTGGAGTCAAGCATTTTATAGGGAGAGTCATTCATTTACATAAAGTACTGCCTGCAAACATGAGGGTGTGGCACTGCTCGTCTTTCAGCGGATGCTTCACCATGGGGCAGCATATTCTATTATGACTTTTTTGTTTGATCTAGAGATCTGTTTGCAGAGCAGACGCTCACGTGACTCTTGATGATGGCATGAAAGACCACATTTGAGACACATGGCAGATCATCTATATTGCACTCTGTTGCTCCTTTTTGACTCAGACCCGATTAACCAATGCCACCTACTGGCCAGTAAGATCATTACATGTACACGATGAAGTCAAATACACTCAGTCTTAAAAACAACCAAGTCAAATGGCAAACAAAAGGTGTGATTGTTTCATAAAAGAAGCAAGGTTTAATTTACAGTTTTACTAAATGTACAGGTTTTTTTTAAAAAGTGTCATTATACACAATAAATACAATACAAAATTAATCTGTAGTACTATACTTCAAATTCTTACAGTTCTTCTATTTGCTTTTTTCTCTTTACATTATTATTGTTCTTTTTTCCATGTCACTGCTTTCGCTGTGTTTGCTTCTGAACGGTTCAAAGATCTTTCAGTGATTCTATCTTAAATGTGTACGGGTGTCTGAACATACATATGCCTACGAAGAGAAAAAAAAAAAAAGCATGAATGAGGGAGGATTTGCGTCTGCACTTCACAGATGCAAAAATGACTTGGTTTTTCAAGCTTGTAATAATATTCTCCCCCCCAAAAACATGTATTAGAAGGATCACCCAAATTTGCTGTGCTGTTATTGTATGTTTGACTTGTAAATGTGCTCTTGATGCTGGAATGCTTTAAAGGTCAGCAGATTTCTTAAAGTTCTGGTGACTTTTCGGTTTGTGAATGCTTCATTGTTAATTCCTGTAGTTAGATAACCAAAACCTGAATTCAAGTCTTCGGGGAGACAGAGCACTATACTAATATGCATTAATGAGCTTCTATGCAGTGATCACCAGTTCCTAAAAATATAATTACATGGTAGGGGGGGACCATTCTAACAAAGGGAGAAGTGATTCATTGGTCTCTCAAAAAATAAACAAATTAACTACCATTTGATATGACAATTTTCATGATATCACTTAAAAAGTTCCTGCAATCTGCATACGTCACAGTAATTACAAACATTATTTATTAAATGAATGGTGATATATTTTTGTCTCTCACAAGTTGAGAAATCTTTAAATTGGGGAACCCACGTAGGAACCGTCCCAGGAAAAAACAAAAAGGGACAAAATTTTGAAAATCATATCAAAGTGCACTTTTTATACTTTAGAAAGTACACTTAAAGGGCCATATGTAAACCAAAAGAACACATTTCATCAGCACAAACCACAGACAAACAAAGCAAACACAGCTGAACATGGGAAAAGTGTCTCCGTTTGCTTCCCCCATCCATTGACATCCTGCTTTTCAGTCTTTCAGTCAACTTCAGCTAAAGGGGCTGTTATCTACTGTGCGTCTGTGAAACCAGATTTCCATTCTGTCCTCTGCCCCCTACCTGTGGATGCTGGGACATGGGGGTGGATGACGGAGGTGTGGAGAGGGGAGGCATGGACTGTCTGTAGGAAGGATGGGTTTGGTGCTGGTTAGGCAGGTTTGCCCCATGAACCCTCCCTAAAGCCCCTCTCCCTGAGCCTCCATGTCCAGGAGGACCCTGTTGGAGGTTCAGTATACTGTCTATGGCACACTGCAGGTGCTCATTCAACGAGTCGTCCGGTGGCGGGCTACCGCTGGAGAAGCTTGCATTGTCCATGTCCGGAGAGTCTGACTTACAGCGTTTGGCAGGAAGTGAGGAGTCTCTTGTGCAGGAAGACTCTCCGGGAGAAGGCGGGCCAGGGGCATGTTGATCCATCCTGAAGGTACCCCTTCCTCCCTCTCGGTATTTGCTCCCTATGGCCTTCAACCGCCCCAGACCACCACCTTCCTCTGCCTCGTCCTCATCCTCTTTGTCTGAGAACTCTCGGTGGTGTTGGTACGCGTTTTTGATGCCACGGTAGAGGACGTCCTCCACCGCTGTGAGGCTCTGCGACTCTGTGTGGGAGTGAGACCGCCCATGTCCACCCTGCCTTTCTAGTTTCACACTGGCTATCACAGTCCGTTCAGGTTGAGGGGAAGAGCCTTGTGGCTGGGGGGAAGCGGTAAGAGGGGGTCCTGTTGGCAGAATGGGCAACGTATCTCCACCTCCTCCTGGTACTCCCGGCCTGTGACGTGGACTGATGTTTTCACGGTACGTCTTTCGTAGTGGGAGCCGACAAGTGGTTAGTGAAGGAGTTGCTGTGGACGCTGGGATCCGCTTGGCCCCGCCTACCTCGTGGTGTTCCAGAGTGCCATTCATCTGCGCCGAAGACGTGGAAGGGGACGATGAAGACCAGGAGGAGGAAAATGAGGGTTTAGCCCCACTACAGGAAGTTGCACTACTGGAGGCAGAACCTGTGTGTGTTGTTACTGTAGTGACTGTGGAGGAGGGGGTGGGGTGAGAAGTTGGGGGTGGAGTTCTAATGACAGTGGTGGGTGGGGTTACATGGGGTTTGACTTTCTGCGGCTGCTCAGGGGTCGGTAGTTGTGGCGTGAGTTGGGATTGGTGGACCGGATCTAAGGCAGTGTTGTGAACCACCTTACTAAGCCCCGCCTCCTGTTTGATCTTCAGCTTCAAACCTATTCGCCGGCGTGCCTCGTAGGTCTTCATGGGCGGTTTGCTGGTCCGTTGGGGAAGCGCGACGTCATCGTCGTCATCAGCAGGGCGGGAGGACGGAGTGCGGCTGAAGGAGGCGCTTGGTGCGACTGGCTCCACAGATGACCGGACCACAGGAGCAGGTGTAGGGGTTGAACTGGTGGACCAGGATACTGATGCTCCCCCTCCACCTTGCTTGATCACCAGCTTGGTAGGAGGGAAGGGTGCTGGGGCAGAAACAGGAGTGGGGGCAGCAGCTGGAGTAGGTGCAGGGATTGTGGTCGGAGCAGGGGCAACTGCTGCAGCTGGAGCAAGAGCAAGTGCGGCTGGTGCAGGTGGACCTGCAACTGCTGCTGCTGCTGATGATGATGTTGATGAAGTGATTCTTACAGAACTCAGCTCCACCTTTACAGGCCTCGCTGCACTGCTGTCCAGCAAACAGGAATTGGCCACAAATTCTTCTGCAAAAAGTCAGAGATGAAAGTGATTAAATACCGCAAAGGTAACCGTGATTTTGCCAAGACAGACAGATGTTACTGGATCAACATATTTTGTTGATCCTGGAATAACATTCCTGTCCTAAAATTTTGTCCTTACCCTTTATCCCTACCCCTAAACCTACCCATAACTTTTCCCTAAAATCAGAGGGAAATGATAGGTGAATAACACTGATGTTGAAGGACCTCATCCTGGTCCTAAGCCTAAACTTGACACAAACAGTAAACTTGTCCCTCAAATCTGATTGGTTGATTGGAAAGTTGTTCCAGGATAAACAAAGATGTTGATCATGTGGTACTTGGTGAAATCACGTTCACTATACCGCAACATCAGAATATACACTGACAGTTACACTACAAATAGCACATAAATTATAAACGGGAACAAAGACAATGCTCATAAAGCAATTTCATGGCAACTTTAACCTTGGTCATTACCTGGTTTCTCCTTGGCCAGAACCCTGTCCTGACTCAGAGCAACCTTCTCCTCTTGAATGAACATCCGGTCAATCATAACCATCTCTGCAGAGGGACCCAGCCTCTGCTCAAAATAACAAACACACAAGATACCAATGAATTCAGGGTTCAGAAGCTCCAGACATTAAGAGAGGTCAAGTGAGTGAGATTTAAATGATACCTTTGATTCCTCAAAAAGCAAGTGACGATATTTATCCAGCATTGCTTGTGTGCGCTTCAAGAGTTGGCTTGAGACATTCTCAAATTCATCATCCACTGGACAGAGAACCAAGAGTTAAACAAGAGTTAAACACTGGCCCCGAAGAGGGTGCCACACAATTACACTACAGGTCTGTAGATGTTCACACAATTGTATGAATGTTTACCTTTGCGGTAGTCTCCCGTGGACGAAGCCATGCCTTGATACAGGTGGTACGGCAGCAGTCGATGAAGTGTGTCCTCAAATGAGTGGAAAGGAGAGCTGTAGTCAGGATGGAGAACTGAGCCTTGCTGTTTTCGCAGCTGTTCTAGCATCCTACAAACAGATACATGAGCACATGAGTAGGAGAACTGCTGATCTTTAAAAAAATAAATAATAATAATAATTGTATAACTAGCAGGTCACTTCATTTATAGGTTTATTTTTAGATTTTTACTAATAACATGTTTGCAGTTTACACTCTGTAAATGAATATATTACCTAGCCTCTTTGCTTGGTTCCATACTAAAGGGCCTTTTTAATGACGTCTGTGAAAAGACAAAAGGTTATATCAAATAAATAAATTATATATAATAATTTATCATAAATATGACACCATCCAGATCAGTTTATTATAACAGTCTTATGCAATGTGATTTTGAACCTTACCTGTGTTTGAGGAGCGGGTGGTAGAGGTGCAGGCATTTGAGAGAGTCCAGCACCTAAAACCTGAATCTGCAAACCAGCTTTACCCAGAGTTAGCCCACCAACTGAACTTATGACTCCTGGCTTTGCCTGCAAACCAGAGTCAGAATGCATTCAAAATGATAAGTCTCCAGTGAGTAAAGTTAATATATCTGAAAAGGTTAATGGTCCAGCTGCAAACTACAGTAAAAATACTATCAACTACTACATTTCACTCACCTGAACAGCCTGTGCAAGATTTGGAGCCGTGACTCCCTGGTTCACTGTAGCCCCAGCAGACACAGCAGAAAATACTGGAGTGTCATTTGCACCTGAGGTTAAGATAACGCTTTGTCAACTTAGAATTATTTTCAAGTAATCATTTAAAAGGATAGAAATATGGGATGCCCACCTGTAGTAGAGGACTTGACAAGCACAGACTTCTGCTGCAGAAGGGACTGGACTGGTGCTTGGATGGTGCCACTGGCCACTGAAGTTGCAACTTGGACTGAAGGCGGATCTGGCATTTTGCTGAACTGGTTTGAGGCCTGTTGCTGAGAGGCCTGGACTTGTGCCTGAGCTTGCTGCTTAGCCTGGAGAAGAATGTTTTGCTGGACCTGTATATATCACAAGCAAATAGACAATCATCTTATCAGAGTTGATAAAAAAAATAACAATTATGGAGATTTGAAAGAGACATTTGGAGTTTTAGGCCTACATAACAGTAATTTAGACCATTGATTTTGATGGCCATCTGTTTTCCCCCTCATTTTTCCAAAGTAGCCCTGCCCACAGTGACACCCGAATGTTAACAAAGCCTTGCTCTATATAACTCTGAAATCATCAAAAATATTGTCATAAGTGGCAGTGTTTTTCTTTTTTTTGGTGCAAACTTGTGTGTCATAACCAGTTAGAATGAAGTATATAGTAATGGTGCAATACCTGGTGAAGTTTTTCCAAAAGCTGCTTTTGTTGAGGAGAGGGCTGTGTGATGGATGACATGGTCTGCAGCTGCGCACTGATCAGCTGTAGGTGATGCTGCTGTTCTGCAGTCAGCCCCGGCACCACCGTCACCTGCTGTTTCACCACTGCAGCTGGAGACGAGCTCGCAGCAGGCTGGAACTGGAATTGCGCGGGAAGTGGTTGTGGAGGCTTCGGGGAGCAGGAGGAAGGAGGTATGTCTGGCTGCAGGGTGGTAGGCTGAGGCAGAGTCTGAGGAAGAACTTGAGGCTGGAGCTGCACTTGTATTTGCTGAGGCTGCTGTTGCTGATGTGGAGGAGCTGGCTGTGGTGGTTGTGGAGAACCTCCAATCTGATTGTGTATGATGAAGAGAGGCGGTAAAGAGGAAGGTGTGCAGGAGCGTGAGGGAGTCTGCGCTTGAGACTGAGGCTGGGGCTGCGACGGAGGCCGAGACTGCTGGTGCTGGTGAGGAGACTGGATCTGTTGCCCGAGGGTGAGGGGAGAAACTTGAGCAGGTTGAGGGCTGTCAGACAGAGTGGGTGTTGGTGTAGGGGTGACCACATGTTGAGAAGGGGATGCGCTTTGGATCTTTATAGTCTGTGGATGAAAGAGGAGGAGGAGAGAAAATTATCAATAATCAGCCAGTTCATATTTTTAATGAATCATTTTGGGAAATAAAATTTTTAGGGATGCACTGAAATTTTTCATTTTTTAACAGCTTTTTTAACAGAAATTAACAGCTTGTTCACAAACATGTTTTCAATAAAATCATTTCAATAGCAATATAAAAATGAAACCACAGCAACAACACGTAAACAGATATATATTCTACAAGTCACATTACTAAATGACAACATCAGTGAGCTCTAGACAGCTTTATAATGCATTCTGTTTGCAATTTAAGTTAACCAGTTTATCGACTAAATCTCCTAATAATGAGACTTTATCAGTAACAAGTTTCTTGCATAAGCGTTTTATACTTCCGTTTCACAATCATTTTCAATATATGCAAATGGTACAGAGCATAAGAAAAACAAAACTGTATCTGGTTTTCAGTTTCGACCAAGAAATTTATTCCAGTGCATCACTAAAACAATGACTAACTTGCAAACATACCTAAAGTGCAAAAAAAAAAATGTAAAAAAAAATATGAGGTGCAAAAACACCAAATAGCAACAAGCAACAAACAAATACAAGTAGGATAATATAATAGCATGAAGAAATAGAAAGGAAAAATCTTTTCAAAGTTTTTACAAAGACTGCTGACAAAATATCTAAACTGTACATCAGGCACGCGTAAAAGATTAGTGCTCTCATGATAGACACTACTGGGGTTTCAAACAGGAAGGGAGGACAACTGACATGAGGACATAATTTTTGCAAAGAACAAAAATTGGTTCACAGAGAATAGATAAGAAAAAAAAGAAAAGAAAAAAAAAGTACAAGTCTAAATAAACCAAAACAGATTTGCTGGTAGAGGGCAAAGGTAATTCAGGGCAGCGAGCAAGTGATCAAGATCAAATCTTTGAAAGTGATCTTGAAGGGAATTAGTTTAATTTCTCTTGGGGGTGCTGGGTGGTGGTGTGTGGGGGGGGGGGGGGGGGGGGGGGCTGATTGAGGTTAAAAACAGCAGTTACCGAAAGTGAGGAGCAGAAGTAGTGAGTAGTGTGAATGTTAAAATGAATGGTAGAGTGAGTGGCAAAGATTTACAACAGGGAAACTAATAGAAAGAGCTATTGCTCCATCATGACATGCTCATGGGAAGATGCACGAAGATGATGCAAACACACAACCGAAAAATAAGGTCTCTAGAGTTTTATTATTGCATGTGACACCATTTGAAAAGCAACAACTGCACTGTTTTTTTGCATCAACCCATATCCCAATTAGTGTTAATTTAGTTCGGCAAGCTTCCTGTTAAAAAATTATTAGGCACATAAACAGCGGAAAACAAATATATTATGGGGGGGAGGTATAGCATGCAATAATAGTACTAAATAACTAATGGACAAAATAAATTATAATCCCATTACAGTAACAATAACAGAAACAGATAACATTCGTGAAAGGTGCAGAATGCAGAAAGAATGATGAAAACAGGCGAAAACAAGAGTGAAAATTAGTGAAGGAACAAATAAAAGCATCCAAGTCTGAGCAATGACAGTAGAAAGACAATGGGACAGAAAGAGAGGGAGATCTGCTGGGAGACAGTGGTCCAATACGCAGCAGTGGCAGCAACAAGTGGGTGGGGCTTAGTGCAGAGCATGAGCTCATCTACCTTGTTAACCACTGTTGCCATGTGGGCGGGGCCAAGGGAGGGGCTGGGACTCTGCCTCTGCCGAGTCTCAGCTAACAAGTTGTCATGGCCTGAAGGGGCGGCACCAGAACTGCTGCCGCTGACGATAACAGACGCAGGTACACCCACAGCAGCAGGTGGGTCTTTTCCTGCTTGCTGCTGTTGGTCCTAACATGGGTACATTTATCAGTTCAGGAATGGGAGAGGTAACACAATCATCCAATCTGGTCAGAGGTCAGCTTGGGGATCAAATGTTGTTATGTTAGCTTATTAGCTAAGGGACACAGTTTACAAACAGCAGATAAGGTTTAAAGAGGGCACACTGACCTGCTGCAGGAACATTTGAAGAGACTCCTGACTAAGGATCATGCTGGAACCAGGTGACGTGAACACCTTTCCTGGGCTGTGCTGGGCCTGGGATCCCAAACCCACCATTGAGGGCGTCGATGTGGCCATAGTGGGGGATGGAGATGAAGAGGAAGGAACCGAAGCTGCTACTGAAACCGGTGCAGTCGCCTGAACCGTGAGAATTGAGGGCTGGGGTTGGGTCTGTGCTGGGTGAGCAGCAGGGTCCGTAGAGCCGCCCAATACTGTGATTCCCTCTCCTGGCTGGCTTGGTGCCATGGCTGTCGATCCACTGCTACCGTTATTGGGGATGCCACCCGACTGCTCCAACGTCTGCAAACTGACTGCTGGGCTAAGGCTCTCCATTGACAGGGAATTCTGTATGGGCATGCCCTGGATGACCGTTTGAACGTGGCCCGTTACCGGATGGGCTTGTGTCTGCGTTTGCGCCAATGACACCGGCATTTGAAACATCTGACCGGGCTGGAGCTGGATGTGTCCAGAGAGAATATGGGCGGCACCAGGGTGACCCTGTGAAGCCAACACCTGACTCAGGTTGATGTTCTGATTGGCTGTCAAGATCTGATTAGCAATTATCTGTCCCCCAGGCCCCTGACTGGTAATGATGTGACCCCCGGGATGCTGAGTCAGGATCTGACCTCCTGCCTGAAGCCCTGGTAAGAGGAACTGGTGGTTTTGGCTCTGCAGGACAGTCTGCGAGGGAATGACAATGCTTCCCTGTTGGTTTAACAAGTGAACACTGAGCGGTTTGCCTGACGTTTGGGGGCCTTGTTGCCTTAAGAGCGCTTGAGAAAACTGCGTTCCCTGTGATGCAGCCTGTGTGCTCAAGACTACATTTGAGACAGGCTTCCCAGGGAGGAACGTTACATTCTGACCAGCTGACACTGGGATTTGCTGCACCCCCAGAGCCTTATTAGCATCATTTGGCAAGTTGTGTGGGGCAGGAAGCTGTTGGTGTTGCTTGAAGATTTTGGGTTGGATGGAACCCCCTTGAGGAGGTTTGGGCTGAATTGGCGTTGGCGTTCGCTGGATGATGACATTCTGCATGATTTGGCCTTGAGACTGGGTTTGAGATCCAATTCCTGCACCCAGAGAGGCATTACCGAAACCCACAATGCCACCAGCAGTGGCCATTGTAGTTGCACTGTTGTTGGTATTTGTGTTGCTTAAGCTGACAGCTGGCCCATTTAAGGCAGGGGACCCAAGAGTGGCCTTGCCCCCTTGAATTAAAAGTCCACCTCCTGAACTCAAAACAGAGCCTCCAAGCCCAGCCTGCGTTCCAGCGCTTGCTGCCTCAGGCCCAGGTTGATGCAGTTGGTAGCCACCCATGGTTTTCGTCAAAATCTGCTGCCCAGATGAATTTATAGTCATTACAGTGGGTTGGCCCACAACTTGAATTTGTCCAATGCCCAACGGTCCGGACTGACTGCCATTCGGTAAGGCCTGAAGACTTGAAATAGACTGAAGGGTTACATTTCCAAGCCCGACTTGCTGTACGAATGGCTGGACGCTGATAGCCTTGTTCATGACCTGGGGAAGCTGGAGGCCTGGATGTGCCAGGACTGAGCCGAGCATGTCTGGGGTGGCATTTGAGGGTGCGGTAGGGGTGCCTTGGTTTGAAAAAATCTGAGTAGCACCTCCAATGCCCACTCCAGACAGCCCAGCATCAGGCAGCGGTTGGACCACCTGTGTAAGGCCAGTTAACCCAAAGGAACTAAGGTCAAGCTCAGCCTCGGCCTCTTGAAGGCTCTGCTCTGTGATGTTAGCCTCTGCCAGACTCTGCTGCAAAATGTCACAGGGCTCATGATTTGCCCCAACACCATTGCTTCCATTGTCTCCTCCCGGCGATCCCCCCAAGATGTCATCATCCTCCAGGAAGTCCAAATCAACGCTGACTCTTGGAAGGCCTGGCTCATTTGTTGACAGCTGAACCTGTGGTTGGACCTCAGGAATGTGGCCCTGGAAAAGACAAAAAGACCAATGTTAGCCCTTCAACCTAGCCACACATTCAGAATGATGCAAGAATAAGATGGCATGGATGGATCTGGGATGGTGGTAGGCCTTTGGGACTGACTGCTGTAGATGCAGGTCTGGTGCACGATGCATCTGTTTTGGATGGTGGGGCTGAGGAGCACGTGCTACAAAAAAGGATGGAGACAGGAGGTTGGCGCAAATGGGGGATATTACTCACCCCAGTGCTGGAGAAGAACGAGCTGGACGGGTCACTTGAGCCATCCAAAAGGTCATCAGTGTCCAGCTACAGACAGATATACCCAGGTATAGGACAGGCAGAAATCACCACAGCACACAGACAGACGTGTGAAAGCGACAGAGCAGATGCACAAAGGGCAAATAGGCAGACAAAGAGGGAAAGGCAAGGGAAGAGCAAAGTGAGGACAGTGCACCAATCAACCAGAACAAAATGCAGGCATAACCAAGTTAAAAGGCCAAGCAAACAAGAAAGAAAACAGGAGTCAAAAGAGAGGAAAATTAGATTAGTATTTCATATTTAAGAATTAACCAAAGAGGGAAAAAACAGGATTGAAATTAAAGAAAAGATCATTAAGCTGGACAACCGATTTAGGGGGAAGAAATGTAAAAATAACCCGGAAAAGTTTGTGGGAAATCTTGCTGGGTGAGTGTGCTGTTTTTTGTGTGTGATGCATCTAGGTTATCACGCAAAGTACTCACTTGTGTTTCTGATCCATGAAGAAAATCATTGAGTGCTTCTGGGTCACTGTACAACAAGAAAGATGTTATTCAGCTACACTACATCCAACATTCAAACTTCAACACAGTTATGCCATTTTTGGTGTAACAACTTACCAAATTACATCTAGCAAGCACCTGCCATCTTCATCATCCATGTCAACTGTACAAAAAAAGTGCATAAACATTAACACTTATGCAAATCTGCTAAACCTTACACAAACCTCAAGAGCAAATCTTCAAGCAAGTACTTCCTTACTAGTGAAATGTGGGTGCATTTATTTGTTATTTGAATCAACCATGTACATTAGTGAAAATAAAGTAGAACATCAGTCAGCATTATTAAAACGTTTATGAACTACACCATTTCAGACGCTATCAATTTCAATCTTAAGAGAATAAATCACGCTGTTGACAAATGCAAATAATATTAAAAGCAGACTAAATCTTGCCAGGTTTATCTTTCATCAGTGCGCGTCACGCGTCCAAACCCCCCCATGTTAATGTTAACCCATCATTATGGTATACTTATCTGGTGAATTGACTTCAATCATTAAAACACTATGTGGATCGTTTAATGCTCGAATACACATTCATTGTCGATAATACCAAACTATAATAAAAATCTAACGCATTCTGAGGCTTTAAGGAAGAACAATTACACTAAAAAAACAAAAGAGTGAACGCTTTCACATCTTTTGAAGGCAGCAGCTGAACTTTCGTGCACAATCTGTGGCGCGAGAGCTGATGGGAAAAAGCGCGCGCATCACCTCACACTGTTTTACAGACAGAAAAACACCACCGAGACCGAGTGTCAAATATCACGATTTAAAGACTTACAAACACCTATTTTCACTTAAGTGTCAGACTTTGGTGAGTCGCTGGCCTGTTCATGTTCACAGTCTCGAGCTAAACAAATCAAAACCACAAAATGAAGATGAGGTAGGCGGGGACGCCACTAATGTTTGTTGGGGGCAAACAGACTGTGCGAATAGCACGCATACCATCATTAACAAATATCTGCGAAAGCTCCTTCTGTCAGAGATTTGTTCTAGGTCATTTTGAGAGGGTCTCGCATCAGAACAACACCGGAGACGTGAATGGACACTCTGGACCTGCAGGACACGGCGGTTATTTTGCTCATTTGCAAAGATGTAATAACTCCCTCGACATTCCCACTGGTGCAGATACTTTTATTTGCGACCATTTTCTAGGTTTACCAACACAGAGCGCATTTAATTCGCTTTTTAACGCTCGTTCTGCAGCAGATTCAGTTAGCTGTGGCTAGCTAGCTTCCTAGCTGTTATATGTGCGTTTACAGACGCAATACGAACAAATCTGACAACAACTGACTGTAAACACGTAGTATTTCTGCCGTACGAGCGCATTCACTGTTGCCAGTGCACATGATTGTTGAATATTTTGTGTTCGAACTCCAATTGATGCAATTGCGTAGCCTATCTTTATCCCAGCTAAATATGAGTTTATGTTGGAATACTCCTGGATCAAGGGGGTATGCTTGGGAATTCGCTGTAAACTCAACCTATTAACCGACCTATGCAACGGGCCGGCTAAATGAAGCGGGAAGAAGTGAGGTCTGCATGCGAATGTTGCAGCGTTGCAATAGTTATTGAGAATTAAAGAGAAATTGCTACATTGTATCAAACTCACCCGAGACGATAGAGGTGCAGGCGGCGCGGGGTCTCCAGTACGGCCCTGCACGGGCTCCGCGTCAGGACCCAAGCACAGCTCTCACAAGCAGGAAACAGAGGCCCGACACGATCGCCTGATTAATAAACAACACCACACTGTTATTGTTGCTGTTAATATTGCGGTATAAATACGCATGTTGCTCTTTTACATCGGCACGATATAATACTTTATTTGTGTATCAATTTCACTGTGACACTGAAATATATTGATTGCATTAAACGGAAATACATTATCTTGTTTCAAGGTTGTAAACATAGGCTACTACAGATTAGATAAGATGTAACGTTCAATGAGAATGAAATTTAACCTTAACTTGAACAACATTAAGATTACCATTTTAATTTCATATATCCAGTTTATATATTATTATTATATTTTTTTTTTTACATGAATAAAACTGTTAATCTTCCTCCCCAAGAAACACATTTTCCCACAACAGTTAGATGGGACTAAGTTAGAGGATGGCTCCCTCCACAATAACAAACAGGCAGTTGTCTGTACAGCTTCACCTTGGGTCCGGATGTTTTTATGACAAAGGAGTCTGTTTTGATGAAACACTGGTGGCTGTGATTGGCCCTGTTTGTTAAACATCACAAATAAGGGGTGGTGCGACCTCAAGCATTACAGTGGAGGGTTGGCTTCTTTGTAATAAAGGCTAAAATTAACCATTTGCCCCCTCACAAAAAAAAAGAGGCATTTTTATGAAGTATGTATAAGGGGCGTGGTCTTCCATATTGTTTACCCCCATTGATTGGTCGCATTTGAAGTTGTGCTTGAATATTTCTTACATTAAAGGGTGTGGCTTGGACCTTTACCGTGTGTCCCAGTGCTTGACTGGTGTGACAGAAATATCGCAATGAATAGATTTCATCCGCCACCCACTCCTTCCTCTTTGTCTCCTTTCAACTGCGCATGTCCCGCAGTCAATATAGACGTATTCTTTCAACAATGACATAACCGATCGGAGCAGTAGTATGTAACGCGATAATTCTCATGACATTGTATCGATAGGTTATTACAAATATTCAGATGAGACGAACCTGTCTGCGCCCCTTCATTATTTCAGGCTCTAGTAATAAACTACTGCACTAACGCCGCAGCCTGCAGTGTCCAGCAGAGGGCGCAGATGCATCACTTTATGACCCCCTCCAACTACACTTTAAAGGGATAGTTCACCCAAAATCACTGTCTGGTTACCAACATTCTTTAAAATATCTGTTCAACATGTTCAACAGGTTTGGAACAACTTAAAAGTGAGTAAATGATGACAACGTTTTCATTTTTGGTGAACTATCCCTTTAACTGGGACCCAGGAATAGACTTTTGTCCTCTGCAATGGACATTATATTTTAGTGATTTTCTCGGACACTGTATATATCATAGTGTTAATGTCCTGTAAAGAGCACATTCAGGGCTTTTCAGAGAAACCAAATGTTGGAGGTTTCACCGTGACAACAACTTCTCCTTGGTCTTTTAAAATGACTGACATTAATTCAGTGATCAAATGTAGTAGCACTAATGGAAATATGATAATATTTTGAAATTAGCATTAAAATCTGACTAATTTTCAATTTGTTTGTCATTAATCAACATCTCAGGAAAATGTTATGGGGTTTCTAATAAATATGTTAATTTCTGTTACGAAACGGCATTGATTTCATACATGTCCGATGTAGAGACACATGTTTATCAGGCGTTTTGGGAGACACAATAAATGAATAGGGAAAGAAATGATATATCAATATTCCTATGAAATATTAGATATTATTAGGAAATTATTACTCCCATTATTAGACTTCTTTTTTTCATTACATGTTGCCTCAAGAACACATTAATATGCATATTAGTACAGTGTATAGATGCATTGTATTGAATGGCAGTGCCCATTTATGGCCATTTTACCCACATATTGCATAAAGTAAAATGGTATATCAATTCATTTAGTTATATCTTTCATAACATCACAAAGAATCATCTTAAAACAAAGTTTGGTTAAACAAAATCCTGAAACTTAAAATTTAATTGGTGAATAAAAAAAACTTCCCATTGTTATACATGTCATTTCATGTCTTTTTTTTTTTTTTTTTTTTTTTTTTTTTAAACAATCGAGTCCTGGTGTCCACTACAGAGGACATAGCATAACATATTAATAAAATATCTTTTTCCAAAAATGTTTCCCCCCCATTTGTTTCTTATGCTCTAAACAATTTAATGACATGGAAAAAATACTAAATTCAGGTGTCAGAGAAATTCACTAAAATATAATGTCCACTACAGAGGACACAAGTCTGTCCCTGGGTCCCATGAGGATATAGTAAGTACATGTTGTTAATTAATATCACTCAGTACTTAAGTGTATCATTAATTGCAATGTAACAAAGTGTAACCTTTTCTTTACAAAGTACACAACAGTTACAATCAGTTCTGTAATGTGATGCAGCCAGTTGGTGTAGGCCTCAGTATAAAGGTATTTACTTAATAGTTAAGGTTATCAGATTTTATTATGGAAAACTATATATTTCTATAACTATATTCTTCAGACAAACTTCAATGGTATCACCCAATTTCACACCCTTTGAAATCCGCGTTTCCTGGTTTCCATGGTAGCACCAACATTCTTTACGACAGCGAACTGCCGTATTCTGACAGGCCGGTGTCGTACGTTTTTGCAGAATCACCATGGCGTCTGTGTTGAAAGAGACTGCGGGGTTGTATGAAACGCTGAAAGCCGAGTGGAATAAAAAGAATCCAAATCTTAACAAATGTGGCGAGATCCTGAGCAAGCTAAAGGTACGCCCGATGATATGGAAGGGTAACATTACTCTTAAACTGCAGAAATGAGCTGTGCTTGTAGTGTGATGAGCGGTTAGCGCTAGTGCTGCTATCTAGAACGGTCCAGTCGATTCCCATTCAACTTATTGACACACACGTTATGCGTGTGTTTTAGTTTATTTATGTGATAAAGTACAGTTGACATTTTTTGTGAGCTGTGTTGTGGCTTTGGGTTTGTTCCTCGCCAAAGTAGCAAGTTAGCTAGCAGATAGCGAATTCATACAGTAGTGAAACAAAATGACAGCGTGTGTGAACTGATAATTAATTTATATAATGTTTTTTATTGCTTATGTTTCAAATTACATTTCCTCGGGAAACTTATTTTTTAACGTGTTGAATAATGAAGAAAAATAAAGACCCTCAATTGATAGTTCTCATGATTCCTACTATATTGTCATTAATCCTATATTAATATAATCTCATATTATATGTCTGCCATGTTTTCATTATGTTGTGGTGGATTATTTTATTATTATTATTATTATTTTGGTAGATATCCCTGTTGGAACTGAACTTTCTACCGACTACTGGGACCAAACTAACCAAACAACAACTTATCCTTGCCAGTGAGTATTTATGAAGGTTTTATGATTGTTTTTAGCTGAAATTATATATCTATTTTAATTGCTTCAGTCATTTATTAATATTTATTCTTTTCTTTTTTTTCTTCACAGGAGATGTTTTGGAGATCGGAGCACTATGGAGCATCCTGAAGAAAGACATCCCCTCCTTTGAACGCTACATGGCTCAGCTTAAGTGTTATTACTTTGATTACAAGTAATGACTTTTTTTGGTCTTACATCTTCTATTTGCTCACTATCACTTATTACTTACTTAAAGGAATAGTTCACCCAGTAATGAAAATTATCCCATAATTTACTCACCCTCAAGCCATCCTAGGTGTATATTACTTTTTTCCTACAGTAAATACCTTCTGAAGTGAAGCGATGGGTTTTAGTAAGAAAAATGTCCATATCTAAAACTTTATAGACTATAATCACTGGCTTCCGGCAACTGCCGTGTGTTTATGAGGGGTGACCTCTGACCTCATGTATGACGTAGGCATAGCGTAAGCTTAGGTGAGATAGTGATTACAGTTTACAAAAACTCATCGCTTTGCTTCAGAAGGCATTTATTAACTCACTGGAGTCATATGGATTACTTTAATGATGGATGAATGTGCTTTTTGGATCTTCAAAAGTTTGGGCACTGTTCAATGCCATTACAAAGTTGGGAAGAGCCAGAATATTATTTAATATAACTCCGACTGTTCAGCTGAAAGAAGAAAGTCATATCCACCTAGGATTGCTTGAGGGTAAGCAAATTATAGGATAAGTTAAATTTTGGGGTGAACTGTTCCTTTAGTATGTGCTGACAGCAGTCATGCTGAAACCGCATCTATATCCTGTGTGTTGGTACCAAATGTACGAAATGCCACATTTAAAAGGTAGATTAAAGACATATTGTGGGCAACTGTAGCAGGTCATCACGTGTATATTGTAAATATTTATATATACATTACACATACAATGAACATGTACTGCATTCTGTATTTCTCTCGAGAATAAATTGACATTCGGGACACAGTTTCAGCAGGTTTTACCCTGAATTGTTTTGCTGGCTTTTTGTTTGCTCCTGTTCCACTTTCCTCTCTTCTTCTTCAATGTCACAGGGAGGAGTTGCCCGAGTCGGCCTACAGGCACCAGTTACTGGGTCTCAACTTGCTCTTCCTGCTCTCTCAGAACCGAGTGTCCGAGTTCCACACAGAGCTGGAGAGATTGAGCGCAAAAGACATCCAGACCAATGTCTACATCAGACACCCAGTTTCATTAGAGCAGGTGTGGGACACTTTTTACTCGTCACTTATATTGAATGCGTTTGTCAATGTTTGTTTCCTACTTTTTTGCTTCTTCGTTTCAGTATCTGATGGAAGGCAGTTACAACAAGGTCTTCCTTGCCAAAGGAAACATCCCTGCTGAGAGCTACACCTTCTTCATTGACATTCTTCTTGATACCATTCGGTAGGGTTTTCTTAGTATTAATAGCTAAATGTTGGTGATGAACCATGTTTTGGATCGTTTGGTCATTTGAATATGTTGTGTTTTGTTTGTAGAGATGAGATTGCAGGTTGTATAGAGAAAGCATATGAACAGATTCAGTTCAATGAGGCCACGCGGGTGCTTTTCTTTTCCTCTCCAAAAAAGATGACTGAATATGCGAAGAAAGTAAGTGTTCAATGTGTTTGTCAAATACTGGCATGTCACGATCATGAATTTTGTGCTGAGAATTAATTGTCATACAAATACTTGCAATTAACGATTTAATTCTGTTTGGTTTGTCACTTACATTAAGGGTGTGTTGACACTTGGCATGTTTGATTTGATTAAAACAAACTATGGTGTGATCGCTCTGTTAGTGCGGTCCATTTGAACATGTGAACTCTGCCGTCTGAACCCTAACAAGCGGACTGAGACCCTGAAAAGATGGGTCTCGGTCTGCTTCCAAACGAACTCTGGTGCGGTTCGAATGAAATATAAACGAATCACGGACCAAAGACATGTAAACTAATCAAAAACAGGACATGATGCGACCCTAAAAAGGACAGAATGCTCAAGCATAGCTGTTTTTTCTCGTCATAGTCACGATGTTGCCCATCACAGTTCGGTACAGGCGTCAGAACCGCGTCTCCTCGCAGCAGATCTTCGTTTGTGTGTGTGACCTGCTGCTGTTTTGACTTCGTTACACATTTTATAAGCTCTTCATGATCAAAATACCATCATATGTAGGCTATGCACATGCAACAAGTGCATTTAGCCCTGAACACAGCATTGTTTTGGATGTTTGGAAGTTCCGTCACAAAATATACGTAATAAAAGCCGACCAATCAGGTTATGAAATATAACCCTATGTCTTTAGGTTCAGTATCTTTAAGTTTGATGTTAAAAATGCCAATGTGAACGCTAATTCGACCAGGACTTAATTGTTTTTTTGTTTGTTTTTTTGGTCTGGATCAAGCGAATCGAACTACAAGTGTGAACACACCACAAGTCTAATGCATTATATTTTACTTGGAATTGTATATAATATAATACTAAAAATGATTATAAAACAGGCCCATATTATTTACTTTAATGCTTTGGAAATTAATAATATTTTACATATTAATTATTTGTAATATAATACGTTAAACCCACAAACCCTTATTTCTTGTGAAGGAGGACATATCTTGTGTACTTCATAACAATTTGTTTTATATTCTTTACTCCCTGGATTATGTTCCCCGTTCACACTGCCAGCGACTTTATTTTTTTGTAATATAAAACTAAGATATCATTATTTGACTAGGAATTAGACGTAAAATAATTAAAAATAAAAATAAAAATAAGTAGCAATCTGGAGAGTGTTCCAGCGGTGCTCGGTGCATTAAAGTAGTTAACAAGTCATTAACTAGATTAACGATCGATCAGTCAACGAATTAAAATCATACTTTTCATACGCTCATACTTTTCAAAATGACTAATCATAAAAGTAATACATTTTCTCGTCCCTAATAATCAACAGAATGCAGGAGAATCTGTAAAACAGTGCTAAACTGTTCATTTATGTAATGTGATTCTTTTCCAAGCATCATTTTATTATATCAATGTATGTGGTTACAGTCAAATCATATAAAACAGTGAAATCGCTCCGGAACCGTCATGTCTTTCCTGTGTCATGATAAATCGGGTCCTCCCTCGTAACAGGGTCTCCCCAAACTCAGTAAACTGTCAAACTGACTCCCGTCGCTTGACACGCCAACGGTCACTGTCGCCAGCGCTCCATTGAAAATGAATGGGATCATGTTGCTTTGTCGCTAGCGGTGTGAATGGGGCTTGACTCCACTATCACGCATATAATGGACAAAATGTTAAGCACTTTCATTTCGTTTTTTTTTTATTTATTTTTTTACAAAATGTGAAACTTAACTGCACAGTAATTGCATATTAGATCAAATAACCGTGATCAGATGATTCATCAATAATCGCACATACTCTATTGTTAACTCTAATCTTAATGTTATTTGATGAATAGATATTAATATGCTTTTTGTGCTCTGCAGAGAGGATGGACCCAGAGTCCTGATGGATATTACTCGTTCAGTACCCAGCACCAAAAGACAGAGGAAGTGAACATCCCCTCCACAGAACTGGCCCAACAAGTCATCGAGTATGCAAGGCAGCTGGAAATGATTGTGTAGTGTGGATCTGGCAGCATTTAGACACCTGTATACATAAAGGTTCACATTTGTTTATCCAAATAAAACCGTTGTACAGTAGCCCTATATCTGTACTCAGTTCAGACACCGGATGACACAGCCGCTAATAATGGCTCTCAGAGGATGAGACCAGAACGCTTTGACCTACACTTCAATATCAATATCTACCGGTGTCAGGATCTCTCTGTATGATTGTCTGGTGGGTGTGTCATCTGTTTTCAGGAACCTTCTTGCATTTCTTATCTAATGACTGGATCTCAAAAGGTTTTTTTTTTTTTTTTTTTGGAGGGGGGTTGGGATAAACATTTAATCTGTCCTATTTTGAATATTCACATGTTGTTCCTCTCAGCAAGGTCTGATGGTTTTTATCAAGAGTGAGTTTGTGAAGAGAAGTGGGTCTGGCTGGCATGCTTGAGATGGATGTTGTCGGCAGCAGCTAAACTTCAGTGCTTATTCATTGTTGCCCTAGGAGTGTTCATTGAATTATTATACTCTTTTGCCCTTGCCTTGTATCCTAGCAACAGCGTGATGATTGCAGTTAAAAGTTTGCAGATGTTTTGTAATTGGTTATGTTTTTTTGTCCTGTAATGGGATGATCCCTCCCCTAAAGTGTCACGAGGCATTGACAATTCTGATAAATAAAATGTTTTTTTGTGTGACTCTTTTATAAAATGTCTTCTGAAGCATTGAATGACTGAGTAGCATGTTGTCATTTATATTGTGCTAATTAGATGCAGGAACATGTTAGTGTATTTGTCTCAAATGTAATAAATAAAAAATAAATCGGAGGTAAGTAGGTCTTCTAAATCAAAAATATGTTGTCTGAACAATCACAGAAGAGGAAGGCACTGTTTGTAATGGATGCTGTACGATGTTTGGCTAGACAACCAACATTAAGATACACTTTAACATGCATATGATGTTGGGTTTGCTGTATATATATGCAAGGCCCTTCAGGATGTGCTTATGTCTGTTTCATTCTCTAATTTCAGTTTCGTTCTGTTTTGCCTTGGGCTTGGCACATACTCAGGGTGTGTTTCTCTAGGCCTTTTTTAAGAATCGAAGGACTATAGTGGAGCATAGTTGAGGATTGAGATTGGCTCAGTCATTAGGTGGTTCTCAAGATGAATGGTCCATGGATTCATTGTGGTGTCAAGCCGAGGTATCGCCAAATTGACTTTTCCAATAGAACTCCTCACTGGTGCCTGTGAAGGCCAGGTGGAGTTGTTGGAAGCAAATGCAGTTGTGCTGCATGCAAGACTATCAGATTGATTTATCTAGAGTATTAGTGCTTTTCTTAAGTAAAGGTGCTTCTCCCAGTGTGGACAACCACAGTGGCAGATTCTAGATGATGTGTTGGTGGCTTTGGTGTGGGTCAGTATTGTAAGTGTCTGCAGTGGTTGTGTTCTCTGTGGTCTTGCCTTTCGTCCTTCATGCTGGTTTTACACTTTCACGTGAGGGAGGAACATCAACCAGTTTAGATCCTACAGTTGAGGGCAGAGGGTTTTCTGAGTGGTTTTTGGTGTCAGATCCCCGGGGCCTGAGCTTTCATAATCTTTCTCTACTGTCGTGCTGGGGTGATTGTTGGGAAGCGTCTTTTGACAATAAGAATGAGCCTCTTGTTTTATTCAATTCTATAAAAGAAAACCAGGAGACATCTAATGCAAAAACTAATATCTGGGTAATATTTAACCAGACTCTTAAAAATAAAGGTTCTTTATTGGCATTGATGGTTCCATGAAGAAACTTTAACATTCATGGAAACTTTCCATTCCATAAAAGGTTCTTTATAGTGGAAAATAATTCTTAGATTTTTAAAATGTTCTTCACTCCAAGAAAAATGGTTTTAAGAACTGAAACCCAAAATGTTTTTTCTTGGCTTCACTGCAAAAAAAAAAAAAAAAAGAAACCTTTAAGAATGACAAAAACAGAAAAAGTCCATTAATAGGATTCTTTTTTATTATTATTATTGTGTCATTATCATGATAGTTGAGCAAACTGAATACACTTGTATTAAAATTATTTAAATTGTTCATTTTGCATTGCATTTCAAGACACAAGAGCAATAGACAGAGCATAGGCAAATTGAAGAGAGTCATTTTTAATTTTTTTTTTATTTCCTTTATTACTTCCTTGTGTGCCCTTATTTTTACCCTCTTGAGTTTGCTGAGGTCTGTCGCATGTTTTCTTGCGCTTCAGCACGTTAGCTTTACGTGGAGCTGAACTGGTACCCAAGCTGGTGTCTTTTTGGTTGTAGACGCAATTTCCCTTAGCATTTCAGGTACAATGTGTGCTGTCTAATAAAAGATCTGCCCTTGTTAGCACAGACTTTAACCTTTCCTCTCTTGGATCCTGTTGAGGGCCCTTCCTCTCTCGAAGGTTTTAATTTAACAACATGTTATTGTGAATGCAGCGGCCGACATGTTGGTCTGGGCAACTCTCCTATCATACTGTTCATGATACTGTACAGATTTAAGTATTTTAGAGGAGAATGGGGTCAGTTGTCACATGGGTTCAACTAGAAGGTTTTGAATCAGAAGTCATTTTTCCAGCAATAGTTTTGTATAAAAAGTTCAAACATCTTCACTTTCGTAAATATCAAACCATATTCTGTTTTGGCTAAACAATTACAACATATAAAACGTTGAACTACGAGTTTAAAACCAACATACAAAACCAATGCTGGAGTTTTGACTCAAAACCTTATAAGATAAAGCATTTGTCTTCAGGACTGGAATATTATCACATTATTTTATGAATTCCATAAATTCTAAACCTAATCAAAAGGTATATATCCAGCTGAAAAAGTTAATTGTTGATAATTGATTATTTCTGTGATTTTGTCCTACATAAAAATAATCTATTGTCCATCGTTTTTAGAATTGTGTAAAAACAGATTTAGGATTATGTAAAATTGTATTAGATGGAAAACAGATATTATATTCAAGATGAATAATTTTGATAAATGTATTATTCCAATAAAAATAAAATAAGTTATTTTTCTTGTACAACTTTATATATATATATATATATATATATATATATATATATATATATATATATAAACTCAAGAAGAAATGTTCAGGGTCCAAGCCAAATTTCATAGATGTTTTTTTTTTTCAGGAGACCAAGGACTACAGCTCCTTTTTGGAGAACATTGTCAATTAAAAGCAAGGAGAACTTGTAATATTGTTAGATTTTCTGATTAATGAATGGATGTTATATACACTGGCATTTTTCTGTAAATGTGTACATTTTTGTATTGTTCTAATAAATTAAAAAGGAACAGCTGTTACAGAAGAATAATATAATATAAGACTAATTGAACAAGTAAAAGAAAGAGCCATATTTGTCAGTAATATGACAGTATGACGTTTGCCCCGTTTGAACGAATTATGAAACAAAAACATCCCATCTAGAAATTCTAAATATTCACTACTAGGCTATTAAAGTTTCCACATAGCGTTTTCCGTTGTTTTTTTTTTTTTAACGGTCATATATTTGAATTAAACCGCGCAATTAAATTCGCGCGCAAACATTCATTGTTCAATTGATGACTTTTAATATAGCAAACATGTATTATTTAAGCTCTACCGTGCTGTAGCTTAATGTACTTTTCCCAAACTGTTGAAAGAGAGCGAGACGGACTGCTTATTTGAGTAATAAAGGCTCGACGCTGGCGTGGCTGTTTATCAATGGTGGGCTATCAGTGAACATGAATGGGGAGTTGGAGATGAATGGAGACTCGCTGCTGTGAATTCTGTCATGGCGTATAGAGCTGTATGAGAGCTGTCCAAGGTACTGAGGCTCTGCACTATATTAACTGAGTTTGTGCAAGTATTCACAATGTTATTATTTGTTTTTTTTTAAACATTTATCTTTCTAACATTAATAGTCACTCTCTTTTCAGATTTAACAATGGTGATTGCTGGAGCACATGGACATTTTTAGAGCCATATCGCTCCAAATGTCCTGACAGCAACAAAACTGGACCGATGCAGCTCCCATTCGGGGACACTGTGTCCATCCACGAGTGTGTTTAATATGAGTGTGTGAGAACTGCTGTAGACAGGTAGAGGTAGAGAGAGAGAGAGAGAGAGAGAGAGAGAGAGAGAGTGAAACAGGGAGGGAGTGATTGAGAGAGAGAGAGAGAGCGAAGGAGGGAGGGAGCAAGAGAGGGAGGACGATGATGATGCTGCCGGTGGAAAATGGCTGCTGCATCCTCGAGCCCATCCGAAATCATATGAAGGTGGACAGAGAAAGACAAGAAAATGAGAGCAGCAGCGAGCACAAGGAGTGAGTGAAAGAGAGACTGTGTGTGCGTGCGTATGTGAGCGAGAGTGTGAGAACGCGCGCGCGCGCGCGTGTGTGTGTGTATGAGTGTGAGAACGCACGCGCGCGCGAGTGTGTGTGTTCGGTAAGAAGGGGAATAAAAAAGACGAGAGACCGGGGGGCAGCCAGCTCGAAGCGGCGGGCAACACCGAGCCATGGAGGGCGAGTAAGTCCATGCATTTTTATTTGACCAGAACAGACTGATTGATTTGCAGCACCTCTAATGGACTGTAAGATGCTCACGCGAGACCATCTGATGTTAGATGCTCATAAACACTATTACGCAGCTATGGCTATATCAACACTGTACACCATATTCTCCATATACATCCAACATTTGATGAATATCGCCAATGAATGGGCCTTATCTGAAGTGCACTATATAAAACGCCTTCAATGCCGCGCATAGGGTGCAGTAAGAGACGGCTTTTTGTCTCGAGGATGGTGTGTGAGGAGGCTCCACGTATAACCACCAAATACATCCATGAATTATAAAACGTGTCGTTAAAAAATCGACGAATTTTGGCGAGTTTTCTGGCGTCGGGAACACATTGGCGGGATGGAGGCGCGGAGGGATGCTTTTATCAACGCGTCTCGAGTTTCATTATGATTTTTAAAGCCAAACTTTATGAATGAAATGTGATTTTTCTCTCACCCCCCTCCTCCTCTTCATGTCTCCCCCTCCCCCCAGCGCTTCTCTTCTTCTTCTTCTTCTTCTTCTTCTCCTTCTTCTTCTTCTTGTCCATATCCTCCTTTCACCCACTCATCTGCCCATTGAATTCGCTGTGCTGCTGTAGCATATATGTAGTTTTATTCATTCATAAAACAGCGGGATGAACGAATGAGTGCGCGTGAACGCGTGTTGATCGGACGATATGACGGTGCAATGGCTTATAATAACGGAAACCGTTCAAAATAATACAAATGGGGCTCTGAATCAAAATGGATGTGATTTCATAGCGTTTATTGTAATGGAGCTTGTCGGACTGGAAAACCGCTACGAGGGCCTTTATGGCGAATGGGCGCGTTCATTGATACATCTCAGGGAGGAATATAACTCTTCATCTCCCACCCTCTCCCTCATCATCTCCACACATTTCATTCCCCTCAGGCCATTCATTTATTTACGGTTTCTTTCTTTGTGCTACTCCCTCATATTAACATATGGAGCCATTATGTCCTTTGTTGTTTTATATTGGTGTCATTGTGAATGCAGAATGGCTATATTAAGGACTTTTCTACAGAAATGAGCGATGGCTGTAAACGCTTGTTCCGTGTGCGCGTGGAAAGTGTGATTAGATTTTCCTCGCCCACGTGACCGTCCATTAAAAAATCGCGCTGTTTCCTCCCATTGTTATAATCGTGCTTCACTGTTTATATATTCTAGACTGAACCTATAGTTTATGGAACACACAAAAGCACACGTAACGGTGTGATTTAAGATTATTCATTCCATTTAACACAATAAATCAGTCCTCGCCACCATACCACACCATCTTGTCTCAAGAAATCATTCAAAATTCACCTGTATCCCCGCGTCTATTTAAGAATTTAGTACTTACAGTAGCCTACATGATTTTAAAGGACGATTTCTTTTAATACCACACATAAAATGCATTTTTACCTGAGTCTTGACAAATCACACCTGTCTCTGTCATCGCAAAACTAGTCGGGGGAGCGGCCCGCCCTTTTTTAGCCAATCAGAAACGAGATCTCGTCCTGTCAATCCATAGAAAGTTGGGGTTTGCTTTGCTGACATATCTTTTGGGCGGGAGAAGGGACGTGTCTAATTAGTGGCTAAATCTGGCAGATGTTGTCAGAAGGGATAAAATCAATTACAGCACCTTTAACACCAACATAAAAATTGACCCTACACGTTTAATGTATGTTATGGCTATGTGGACCACTCATAAGCATGGTGCGAATTAAGGTTCCTCCCAAAGAAGGCTTGATCCCCCCTGAAGGGCATCAAAATAAGATGTTGAGGGGGCCAAAGAAAGTAGTCCACCCATAATATGAAGCTTTACCTGTAAATATGAAGATACATTTCTAGCTCTGACTGATTTTAAGTAGGCCTACTCATAAGTACACATTAATTCAAACGTCTTCAAAATATTTGATCAAATTGTAATAACCACCTCTGAAATGACTGAAATGATTTGGACTAACATCATCAT
The DNA here is from genome assembly GCF_963993115.1 of Abramis brama. Lineage (NCBI taxonomy): Eukaryota > Metazoa > Chordata > Actinopteri > Cypriniformes > Leuciscidae > Abramis > Abramis brama. The sequence continues at coordinate 6,379,057 of NC_139971.1, forward strand.
GGCGTGGGCAAGGAAAAGAGCCTAACATGTTTCATCCTCTCCTTCAGTCATGTGTCTTCTGCCAGCTGTGACCATCACATGAACCGTATTGACCCTTTTCACATTTACGGGTTTCTCAGAAGCGTAAGTCGTCATAGTTGGGTAAATTTCTATAGCGGTGGTGAATGAGAGACTACATTAAATGTATCTTTTCTTTAAAATGTAATAACTTGCTCATTGTCTGAAACAGCCTTTCTTCCGATGATGTCCAACCACTTTAACATCTACTTTTCATGATCCAATAATCTTCAACTGGATAAAATCCAGTGTCCCACCTTGCCCTTTTTTCTCACTGACTATTCAGTTTCACTTGGGAATGCATCCAGAAACATTACAGAAGCAAAATGGGTTATGAATGACAATTTTAACGAATGAATAATAATTTTATTTTTAATGTAATTAAATTTTGACGAACGCTAATTTAAAGCTACAATATGTAAGATTTTTGTAATAAAATATCCAAAAATCACCTGCACAGTGTGATATATTTCCTGCAGTTGTGTACTTACAATATCCCAAAAGTTCCCAAAAATCTAACAGTTTTATATAATGGCTCGTCACTGTTCACTCGTCGCCTGTCAATGACGTAATATCCGCGTTATCCCTGGTTTCCGGCGCTCGTACTGACATAGTAACCATGGCGACAGACGTGGACAACTGTGTTACGTCTAGCGGCACACTCATGCTGTTGTTGTTTCGTTCAAACATTATGGACCATGGCAAGCAGACTTTGGGACAAAAGGAGAACTAAAACGAGGATCAATATCAGGGTGGCGTTTTCGAGATGTCGAGAGCTCCACGTCCGCGACTAACTTTGACTTGACAGACGCCGCTCTTGCATGTACTTTATTAGACAGGTGAACAAATGTACTTAAAACGAATCAATGTTATTTAGCTCAACATGATGAAATGTTAGAATATGATCAGTATGTTATTCTAATGTTGATCTAGCTTACTGCTAGTCTCATACAGATGAACTAACACATAGAATAACATTATAACTTTCAACAACCTCAAATGCAGTTTAGTGTGATAGTGTAGACCAAGTGAAACAGCGCTGCGTTACCTCACAAGTTTCATTCGTCTAATAAACTGACCCGTGTGAGTAGTAATTCAGCACTTGCGGGTAGTTCGGTAGAATGAAATGTCCTTATTCTTTTATATCCGCGGGACTCGCGTGTGGCGCTGATGTCTCTCATTAGCAATCGCAACCTGCTTCATACCACGGTCATGTTAAAAACATCAATGTATTCACTCATCCATAAACATTATTAGATCCTTCGGCATGACGACAAGTTCCATAATTCCGCTTATGCGTCGTTTGTTATTGTAAGAGGTTAGCGACCCCTAGCGGCGAAAAAAATTACATATTGTAGCTTTGAGTGGATATTGCAGGCTAATAACGTTACTTCCTTTACACATCTTTACACCGTGTCTCTGTAACGCAGTGTCTTTTCTCTATTATTTGCCATTTACCTTTATTTTAAGGATATTTCCATATGCTATACTGATGGTTGTGTTTTCTTCTTTAACAGCCTTTGTCTCAAAGTCTGTGTGTGTGTGTGTCTGTGTGTGTGGGTGTTTGTGCTCAGCTGGCTAGTGCACTCACTCCTTTTACTCCCCTAACAGTGTGCGTGTCCGAGCGGTGGTGATGACACGTGACGATTCTAGTGGTGGCTGGGTGCCCCTTGGAGGTGGCGGCCTCAGTCACGTGATCATTTGTAAGGGGCGGAGCTCTGAAGGTCGTGGGCGGAGAGAGTACGTCATACGCGGAGAACGGCTACGCGATCGAGCAGTGAGTGTGTGCGTGTGTGTTCATGCCTGTCTTTGAGTGCACTGATGTTCCCTCAGCCTGACAGTCCCGGTAGTTGTAGCAATTTAGTAGTCGCCCTCACGAGTGGCCCGCAAGTGACCCGCCTCTCTTTCTTCATGTAGCCTGTGCTGGAATGCGCCATTCAAAAGGGTCTGGTCTACAACAAGGTGAACCCCATCTTCCATCACTGGCGTGTGGAGGAGAGGAAGTTTGGTCTGACCTTCCAGAGTCCAGCTGATGCCATCTCCTTCGAGAGGGGGCTTCAAAGTGTCCTTGATAAGCTGGACAGAGGTACAGAGCAGCAAAAGATAGAGAACAGGAAGCTGGAGCCAAAGAAATGAATGTAGTTTACATTGAGTATGTGTCAGTCAGTTTTAATACCTAGTAACCCTGTTGTTATGGCCTCTAAATGTACCAGGCCAGAGAAGACGATGCCATGAACGGATAGTGCAAATGTCTAATGTGTTTTAGATGATCCAATTTTCTTTCTTGACATTTTTTTTGTTTGTTCATTTTTAACATTTTCCTGCAGGATCCGACTCGCCATCCTCCTCGACTCCTGAAGAGGGCGACACCGAGGATGATGGTCAAGCAGTGAGTGTTTTTATCACGTCAAAGTATCTGGTTTATCTTCGCGTCTATCTGAGATTTACAGTACTTTTCGTGCCTAGATCCCTGTAAAGTCATCATAGACATTGAAGTCAGTAAAACCAAAATTGACCCTATTTATTTTCTTAACTCTTTCCCCGCCACCGTAAAAAAAAAGAAAAGAAGTTGCCAGCCACCGGCAGCGTTTTTGATCATTTTCACAAAAATTTCATGGCCTCCAGAATATTTTGTTGTATGAATATCTGAACATGCAATATATCAAAAGAAAAAGTAGAGCCTCTGCTTTTATTCTAGTTTTTAAGATATTCCAAGTTTCATAAAAGCAAAAAGCTGAGGAAATACGTTTTTTGTCAAAGACTGGGATTCAGAACGATGATCAAAACATAGATGGAGTAGATCGAGTCTATCAACAACACCCCCAAATCTTCACAGTCCTATAGCTCGTCCTGGGTCGATATTTCATTCAGTAACGTTTGGCAGTTTTGATTTATATGCAGATTAATGTTGATGATCACGTTATTTTACATATGCATATAATTGCTTGTTTCTGCTTCTTCTTTGCCTGTGTTTTGATCATGAGATTCAGTTCTCTTTCAGAAGATTCGTAATAGTGCCCCCTACTGTTTAAAAGTGAAAACATGGAAAGCCAGAAATTTCCGTCAATGGCAGGGAAAGTTAATATACTGTATGTTCCTGGCTTTGTTATGCACGATTTATCGGTGCATGTTATTCCAAAGAAAATTGTCTTTGTAATCATCAATATTAATCAAAATGTAATAAATCACTCTACCATTTCCTATCTATAATCTTGCTAATTATTTAGCAACTTGGTCACTTTTTGCACCGAACAGTTTTACATAAAGTCAAAGCAGAGTCATGATTGAACGATTCATTCATAATACAAGGCGATCCAAACTACACCAGTCATCTCTACACCGTATTTCCTCCATCTTGTGTACATCCTGTCGGCTTTAGCATTAGGTGGTTCTGCATGTTTGATGACTTGCAGTCTGTCTCAGTCTCATACAGGGAGTGAGTCGTCGTCCAACAGCAGAAAAGAGATGCTGCCCAAACCCATTACCATTGTGACCAGCGAGTCCTCCTCCACCTGTTTTGTGCGCTCCACAGAGGAGTTCGCGTACGGGACAGGTCACGTCGTCACGACACAGACCCCGGCCCAGGTAAAGGATTCACATTGCTTGAAAGTTGACTCCAGTTGATTCCAGCAAGTCAGTTATATTGGTCAACGGTGTTCCCACGATGGAAAGGGAGGGGGGATTTTTTAAAATCAAAAATCTTTTTTAAACACACATGCCAAGTTCTTAGAAATATACTCTTTTTATTCATGTCGATTTCATGGTTTTAAAAAACTTCTATACCATTTACAAAAAAAAGGTGTAGATTTAATGACTCTAGAAATTTCACACGTTGCAACCGTCAATTTAAAGTAATAACATTTTAACACACGGGAATGTACTCAGCAAATGTTTTAATTTAAATATATATTTTATATTTTTAAGATAAAAAGCATTCTTTTTGTACAAATATCATTAATTAATAATTCATAAATAGTATGTTTGTAGGATTTTTAGCGCAATTTTCCAACGGACAAAATTGCGATTGTTAACTCATGATTTCTGTTCTGTCTGTGCGCACCAATCTTGCACTTCTATCTCCTCCTCAACCAGACCACCTAGAGACTTCGGGTTTTCGGCATTATGTTAAGGAAGGTCTAATCTCGGGAACGCAGACAAAAAAAAAAAAAAAAAAAAAAAAAAACCATAAAAAGATTTACTATCTCTTAGTGTTGTGATCCCATGACGTCAGAAAATTGCGCTAAAACACTCAGTGAGTTTTTATTACTTGTTTTTTTTTGTTGCATGCTGGTTGCACCACGTTATATTTTGGTCACACACCACAGGACGGTTGTATCAACCCCTAGATTTTTAACTTTAATATCAAAATGAAATTTTATTCAGAAATGATGCCAATTGGTGTATTTGAGTCACTGTATGAATGAGCTGCGTTCTTATTGTATTTTTGAACGAATGATTTGATCCAGACAAATGCAGTTACATTCAGTCCTCACTCTTCTCTCACCGCAGATCCATACCCGACCCGCCCAGCACCAGCTCACCCAAGTTACAGCCGTGTTGAACCCTCCGGCACCCCCTCCGCCGCCTCCGGCCCCCCCGACCCCGCCCACAGCGCCCCCTGCCTCCTCTCCCCTCTCCCCGCTCTCGCCCACCATCTCCCTGCTGGAGGAAGGGGACCTCCGCAGCCTGGACCCCTGCAAGGACCTGTGGGGAACACGCGGTTACGAGGACTACCGACGCGCCGGTGCCACGCGGACCAAGGTGGGCGGGCTGACGGGGGGCGTGGTGGTGAGCGGCAGCCAGGACAAGACCGAGCTGTGCGTGGTGCGCTTCGAGAAGGAGCTGGCCGGCGTGGGCACCACAGGCTGCGAGGTCACCGTCATGCTGGACACCAAAGGTTCTCAGTGCAACTCTTCACCCACCTGCATGCCCAACGCCGTGCCGGGGGTGTCGTCGGCCAGCGGCTCCCCTCAGGAGACGGGTAAAGGCTCGCCCTCTCCCTGCTGCATCCACGCCTCTCTCGCCACGCCACGCTCTCGGACTCGCAGGCGCGGGGGCGGCGGAGGGGAAGCCATCTCTCCGGACGACGACAGCTCCTGCCCACAGGGCTCCTCCTCCTGCTCGTCCCGCTGCGTGTACTGCCGCTCCGTCTTCAGCGCCTCCGAGAACGGACGGGGCCGCTGCCGGGACGCCCCGGACCCCGCGCTACACTGCCTGCGCCAGTGGACGTGCGTGTGGTGCGCAGAGAGCCTGCTCTACCACTGCATGTCGGACTCCGAGGGCGAGTTCTGGGAGCCGTGCTCGTGCGAGGACTCGATGGGCGGCGGGCCGCACCCGCTGTGCTGTGCCCGCTGGACGGCGCTGCTGGTGCTGTCTCTTTTCGTGCCCTGCATGTGCTGCTACCTGCCCCTGCACGCATGCCTGCGCTGTGGGGAGAGATGCGGCTGCTGCGGAGGGAAGCACAAGGCCGTGCGATGAGGCCTGAGCGGGGGGAGGGCGCGTGGGCGGGGCTTATTGTGACGGGATGGGAGCACAAGGAGGAACAGCCGTAGAGCCAGATCTCCTACATAAACCTTCACGATAATATCCCCTCGCCCCCACGAGGCCGTCTGCTGCATTCCGCTCTTTCTATTCTGCGCTCGGACCCTTCTCGCTCGTACCGGCGGTGGGTGCATGGGTTCGGGGAGGTTGCTCTCTAATTTGCTGGTCGTTGGGGTCAGGGGTCGTCTCCGGGAGGTGGGGAGTGAATGGGGTTCAGTGACGTGTAAACATTTGTTTGTTTTCTTTTCGGTTCGGTTCTGTTTTTTTTGTTGTTTTTTTGGGAGAAAATATGAGATGAAAAAATGTTTATAGAAAATGTTATCAGACCTATTTTGAGTATCTTATTTTACTTGAACTACTGAAAAATTATTATTATTATTTTTTGCAATTGATTTAACAAATACACTCCCCTCGTACCTCTAAGTTGATGAGTTTTACCTCAATGTCCAGAGGAGAGTAAGGCAAATGGAGAAAGAGACTTATTTTGGGGGCTGTGTGCTGTGGTGAGGTTTTGTATATGGTCTTTGCGGTAGGTTTTTCACGCACGTTCGGCCAGAACATATTTGTGAAGGAGAACATTTTGATGTTGTACCACTTTTAGTTGTTCGAGGACAGGGAACGTGAACGGTCTGATCGAGGGCAGTTTCACCAAAACCACCACTTTCACCACATATGGACACATACATGCTCATTCTTCTGTTAAGAGTATAGTTGTGTTTAACTTGCCAACAACTGAGAATCTTGCCTATATTTAAAGGATAGACCAAAAAAGTTGAGAGATAATCTAGTCCTGAAACATTTGCACAGCAGATGTAAACCGAGGCCTTGAAATGTTGTTGTACACACCACCAAAAATACAGTGCAAATTAGTTATTATTAGTCAGAAGCAAAGAATAAAAGAGAAAAGGACAGTTGTGTGTGACACAACACTTTATCTGTTAGTATGGCAACAAGAGAAGTACTCAATCATTAACTATAATGGGTTATACTGCACCTCACGTGTCCTGACCAGTGCAATTTTGTCTGTGTTGTTCCAGTTAGCCCCGCCCACAGTAAAATCCCATTGGTCCAAAAGCATAAAATGTGTTCTGATTGGCTGTGATTGTGTTACAGGATATTTTCATCTTCACTGTGGACAGACAAATTACTTGACACTGAAAACTTGTTGCCTGGTTAAAGCCCGTTGTTAAAGTGAGAAATGTAAAGATTTTAGACCAATCAGTTCAAACGCTGACCGGCGTAACGGTTTGGACCTCGAAGTGTTAAGAAACATTGCTTTAAATTATCTCAAAGCTGCTATTTCAACTCCCCTAAACTTGTCTTACCTCGCTGCTAGTCATGAGGAGTTAGGGAATCAGACACAGCCCTGTAGTCAATTTTGGACAATGACTAAATTATGACATCAGTGATGGGGAGAACTAATGTCCAATTCCAAGAGGTTTTTCCACGTAACGTAGGAATCAATGTTGTATTAACTGCTCATTAGAGTCACTTTAAAAGAAAGGGTTTTTACAGCAGGATGAACCACTGGACCATTCAATCTACAAACATGCATTGCATATCATTGTCCATTTGGACTCATTTCAATCCATTTTCAAAGACGTGAAACATTCTCTTGCACTCACACACACTCACTCGCTCACTCACTCACTCTTTATGGGCAGAATAGTAGAGAAACACAAAAAGACCCAAAAATAGCACTGGAAAAAAGAGAACTTTGAGAGATGAGACCACCCTTGAGGGCCCTAGTCATACATCCTATTAATAAATGTGCCTTTTGATTTATTTAACCAATAACCTATAATTTCTAAGTAACGATGTACCTAAATACTCATTTTCTTTTTTCGGGTTGTTTATTTCTGCCAATGTGCATATTTTAACATGTATGTGTCTATTAGTTTGAAAAGTAATCAATGGAAAATATTACCTGTTTATATATTTATTGAGATATTTATTCTAATTCTTTATTTATTTTTGGAGACGGGTTTTTATTTTCTGTGCTGTCTTACTTCTCTGACTTTGTGCCAATTTGCTGCTTTGAGGTGTTACATATCGTGGGTTTGTATCATTAATTAAACCCTAACTCTATATTTTAATGAAAAGTTTGCACTCTGAATCGTGTTTACATGTGTTTATGTGCATTAGTACACTAATACTGGGATGGCATAATACAGCATTCGCTCATAACCACAATATCAGTGTGGAGTGTTACAGCACAAGGCAGCAATAGTGAATTGTGCTCCATTCAAATATCCACTCGGATTAGGACGGATTTCAGGAAGAACTGTCCAGGTCATATTTCGCCCCAAAATCAACAGAAAAATTTAAGAAATTATATTCTGCATAAAGAAAACTAAGACTATCAATAGAATATTTTCATGACAATTAATGTTCCCCCGAAACAGTAAATTAAAATCAATATAATTCATATTTATACTACATATAATAAACACTATTATGTGTGTGTGTGTGTATATATATATATATACTAGTGCTGTCAAATCGATTAATCGCGATTAATCGCATCTAGCATAAAAGTTTGTAAATATATAATGTGTGTGTGCGTGTATGTATATATATATATAATATATATGTGTGTGTGTTACAGTATATACAGTATATATTTACAAAATTTTATGTTAGATGCAATTAATCGCGATTAATCGATTTGACAGCATTGAAAATAATGTAAAATAAAATTTATTGAAATAAGAGAAAATTCCTGACAGTTCTGTCAGATTTTATACAATAATCACTGTGACCACTAGGAGCCAATTTTCAGTACGCACATCCATGACTGTCCACAAGGGGCCGCATCAGTCAGTGTAATGCAATTCCAGGACCAAGTACACTAGATTCAAAACAAGTAGAAGAATTACATCAAGAGAGTTTTCACATTTATTTAAAAATGTAATGGATTGATTCTAAAGACAGAGGAGCTGGATGGACAGAGAAGGTCTGAAAGTCTGAGCATGTGTCCCTGTGTGAGCTCAGGACAGGTGCTGGCGTTTGTGTTTTAGGATCTCAGTTGAGGTGAGAGTCAGGTCTTTATTACAGATATCACAGTGATACACCCTGGTCAGACCTGATGAAGAAGATGAGGACGCTTTTTCAGGCTCTGTGGAAACAAAGAAAAAGCATTTACTGTGTAGAACTGATTAGTGATAAACTAAAATAACTGATGAAAATATTATTGATATGACTTGAAAAGACAGACGTGTAGACATACACATACACTATAAATGTATGTATATTTATTATTATTTTATTTAATATATAATATTTTCAATTAAGTTTTTATTTTAGTTAAAGTTTTGTCATTTTTATTAATAATTTTTTTTTATATGTATTTTTTATTTTTATTTCAGGTTCAGTTTTATTTATGTTAGTACATGAGAAATGTTTCCTTGGCAACTGGCTGAAATAAAATAAGTTTAATTCTTTTTTAATTTTATTTTATTTCAGATAAAATGTTTCGTTTATTTCAATTAATGAAAATGTATTTTTTTATGGTTTGTGGTTCTCACAAGCTCAATATATTTTCACATTTTATTCTGCATAAAATACATCAGTAAAACACCCTTGTGATTTTTTAAAGTTTCAACTTAAACTTAAAAACTTAACTTAAAAAAACTTAAACGGGACAACAGAGGCTATAAATGTCATTCAGCGTCATCAGCCGAACAGGTAAACTCATATATTCACTAATCTGCTTTTACAGCCTCGTTGTGTTTATTATCATGCTCTTGCAGACTATTCCAACTCAAACGTACAGGGAAATAGTTCTTAAATAAAGACTGAAAGAGCTGACAGAAGCTTAATGGTAGTGACGTTGAAGTCATGTGACTGGTGTAGTTTTAGCTTACGTTTAGCTTTTTACTTCTGCCAATTGTATTTAGACTTAAAAGTTGTTAATTTGTGAAAATGATCATGATGAACAATACGTGTAAGATTCATAAACCTTTGTTGGTCACAGAGCTTATTTTCTGCAATAATCCTAAAGCCAATAGAAAAATCCTTTTAGGTTTCTGTAGAGGGTGATGCGAACATCAAGAGTGGGCGTCCAACAATACATCATGACTGCAGGACTCTCTAGTAAGACATCGAAGTCTTTACACAAAAGCTGTTTTATGAGATGAAATGATGGCTAAGCGAGACTCGCCTGCTTCCTCCTCGGGCTGCTGTTCCTCTGGTGGCCTGCAGGAGACCTCATGTTGCATGCGCTCCAAGGGCGTCAGGGGCATATAAAGGTCACAGTGAGGGCAGCTCCAAAAACTGCGTAAACATTCACTGTACAAGTCCTTAGAGTCCTACATGACACACATTAAAAAGAGAGGAAGTGATGGCGTTAAAGGACTGTAAGAAAGAGAAGGCTTTTGAGCACATTCTTTCCACACATTCAGGAAAGTATGGAAGCTTGTTTCTGCCACAAAAAAAAAAAAGGTAATTGAAACTTCTCACAAACTGACTTTTTTCCTCTTACAATTACGAGCACATAGAGCTTATGTAGCCCCGCCCCTTTTCAGCACTGAACTCGTGTTCTGTCTTTCGGTTTGTATTTCCACAGCATGAAAGTAAGATCTTACTTAAATCTTTTTTTTTAAATCTTGCCGGTTTACTGACATTGTCATGATATCCGCTTCAAACATTACAATGCTCATGATGACTTTCGTTTACTCTACAATAAATCGAATGACTCTTCAACAGTGAAGCTATCGCAAAACACGGAAGTTCAAAGACAATATTGTAAAGATGGCTGCGCGCGTTTCTCTGACGCATAAGGTCTATACATCTCACGACTACAAGCTGAAAACTCATAATTACGAATTTACATCTCTCAATTCTTTCTTTTTTCTCAGAATTCTGAGTTTACATATCTCAATTCTGTCATTTCTCATAATTTTGAATTTACGTCTAAAAATTTCTACTTTTTTAAAATTTTGAGTTTATATCTCGCAATTCTGACTTTTTTCGGAATTCTGAGTTTACATCTCACAATTGACCTTTTTGCAAAGACCCGCCCCCTATAGTTACTGTTGCTATGTCCCGACAAGCCACGCCGCTCTCACGCCCCACCATGTTCTCACACAGTGAAAAATACATCGCGGAGCAAAGAGGACACTGACAACGCGCTTCCTTCTAGTTCATTTTTAGCATCAAATAAACATGAAGGAGTGTTGTTTTAACCGCGGAAAGACGTCAATACACTCCGTTTCAAGTTCAAATCCTCCAACGTTAATCTACTAACTCTCCTGACTGCTTTGTCCGACAAAAATGGCGGATTCGGCGGATGGCGGATTATGATTGGTCAGATCGCCTGTCAATCAAACTCCATGCGGACAATTATGACTTTTCTCGAAATTCTGAGTTTACAAAAAAGACATTGTGAGATAAAAAGTTAAAATGACCTTTTTTATATATTTTTTTTTCCATGGTGGACACAAACTTCCATAGGAAAGAACACTTACACACAGACAGTTGTAAGTGAAGTAGCTGCACACACGCAGGCCTCCTTTAATAGCATCTGGCTCCGCCTTCATGCCAGGGAACAGAGACCCGAGAGCTGAAGCGGAAGAAAGATCCGGATCCTTCTGGGGTCCGATGTACAGGTTCTGAGACTGCAGCCCTGCCAGACGCCTCAGACTGTAACTAACCTATGAGAGAAAGTCATTATCATGTGTGTTTGACCCAGATTAAACACAGATCTATTGTTATGTTTGCCTCGCTACCTCAGTATACAGCAGAAACCGCACAAGTCCCTCACAGAGCTTTTCCAGTTCTCTGCGGGAAACTTTGGGCCCACTCAGGCCGAGTCCGGCGGAGTTCCCCGGGCCGCCCTGTCCGAGCTGAGCCTGAAGCTGTCTCTCCCACTCACCCCGCAGAGTGAGGGCCGAGGAGAGCACTTTCATGGCCCCGTCCCCGTCAGTCAAGCCCAGCTCCAGCCAGCCGTCCACCACCACACGCGTGCAGTCCGCGTTAGTGTCCACAGAGTTGGCCACCAGCAAAAGAGCCTACAGGAGAGAGGTCAACGACAAACAAGAGTGTTCAAGATGAAGGAGAGGAAAACGAGTTTAAAAAGTTTTTCAAAAGTGTGGTGTCGGTAAGATTTTGAAAGAAGTCTCTTATGCTCGCCAAGACTGCATTTATTTGATCCAAAAATATAGTAAAAAACAATAATTTTGCGTGAAATGTTTTCTATATAAATATATTTTAAAATGTAATTTATTCCTGTGATGCAAAGCTGAATTTTCAGCATCATTACTCCAGTCTTCAGTGTCACATGATCCTTCAGAAATCATTCTAATATGATGTGCTCATGAAACATTTCTTATTATTATCAATGGTGAAAACAGTTGGGCTGCTTAACATTTTTATGGAAACCGTGATATTTTGTTTTATTTTTATTTACGGAAACCGTAGTGTTTTTGCGCTGCGCGTCTGTGTTACACGTCACCACGTAGGCTCACTATTGGCCGACGCTGGTCATGTGTGTGATGCGTGGTGACGTATAACACAGACGCGCTGCGCAAAAACACTACGTGAACCAACTAGAGGCCCAGAGAGAAGGAAATGAATAGTGGAATAAAGTCGTTATTTTTGTTTGTTTTTGCGCACAAAAAGTATTCTCGTCGCTTGATATACTTAAGATTGAGCCACTGTAGTCACTTGGACTATATTAACGATCTCTTTAATACATTTTCTGGGCCAGCAAGTTTCGGTCACCTAGCAGCCTATGGAGAAGTGATCCAGCACTCAGATTTCATCAAAAATATCTTAATTTGTGTTCCGAAGATGAACGAAGGTCTTACGCGGTTGGAACAACATGAGGGTGAGTAATTACTGACAGAATTTTCATTTTTGGGTGAACTAACCCTTTAATGATTATAAAAACGTCAAGTGCAGCCATCAAGTAATAATAATAAAAATTAAAAAAATTCCTCACACATTGAATATATATATATGCACACATTTTAATCATTCCTAAAAAATTTTTAAATAAATCTTTCAGGGTAAAACGTTTTTTAAAATTTTACAAATATCATGAATTCTTAATTCATAAACATCATTCATTTTTAGCGGAGTTTCACTACTTGACATTTTACCACCTTTACAAACCTTGCCTTGTCATAAAAAGGTAAAATGATCTGATATTAAAGAGACTTATAGACTTTGGCACACAATCATGAGGGTCTGCATGGCTCCTCTCTGATATTTTCCTATTTGTATAATTCCTTTAATGAATCAGGTGTTAAAGCACATTCAATTTACAAATGACCACGTCCACTCTTATGTTAAAAATAAGGGGGGAAAAAATGGTTATAATTGTCTCAGTGTTTACTGACCTGTAGGGCTGGAATCCGCACACAGTTTGAGACGTAAGGCTTGTTTGTTTCTAGCAGAGTAACAAAAGCCAGTAACTGATGCCTATTGCTCTGGCCTTTATCAGCACCTACAGAGAGAATGTAAGAGTGACACAGTGAAAAAGAGGAACTTTTCAGTCATGATGTCTGTCTTATTGCAAAAAGGAGTGTGTACCAAACTCGCTGGACTCGTGTTCTGGGACATGCAGGACTTCAGGGTCAATGGCAAACACGCTGGTCGGGTGGATCACAACACCTTGTTTATTACGTGTGTGGAACACCTAAAACACACACACACAAAAAAAGTTAACTGTCCAAAGTTGGCTGATATTACTATGCATATAAAAGTGCCACTATTATGATATTTTATGCTCCTAATTTTGTTGTGAAGGTCTCCCACCATAGGTTTAAATGCATCCAAGGTCAAAAAACACTTACATTTTCTCATAATAATGCCGCATCTGAAACAGTTAGATCTCTCTAAACCCCTCCTTCCTGAGCGCCTACTCTGCTCTGATTGGTCAGATGACCCAGTCTGTTGTGATTGGCTACTCTGCTCTGATTGGTCAGATGACCCAGTCTGTTGTGATTGGCTACTCTGCTCTGATTGGTCAGATGACCCAGTCTGTTGTGATTGGCTACTCTGCTCTGATTGGTCAGATGGCTCAGTCTGTTGTGATTGGCTACTCTGCTCTGATTGGTCAGATGACCCAGTCTGTTGTGATTGGCTACTCTGCTCCGATTGGTCAGATGGCTCAGTCTGTTGTGATTGGCTACTCTGCTCCGATTGGTCAGATGACCCAGTCTATTGTGATTGGCTACTCTGCTATGATTGGTCAGATGACCCAGTCTATTGTGATTGGCTACTCTGCTCTGATTGGTCAGATGACCCAGTTTGTTGTGATTGGCTACTCTGCTCTGATTGGTCAGATGACCCAGTCTGTTGTGATTGGTCTACCACTTACAGGGCGTTTCGAAAACCCAACGGCCATTACCATATCTGAATTTCAGCTCCTGATCTTCCTCAGTGCTTGTATACACAGCAGTGATGCGTGGATTGATCCAAAATGAGCGGGTGCCTGCGGTTACGAGTCATCCAAAAATATTTTTAATGATATTCGGGTCGCGGTCGGTCGGGTCGTTTGAAATAAAGATGCCAATTAAACCTTTGTAATTTATATAGTACTAGACACAATTTTCTATGAAATACATAGGTCGATACTTTATTGGCTGAATAACTGGCGCGAAGATGACGCACGAGCTCAGTCTGCAGGTAGAGATGGAGGCGGCAAGAGAAAAGGTGAAGACTGGGGAGTGGAAGCTCCGCAAATACACAAATAGAAAGAGCAAAGTGTGGGAGACATTTGCCGAAATAATGAAAGATGATGACCAAAGTGCTGGCTTTGTCATGTGTACTTCTTGCGATGCTATTTACACATTTGATAGCCACAAAACTGGCACGACCAACCAGGCACGGCGCCAGGATTCCAGTTTTGGATGGGCCAGACCAATTGTGGGTGGGCCTTAAATTAAAAACGTTAAATAAAAAATAAAAAATAAAAAACGTTATCCAATCACTGCTTAACCTAATAAAAAAATATTGACTAATATAGCCTATGTTATATTATCTGTGCGTATACATAATATAGATTTTAATAGCTTGATGCTCTTTAAATATTATGTTGCATTGTTAAAAGTTTCGGTGCATAGGAGGACAGACCTATCGGCGATCGCTCTCCATGATTCTGACCAAAGAAGAGCGCTTTGGAATCTCCATTACGCATCATACCTGGGCTGCATTTTCCGATAACATTGTCTCTTAGCGCGCTACGAAGACTCTTAAGGTATAACTTAACTAAAGGTATACTACCACTAAAGGTATATCATTGCTAGGTGTCTTCAGGGCTATCATCCACTCGCGAGGCAGAGGCGCTGGCGCCCTCCTAGCAACGGCGCTGTTTTTGGTAAAACATGATTTTGACGACTTCATTAAGTTTTGTTTTATAGAAAACTCTTTTTAAAAGATTTTCGTTTTGTATAAATTGTATCTTAATTTTGATCAATGTTTTATCAATCAATTGACTGTATTTAATGAATAAGAAGCAAATATATAGCAGGCAATGTAATAAGGCGCAGGCACGATCACTTGCATTACATGTGAACTAGAGGGCACCGAAACTCAGCTTGTGCCTCACAGATTTGAGAAATATAGGCTATATATTACAGAAAGCTTGAAATGTCGACTTTTAAACGAAAATATTCAAACCAAAATAAATAGGCTACTCTCTGATTATGTAATCCATATGAAATGTGCATTTCTCTCTGGCGTTCATGGCGAGTGCGCAATCTCCGCATCGTCAACTTCATCTTTGCAGCGACACAGAAAATACCAGTTTATTACTAAACAATTAAATGTCTCCTTGCTAATTTAGACACATTCATAATCATTACTTTAACCGGTTCTTTGTGGCATGCTTTATGTGTGCGGTCATAACGCTTATTATCCTGTAGGCTATAGCCTATTTAAGTAATTAAATTAATATAAAGGGGCGATTTGTCCACGAATGGCTTAAATTAACAACTACTAGTCGACTAGAAAAAAAAAATTAGTCGGAGGCAGCCTTTATTCCACATATTTTCGAACCAGCAGCAGGCCATTATGGGTTGGGCGAACGACCGTGAGCGGAGCGGAATATTCAGAAATGCGCTCTCCGCTCACGAGCTCTGATCGGAACAAACCCAACCTGTCTGCTGAACTTGCGCAGAAACATCAAAATAGACATAGCCAGCTTTTTAAAATTGTTTTTAAAACTAAACATTTAGACTATTTTAGTACAAATTATGAGCTTATTGACGATTTTTTTATAATTCTTGACAAAATTACAATATATATATATATATATATATATATATAAAAAAAATTCCAATGACGCTACGATGAGCATTTACTACTTTTAAAAAATGCGGGTCAGGAAGTGGGTCGGGTACAATATTTTCTTTTTTTGCGGTCCGAGTTGCGGGCGGGTTAGTTGAAAACGTCGGTCGGGTGCGGTTTGTTTATACATTGACCCGCGCATCACTGATACACAGTGATACGAAAAGGAATGATGGCGCTGATTTTTCCTTATCCTCATCCTTCGGAAATGCAGCAAAGTGGAATTGCTTTCGCTGCGCAGAAAACAGCGTCTTCTCGATGTTAACACAAACCAATCTCTTCTAGTCTACAACTACAGTGTTTGAGGGTGGGTCAAAGTATTGTTTGCAGGCTGCCGATGAAGACAATAGGCTAGCATGTGTTACAAACTTATGTAGGTTCGAGCAGGAAGTAAGTCTGGAATAACTGAAGACTCAGTTCTTTCTTTATGAAGAGAACTCCATTTGTCGTGAACTTTGATCTTTGAAACTTTGCAGACCTTTTACATTCACAAACAGCTATACTATACAGTACATTAAAGGGAATATCCAAAAAAGCATAATAGGTGCACTTCAGTGTGTATTCAGCCGTTACCTGCTCTGAGTCTTTGCGTGTTGCGTTGTGCTCATCTGGCATGGCGAGCTGTGGGTACAGGCCTCGACACAGCACCAGTTTGAGCAGAGCCTGCTGACGGGACGACAGATCTGCACTGGCACACGCAGCTTCCTGAAGCTCATTAACATTGTGACGCAATTTGAACTTGACTTCCTATAAGAGCCAGACAACCAGTAAGGATACAGAGAAAGTGTACAGTATGAGTGAATCTCACAAAGCCTGGGTCATATTTCACTTCAAAATAGATTTAAAAAAAAAGAAAGAAAAAAGAAAGAATAAAATGAAGCCTATTTTTAAATCCAATATTAAGCCAAGTGACATTATTTAAACATTTCCGCAATTTTGTCATTACTGTAATGTGAATCGGTGTTATTTAGTATCATTGAGATACTATTATAGTTTGCATTTTCAGTTTTCTTGTTCATTTAAGTTGACGTTTTAGTAATTTTATTGTGTTTTTTTTTTATAGTTTTAGTTTCAGTTATATTGTAACCCTGATGTGAAAAATTCCAATCTTATAACAGTACTGAAAAATAATATTTATTTATCGTTCAAAAGTTTGGGGTCATCAAAGCTGCATTTATTTGATCAAAAATACAGTAAAAACAGTAGAATTATATATTTTTTCAGGATTACTTGGTGAATAGAAAGAACAGAAATCTTTTATAACATTATAAACGTCTGTACCGTCACTTTTAATCAATTGAATGCATCCTCGTTAAATAAAAGGATTACTTTCTTTGGGAAAAAACAATCTTACTGACCCCAAATGTGAACGGTAGTGTACATTAAATGAAGAATGTGTGGAATCTCTTCTTTCTTTCCCCCACATGCTCTAAAATCAGAATCTGAACCTGAGACCTGTATGTCCACAGTCTGGTCAGAACCATCTTTCCTCTTCTTGCTTGAGCTCGCCCCCTCTCCATCAGATCCAGATGAGGCGTCTCCCTCCAGCCCTTCCTCCAGCCGGAGGACTTTCCTCTTGGTGTTCTCCTGGAGCTCATGGTCTCGTTTCAGCTGGTGGAGCTTCTGTCTCTCCGTAAGCCTCTCTCTGCGCCGGGCTCGGTCCTGCGGCTGCGTCCTGCTGCCCGTATGATCCTCCAGGAGACCGTGAGTGCGCAGCAGCTCCTGTGAGGACACACGATTAAGATCGGTCACATGGGTCACAAACATCACAGAGATATCAAGCTGCTGCTGCTGACTTTGAACTGTCGTCTGAGGTTGACCATCTCGTAAAGCCTCTGTTCCTCCAGTCCTCTCCTTCTGCACCACTTTCTGGAGCCGCTTCCTCTCTCTGCTTTCACCTGTTGATATATATTAGCCAATATTACTCATTTCTCCTAATTTAAGATCATCTTTAAAAACAGTAACAATTTAATAACACTGTTAAATGTAACCTTTAGCAAATATCAAAATGAATATCCACTTTTTTATACTGTGCATGATCGTTGTGGTGCCTAAATTCAATTTGAAATGCCTGATTTAATCTGTAATTTACTTAGAAAATAGTATAACATTATCTATTGTCCAAATACATTACAAAGTTAAAAAAAATCGGTTTTGCCGATTTATAACTAATAGTCACATAAAAAATGATTATCTGCTTATCAAACACCATTCACAATAGTTGAATGCCATATAAGATGCCTTTGTATATAATGCATTATAAAGGTAAAGAACAACAGGACTAAAGTGTGGAACCCCATCTTCGCCAAAATTTAAAAGTCATTATGACTTTTTACATCACAATTCTGACTTTTATCCTTATTGCAATTTTGAGTTGACATTACGCATCTATGACTTTGCAACTCTGAGTTAACATCTCGGAACTAATACTTTTTTCTCAGAGGAGTTTATATCTTGCAATTCAGACTTTCTTACTCAGAATTGAGAGTTTATAAGTTAATATCTCACAATTTTTGAGTTAACATCTTGCAACTCTTTGACTTTTTCTCTCTGACTCTCATATATCATATATAATATCATGGACCAAAAAAATCTGTCTGTATCATGAAATACATATTTCCTTCAAGAAATGTTTTGGTACATTCCATTTCTTAATAATATTAATGCACAACCTCAAATATTTAATTCACAAAATGCATTTGAAAACAGCGTTCATTCTCTAAATATGCATAATTTTTTATTGAATATAGATATAACAATGTCATTATTGTACAAATGATTGGTAAAGAAGTTTTATTATATATAAAAATCACGTCAGGTTCAGTCTTGTAATGTTCATGCAGGTTTCCAACATTGATGCACAATAAAGCAGGCAAAACGGCCCAGACTGACCTGCACCCAGGCATTAAAGGTGTTCATCAGTGTAAAGGGGTCTCCCTGGTTGCTGTTCAGGGGCTGGCGAGCGGTGGAGCAGTCAGGGTTGTGCTGAGCGCTGCGCAGAAACGGAGACTGGACACTCAGAGCAGCGGCAACCGTCAGCACCGGCTCCACCAGTTTGAAGACGGAGCCCAAAACCAACATTTTTCCTGGACAAACACAAGTAGGAGCATTTATAATGCCACTAATACCGTAGCAAGCTCAACTAATTGCACAAAACAGCAGCAAAGGGTTCCTTACCAATGACCACATCCACAGGCAGTTGAGCCAGCAGCCTGCCAATGGAGGAGAGCTCCCCGTGTTCATCTAGCGCCCCCTGTTCCCTCAGGTACGTCACTGCAGTCTGAATACTGGAAGCGGGAGGAGGGTCTATGAAGGCAAAAGTGCGAGGGTCACCCAGACCCATGCTCATCATCTGCACAAACACATTTGCAATATGAATTATTATAATTATCTGAGAACAATATTCCCCTTTGGCACAAAAATGATGAGGTTACTGTTTTCATGATGTGAGAGAGCACCTGTAGGATGAGGGAGTCCAGCGCCACCCTGTGGATCTCAGGAACAGGATACGAGGCAAAGGCATCGTAATCAGATTCGGCGTAGAGTCGGTAACAGACTCCCGGCCCGGTTCTGCCAGCGCGGCCTTTCCTCTGTTCAGAACTGGCCCTGCTGATCCAGAACTCCTGCAGTCTCTGCATCTTAGCCTTGGGGTCAAAACTCATTTCTTTCACTTTTCCTGTTATTAAACATCAAAGAGAGAGAGAAAAAAGAAAGGACAATGATATAAAAAATTGGTGGCAGCGTCTCATAAAATGTTATTGACTGAATTTCAATTTTAAATAAAATACTTTTTATCCAAAAACTCTAAAATCATTAAATGAATTAAACTTGTAAATGAGTAGATAATTTATAAACATAGAAAAGAGCATCTCATAATATATTTCTGATTTTTAATTTAAATTTTAAATAAAATATTTTGTCCTAAAACTAAAATAAATGAAACTTGAAAATGATTAAGTTTTAAAAACATAGAAAATAAGGTCTTGTAAAATGTTATTAATTTAATTCAAATTTTAAATAAAAATAATTGTATTCTAAAAACGCTAAAATCATAAAATAAATGAAACTTGAAAATGATTAAACATTTTTAAAACACTGAAAATGGGAAAACATTAGTGCAGGTTCCACTTCTTCCACCAATCTGACTGAATTACCTGAATCGACGACAAAGCGCACTCCATCTATAGTGACCGACGTCTCAGCAATATTGGTAGAAATGATGCATTTTCTCACACCCGGGGGTGCAATGTCAAACACCTGAAGGTCAAAGTTCACACATCGGGAAATTACTTTAAGCTAATATACTGACATATTTTGTATATATATATATATACACTACTGTTAAAAAGTTTGGAGTAGGGATGTTTTTAAAAGAAGTCCCGTTTGCTTGTTGTGCTGCTTCATATTTTTGAGGAAACCTTGATACGTTTATTTTCAGGATACTTTGATGAATAGAAAGTTCAAAAGAATAGTATTTATTTAAAAAAATATATTATTTTACATTAACATTAATAACATCAATGTAATGGATCCTTGCTAAATAAAACTATTACTGACCCCAAACTTTTGAATGGTAATGTGTAGCCAAATAAATAGGCCAGTCATTTTGCAACTAATTAAAAAAAAAAAGCAGAAATGACAATCACAGTTTTAAAGCTAATCATAAAAACATGTAATGCATAAAGATCATGATGAATGAGTGATGGGTCTGTCCTGAATGAACCTTATCCTGCTGAGCCAGTGAGAGCGTGCTGTGCAGAGGGAGGACGATCCAGCGCTGTGTGTGTGTGGCGTACGCCTGGCAGGCCTCCTGGATGGTGGAGATCTCGGCCACTCCGCTGAGGAACAGCAGCAGGTCTCCTCTCTCCTCGGGGGGGTAGCGCTGGTCTATACCCTGCAGCACACGCAGGTACGGCCGCGGGTCCAGCTTCTCGGAGCGGGACACCTGCTCTTCTGAAGGAATGGGCTGGTAGATCACCTGCAGCACAGGACACACTCACACTGTGATCAATTTACTCAATTTACATTTTAAATCAAATATTTTTTTGCCCTGAAACAATAAAATAAACTCAATTTTAACTAATATTTAAAATGATTAAATATTTTAAAAACATAATAATAGGGTCTCATAAAAATGTTATTGATTTAATTAAATTTGAAATAAAATACTTTTTATAAAACTCTAAAATCATAAAATGAATGAAACTGGAAAATGATTAAATATACACACACACACACACACACACACACACACATACATATATATATATATATATATATAAAGAGAAAATAGGGTCATAAAATGTTTTTGATTTAATTCAAATTTTAAATAAAATATATATTTTTTGCCCTAAATCAATAAAATCATGAAATTAATGAAACTGGAAAATGATTAAATATTTTAAAAACATAAAATAGAGTCTCATAAAATGTTATTGATTTAATTTAAATTTTAAATAAAATACTTTTTGTTCTAAAACTCTAAAATCATTAAATGAATGAAACTTGTAAATGATGAAATATATATATATTTAAAAAATAAAAATAAAAATAGAAAATAGGGTCTTGTAACATTTTATTGATTTAATTTAAATTAATTAAAATAATTTAATTCTAAAACTCTAAAATAATAAAATGAATGAAACTGGAAAATGATTAAAAACAGAGAAAATAGGGTCATAAAATGTTTTTGATTTAATTAAAAATTTAAATAAAATATATATATTTTTGCCCTAAAAAAAATAAAATCATGAAATTAATAAAACTGGAAAATTATTCAATATTTAAAAAACATAGAAAATAGGAAAACATAAGTGCAGGTTCCACTTCAAAAACAGTGTATTTTAACAGGCGTTTGAGAGCTCACCTGAATGGGGAAGAGTCTGCCTGGCACCTGCAGAACCGGTGCGTCGCTGAAGTAGCTGGAGAAGAGCTTGATGTTGATGGTGGCCGACATGAGGACCAGCCGCAGGTCTGTGCGCAGGGGCAGGAGGGAACGCAACACTCCCAGCAGGAAATCACAGTGCAGGTGTCTCTCATGCACCTCGTCCACGATCAGCACCTGGTACTGGCCCAGGGAAGCGTCCTGCTGGATCTGCCGGAGCAGGAGACCCTCGGTCATGAACAGGAGTTTGGTAGCTGTGGTGCGGCTGGTCTCAAAGCGGATCTGGTACCCAACCTGGAGAACATACAAGACAAAAATGTTTTTGCAATCCATTCACAAGAGTTTTCACTGCTGCGATTCTTTAACCCTCAACGCTCACATTTTGCATCAATTTTCTTCCTTCTTGTCATGCATGGTTTGGAAAGTTACTATATATATATATATATATATATATATATATATATATATATATATATATATATATATATACACATATATATAAAATTGTAATAATATATATATATATATATATATATATATATATATATATATATTGTAACTTTAGTAATAATAATAGTAATAATAATAATAATGTTACAAATAATTATTAACAGAATCACAATATATACAAGTTACCAATATATATAAGTTACCAATATATATATTTTATTGTAGATATGTATACATTAACTACTTCCATTTTTTTTTTTTTTTTGTGATGCTGTTAATGATTATGTATATATATAATCGAAATGTAATCAAAATTATTCAACCCTCATTGTAAATTAGGTTTATTGGCAAAATTTACTTTCAGCTGTTTGCAATGAACAAATCAAACAAAAGAAATTGAAATAGCCCAACACAACAAATAGCCTATTTCAAATGGTTTCCCCAAATTCAACTGAAAATGCAACTTGTGCACTCAAAATGATTCAACCCCTTGAATAGAATCCCTCACAACAGCACAAATCTGCAAAACAGGTGTTGTCTCAAACACACCTGATGCAACTAATCAAGGGCTTCATTAGTTGCACCAGGTGTGCTTGAGCTAGAACATGTTTCACATGTGCAACCGTGTTGCATTACAGTTATGCACATTTTGATCCCGAACTCTCATTTCCATGCCAAAAAAAGGGCATTTTTCTCAGTATTGTTGTCTTACAGTAATAAAAATCATCCTGTCCTGACATTACTGTTTTTTATATATATTTATTTACGGTTTTTACAGAGAAATATCTGTTAATATGTCTAAAAAAAAAGAAGTATTTGTTATATGAAAATATATGTTGCGAAACATCTTTGTACCTTGGAGCCGTACAGGTTGAGGCTCTCAAAGCTGACTCTCTTGGCCAGTGAGATGCAGGCGATGCGGCGCGGTTGAGTGCAGGCGATGTGGTTGAAGCCTGAAGCCAGCAGATACTGGGGCACCTGTGTGGACTTCCCACACCCCGTGTCTCCAGCCACCACCACCACAGGATGAGTCCTCACCAGCTCCACGATCCTGTCTCGGTACTGGAAGATGGGGAGGCTCTTCTGCTCCCTCCTTAACTTGGAAAGCTTGTTGAAGCTCTGCTTCTGGTTGAAATCGAGGAAATGGAGAAGGGCAAGACGGCAGTCTGTGATCTCCTGCCTGCCGGGACCCGAGCTCTCCCTGCGCCTCCTGTGCTCACATCCTCCCAGGCGCTCCTCGATGTCTTTGGAGCACACGGAGATGTTGATCCTGTATCTGGCATCATAATCCTTTGGAAGTCCTAGATCCACAGATCCAGACTTCTTCCTGGCTTTTTCCTCGTGTGATTCTTGCCTGCTGGATTTGGATGCTGACATCTCTTTCTTGGCTTTGAATCTCTGGAAGCGCTCGAAGAAGGTCCAGAACTCCTTGTGTTCAGTGCTGCCCGTCTGGATGTAGTCATGCTGGCGGAAAAACACCTCGTCCAGCTGGGCTCGACACTGAGGACTGTTCCAGTCCCAGCGCTGGCTCTTCTCTCGCTCGTGGGACATTTTTAATATTAGTGTAAACCAATCTTCCACTTTTCAGCAGGCTTTTCAACTATTCAAATACACATGCATTTTTCTATTAATTTCACATTATCACTGATAATATTTGTCGTGATTATTATCTCCTCAGATATTGTAATGCACATGTCGGTTGCATTTTTGTCATGTTTACGCTTCTCGAAACGGAGCGATAACTTGAAGGGACCGTTTCTGGTACGCCTGTGTTTACAGTCCGGATACTGCGATGTGCCAGTAAATAGTTCCTACACCAATAGCTAAAGAAGCATCCCATTTTTTACAGTCTATGAGAAGCATGCGTGTTGAATAATGCAGTCTTTTCTTTTGAAACCAATTTTTTTTTGTATTCATATATAATTATCCATGCAGTTTTAAGACTTGAAAGACTGCAAAATTAGATCACACAGCAGGATCATTTAAATAAACTGGGGGAAACACAAATGTGATGAAATGAAGAAATGGTAGACAGTTGCACTTTCTGCATTTCAAGTATGTTAAGTGTATATAAAAGTGTGTGTGTATGACAAATGTGTCCATTCATGGGTAGTGTAGTAGTTCGCTGTTAAACACTATTTTTCAAAGATACAGACAGCATGTACTATAGATGGCAATATCCGTAGTCTTCATTTAAAGTTATCATTAAAAAAAAAAAAAAAAAAAAAAAAACTCCCCATGCAGAACATGAATGGAATTTGTACTTGTGGAACCTGACTGTTGCTCTTTTAGTAAACGCATTACACATTTCACACTGTATTAACCAGATACACATTTTATTTGTAAAACGTTGCTAAATTGGTAAATCATGTTGCATGAAACAATTTTGTTATTTTTAAAGTGTTAAATGTAATCCCTGAGCACTCCAGATTCCAAAAAACTCAAACTTTGTTTAAAGTCACATTACATTACATACATTTTGCACAAAAGTCATAAAAAGCATGTTCACATTTAAGTATGTATGTGTGACTCCAGAAATACACACTCTCTGAAACAAAGAAAACTGAAGGTACAGAACCAAACAACTAAATCATTCAAAAATAAAAGCGTCACTTCAAGAATGTAGTTACTAAAAACTCTTTAAAAGGAGAAAATAAGACATTTATTTACACACCTTAAGACCCCATACCGCCCTCATAAAATATACAAATATATAAAACAATTTTGAAAAATGCAAAAACTGGTCAACATGTCCATCCCTCTGTTTGCAGGGCTACACTGGGTTATTCCATGTATGTTGTTAAAATATTTGTGGCCTCAGAAATCAAAACAGTTCATAAAATTTCTCAGTTCATCATAATCTCCAGGTAAGTTATACTCCCGTCTTCTCCTTGATCCAGCCCCTGAATTTTGGGACGTTTGTGTAGATGCCTGGCTTGTTTTTGCGGGCACAACCGTCACCCCAGCTCACAACTCCCGCCAGGTACATACGCTCATCCGATAAGAAGGCCAGAGGACCGCCAGAGTCACCCTGAGCAAAGATAAAGAGAGTTATTTAAATGGATGATAATAACAGGAGAGAGAGGAAATAAAATAAAGAGAAACGATTAAATAAAATAGCACTTATGGATGCACAATATTAAAATTCTGACCGATACTAAAAAGACGATCATAATGTTCATTTTATGGTCAATAACCTATAAATGGCTGATATAAAAATTCTATATGATTTTGTCTAAATAAATTGTGTGTTTGATTATAATTTAACACTATGCCAGCTACCATGGCTATATTCATGGTGAGAAACAAATTGAAAATTGAAAAAATATATAAATAACAAAACTATATATAAACAACAAATCAAAACCAAATTTTACACCACTTAAAAGGTTTTTAAAGTTTATAATTGACGAAAAAAAAAAAAATCTAAACCAAAATCTGGCCTCACAGAATCAATCAAAATGTCCATTAAAATAGGTTTCAGAGATACTGGATATAAAAGCAGCAAACTTTGCGAAACATTTATGTCGCTGCCAATACTTTCAGCCACGGCTATTTATTTAACAGTGTAGTTACATTTTTTGTGTTTTTAAAGATTAACCAAGTAAATATTAAGCAAAGTGCAAAATCGGAGGAAATTAGCACAACCAATTAAATATCCAATATTGACCAAAACTGATATTTAAAAAAATCTCTAATATTGACCGGTAACAAATATGCTACCGATATATCACGCATTCCTAAACAAAATAATTAAATAAACAGAAATAAAAAAATAAATCCTGTGAACTTGTGTGCTAAAGCACTAAAATTTCAAGATTTTTTTAAAAAGTTCATGAAACTCACCTGGCAAGCATCCACTCCTCCTGTCAGAACGCCAGCACACATCATGCGAGAAGTGATCTGACCAGTCATTAGTCTATCACACGTCGTACCGTTGATGATGCGAACCCGCGCTTTCTGCAGCACAATCGCTCCAGCGCCTGAAATAAACACACGGCAATTACAAATCAAAGACAAGAGCGAAGTTTAAAAAAGATAAGAATTTGTGAAATATGACAGGCTTTGTGAGAGGTGTAAGCATTATTGTATAGTTCTTTTACTGACCCCCTTCTCTAGTGGCACCCCAGCCGGTGATGGTGACAGAGTCACTAGAGTTGTAGACATCGGTGGCACTCGGCAAGCAAATGGGTCGAATGGTGTCACTGAAGGTCACGGCTGAATCCAGCTCCATGAGAGCGATGTCGTAGTCATAGGTGTAGGGGTTGTAGGACGGGTGAGGAATGATTTGTTTTAGGAATCTCTTCGTTGCCGTCTGTTTATCTTTTTGTGTGTGAAGACCCAAGTATGCTTCCCATGTGCCCGGCTGAGAATACCTGAGGATTCATCAGATATACAGAGATTAGGGCTGTTTTCGACTAAGGATTTACATAGTCGAATCTGATTCGTTAGATTTTGCCGTAGTCGACTGATAGTCGAACCTTTTTTTTTTTTTTTTTTTTTTTTTTAGATAGCAGCTAGATTTTTTCCATTTCAAACAAAAGAGCTAAAAAAAACTAAAAGAAAAACATGGTGTGTAACAAATACCTTTTATTCATTTAAAGCCAGATGAACAAAACATATCACACATATATCATAACATTTCATAAACATGAGGAGCAATATGAGAGAGAAATTTGGTGATCGTTGTTTAGGTACATTAAACCACGTAAAGCTTTTTCACGCCCATGAGAACCGTGTGGAGTCAACTCACAGCCGCTCCGCTGCCCTGCTGAAAATGTAAAGCAGAAACGCTTAATATCAGATAACGTCCATAATAATTGGACTCTGGGTTCGATTTTTTGACCATTTTCAGTGGTTATGAGGAGCAATATGAGAGGGAAATTTGGTAATCATTGTTTAGGTACATTAAACCACGTAAAGCTTTTTTCACGTTAGGACTTAGCCTATATATAAAGCCCATGAGAACCGTGTGGAGTCAACCCACAGCCGCTCCGCAGCCCTGCTGAAAATGTGAAGCAGATTTGAATACATTTTTATTTATTTACATTAGTAAGCTACAGGACATCGTCTTTCAAAACATGACCTGCGCGAAAGCGGAAAATATTTTTTTGTACCCAGCCCTTCTGAAAATGCGAATGCGTCTCTGTCCCCAGCACATTTCAAACCAAACTGACGCCCATGTATTCGACTATGAGGTTCATAGTCGAATCAGACCTCTCCGAATCGAATCGTCGAATCCTCGACTATTAGAAGTCAGCCCTAACAGAGATGAAGGTTTTCTCTTTTCCACTCTTAAAGCCTAAAACCAATTTAACTGATGAATTAAAACAGTATATTCATTATATTAAAGCTACACTATTTAACTGTTTAAAAAAACAAAAACCAAAAAACAAAATGTTATTCAAGTCGGCACAAAACGGAAGTTGCGATAGTCGATATATATTTTTATATATATATATATATATTTTTATATATATATATATATATTTTTATATATATATATATATATATATATATATAATATAATATATATATATATATATATATATATATATATATATATATAATATAATATATATATATATATATATATATAATATGTATGTATATATAAATAAACCAAGTAGCATCTGCCAACCAATGATACTATAACTTTTCTTAGAACTTCTTTCAGTCATATTTCTTATTAATTTTAATCAACTGGTGTTTTGGTGATTGTTTAGTGGATGTATTAAGTCAGTTCTGCTCAAGTTTACACAGGAAAAACAGATTTACTAAACTTGCTGGCAAATTAGCATGAAAAGCGCCTAAAAGTGACGATGGGAAGTTCTGTGGGTGATTTACTAACAATGTGCAGATAAAAACAAAAAACACAGACGCAGCAGTTCATTTCCATTATGATCAAAGCAGTCTACCAAGAGCAGCACAACAGCCCTGGGTCGCAAACATGCAGAACCAATGATAATCAGGTGTGGCTCATCTACTAACAGCACAGATGCAGCAAATTAAAAATAACGTGGCAATAAGTTTGGATAATGTCTTCCTCAGGCATTCCAAATAAATGAACACGAGTGGAGAAAATTCTCTCTCTATTATCACACGCTCTGTGTTGGAAGTACAGTTGTAATCAAAATTATTCAACCCCTTTTGCAAATCAGATTTATTGGCAAAATTTACAGACTTTTTTTGTTTTGCTTTTTCAACTGTTTGCGATGAACAAATCAAACTTATGTAATTGAAACAGCTCAACACAACAAATATTTTCAAGTGGTTTCTACAAATTCAACTGAAAATGCAACTTTCAATGACTTCTGCAGTCTCAAAATTAACAACAGCACAAATCTGTAAAACAGGTGTTGTCTCAAGCACACCTGATGCAAATCAAGGGCTTCATTAGTTGCACCAGGTGTGCTTGAGCGAGAACACATGAAATATCTGAACTGGCTAGGTTTGTTGAGTGTCACGTTTGACTGCATGTTAGAAATAAGTCAAAAGAATGGTCTGAAAAGTTAAGAGAAGATATCATCACCCTTCACAAACAAGGAACAGGATACAAAAAGAAAGCGAAAGCATTAAATGCTCCTAGAGACACCGTTGGAAGCATAGTTCGCAAGTTCAAAGTTTAAGGAACAGTCAATGGCTGGAACCAGATTTCTGAGAAGGCAGGTTCAGAATAACCCTCGAGTGACTGCAAAAGACCTGCAGCAAGACTTGGTGGCAACAGGCACTGAGGTTTCAGCTTGCAGAGACGTACACCACTACTGACCCAAAAGCACAAGAAAAGTCGGCTCCAATCTGCTCTAAACCATATAAATTAGCCACAGACGTTTTGGGATTCTGTTCTGTGGAGTGATGAAACAAAACTGGAACTTTTCAGCCCTGTGGATCAGTGGTATGATGCTCTGTGGCTGCTTTATATCCTCTGGCACTGGAAACCTGCAGCGTGTGGAAGGCAAGATGGATTCATTTTTGTATATCAGGAAATCCTGGGAGAAAACGTCATGCCGTCAGTGAGGAAGCTGAAGCTTGAGCGGCGTCGGACCTTCCAGCAGGACAGTGATCCCAAACATACCTCAAATTCCACCAAGGCTTGGTTGCAGAAGAAGTCCTGGAAGATTCTACAGTGGCCATCACAGTCACCTGACTTGAACCCCATAGAAAATCAGTTGCAGAACACAAACCCATGAATATTACTGAACTGGAGGCCTCAGAAACGCTGCCAGAAGCTGCTGTCTGGTTATACATCTCGTTTGCAGCAGGTCATTACAGCAGAAGGGTGTTCTACTATGTACTAAAGATGCTTGCCATGAAGAGGTTGAACAATTTTGAGACTGCAGAAGTCATTAAAAGTTGCATTTTCATGATTTGGGGAAACCACTTGAAGCATCTGTTGTGTTGAGCGATTTCAGTTACTTTTATGTGATTTCTTAATTGCAAACAACCTGATTTGCCATGGGGATTGAATAATTTTGATTAATACTGTAACTATTACAGCAAGTCAAGGGCAAAATAGGTTAAGACGTCCTTTTTTATGGTGTTAAATAGTACTATATTGAAATACCACTAAATTAACTAACGCAAACCTTATTAAATCATGCATAATTTATTTAAATTCTCCTCTCCCCTCCCCCTTTCATCTGAAAGGGAAACTCCTACAAATGCATATGCAATAAGGTGAAAAATTACTGTGTCCACGCTTTTTCATTGATAATTTTTCACTACGTGTCTTTAGTAAATCCTGACAGTAGTGTCACAACAGTTTTTGTGAAACATTTTGCTCTATTTTTTTAGTTTTGTTGAGTTAATGAGTTTCTAAAGTAAAAGTTGTAGATAAAAAAAAAAGAGAGAAGAGAAACAGAGGAAACTCACTTGATTTTGTCATCTTGTACACAATGGGCAGCCGTCACAAGCCAGCGTTCACTTATGATTGATGCACCGCAAACATGAGCCATGTTTTTAATGTGGAGGCTGACCTGCCATGGGAACTCGCCCACAACCGCGTCCTCCCCACCCACAACACGAGACGTCTTGAAAGCTTTCTTGCCACAGTCTAGAGAATAAAGAGGGAGAGATAGAAATCAACTTTAAACCAAGCAGGATACAGATATGAGAACAGAAGTATATGTATAAGGATGTGAATGACACGCACTGCAGTTGGACTCATCGGAGCCGTCGCCACAGTCATCTATCCCGTCACACTGAGGGTTATTTTTGGTGACGCATTTGTTGTTGTTGCATGTAAAAGTTGAGACTGTACAAGAAATGTCTGTAAGAAAGAAAAACAAGCATTAAGAATGACTGAAAAGAAGGAAAGTGTTTCAGATTTCAGAATATTTTCCGTAATATATATTTTCTACTGCTGTCAATCGATAAAAAAGAATTAACTAATTAAATCACACATTTTTCAGTAATTAATCACGATTAATCACACATAACATTAAAGTTTTTAATATATATTTATGTTGTAATACTTTCACATTCAATCTCCAGAATAATGTAAAAACAACATAAAGACAGTATATTTTAAATATGTGTTTAATGGCATCTTTTTACTAAGCACCGTGAATGAAGGCCAGTATCAATAATACCAGTACTGATACTGATGTCTCTATAAAAAAAATTTCTCTCAATTATAGCCATTCAACATTACAGTATAATTGAAAGCTATAACTTTTTAACATTAATAGGCTTTAAAAAAAAAAAAACTTAATTTAAGTGAACAAATTTCACATAAACCCATATAATAAACGTCACATTTAGCTTTGCCTTTAATATATCAGGGCTTAACGCTATATTTTTACAGCCCTAATATTATTTTCTGAATATTTTAAATGTGATCAAAATTAAAATAATGCTAAAATAAACTTGATGTTTAGATTGTCCGATCAAGCTTGCATCATTCTTTATCTAAAATATAGTCACCTCTTTTACATCCATCTTCATCTGAGCCATCGTTGCAGTCACGATTCCCGTCACACTTCAGCTTCTCGGAGATACACTGATCGTTACTGCACTTAAATTCTCCAACCTTACATCCTGCCAGAAAAGAGGACAATTATGTCAAAGCAAGTGTGGAGATCTGTTTCTGTGTGGGAGAGAATGATAAAGAGAGAGATAGAGGCTGTATCTGAAACAGAAGACAGTCGCTTAGCTGACTGGTCTGTCAACAGAGGAGCATTAAAGGGGTGGTATAATGCCCCTTTTTACCCCTTTTAATGTGTAAAATAAGTCTCTGTTGTCCCCAGAGTGTGTATGTAAAGTTTTAGTTCAAAATGCCCCACAGATAAATTTTTACAGCATGTTAAAATTGTCCCTTTTTGAGGGTCAGTAAAAACACGTTGTTTCGTGTGTGTCCCTTTAAATGAGTTGCTGCTCCCAGCACAGAGGGCGGAGCTTCAAGAGCTTGTGTGTGTGTGTTAGCACCTCCTCAGTATCTCATAAGGAAATGGGACTCATTTTGGACTAATTTCCATGTCTCAATAACAATGTCTAATGACCTAAAACAGGGGTTTTCTTACTTTACGCTATGAATTTATCAGTAACACTTCATATCTATCATTAGGAACATTAACCCTATAAAGCCTGCTGTATCATATTTGATACATGAATCAACAATCAAAACTTTGTTGAAAAAATCTGAACACAATCTACTATATGCCTATACACTTTTTTTAGGAAGTAATTGTAAGAACGCTTCAGGTCATGCTACACGTGTCTTTTTGCTGAGAAATCTCTACTGATTTTCATAAAGTAAACATAAGAACAACTTTCATATTGTTATCAATATTTCAACATGAACTCTTACTGGACTGAAGTAACTTAGGTTTTCTTTACTTATCTGTAAAAAAATATTTTTTAGATGCATCAAATACGATACATCAGGCATTAGAGAAACGTTTATTTTTTCATCTCTCAGTCATCATTCTATTGCGTTGCATTATATGTTTCGTGTCCCCCTCACGCAAAAAAAAAACAACTATATAGCTTTGATCATAAAACAAATCAATTAAATATCCTTTTACTAAGACAGGTGACAATATAGTGACAACTGATATTTACTGTATTTGCAATTTATGCAAGTAGTCTATTAACCAAGTTATCAAATTTCATCAAACTTTGTGGCCATATAAACAACATCTGCACCAAATTGCATATTTTTGCTCTTTTTGCTGCCTAATCTTTAAATGAAGATTAGGCAAATTAGTCTGGTGATGTAGGACTGCGCACAACTTTCCAGTTTGATTTTGTCCTCCGCATATAAGCTTAAAGGGGTGGTAAAACACGATTTCACTTTTCTAAATTTAGTTAGTGTGTAATGTTGCCGTTTGAGCATAAACAACATCTGCAAAGTTACAACTTTCAAAGTTTAAAGCAAAGGGAGATATTTGCTTTTAAAGAAATCAATTTCTAAGAACTACAAAAAACGGCCAGTAGGGACTACACGACATTCCTGCGGGCTTGCTGACATCACTAAGCCCAATATTTACATAAACCCCTCCTCCGATGAAGGATTCGCACAACGGCTAGTCCTGAAAGATGGAGCAGTTCCAACTTCAAAAACAGAAGCTGTTTACGGGCCACAACCTGTATGATTTATTTTTCGTCGTTGTGTTTTCCTGTAATAGTTCGTATTGTTAATTGTAGGTTGTAGCAAGGAAGTAAACGAAGGACAACGCTGTTTGGCTCCACAAACCAGTTTGTTAAATGCTAACGTCAATTCATACTTATCCGACAAACACATACAAACTTCTGTTTAATGTCACCAGCGCAGCGAACTTGGAATGTTCGTGGTTGTTGTGTTATCGTTTATGTGATCAGTGTAAATTATTCTTTGATTATAGCTTTTATGTATTGTTTATCTACAGGCATGCTAAACATGGTTTTGTGTTTGATTTGGCTACTGTTGTAAAGCCAATGTTTAGTGTTCGTATTGGATTAATAGTTCAGGCAACAGATATTTAGCTACAATCGTTCTAAATATACAAAAGTAACAGTGTCATATAGCGATCTTCAAAAAACATACCTTTCTGAAACGTCCTTTAACAGCCGTTCTTGAACAGGTTCTGCTCGATCTTCTCCACTAACATTCCCTGGGTCTGATTCGTGCTCAAACTGGTGTGGCAATATTGACGCCATTCTTTACTGAAGCACAAACTACCGGTAAAGATAAGGGGGCGTGACGTGTCCGAACAACGTGCACTTGGCGGTTAGCGAATTACAACACACTGGGCCAGCCAACCAATCTGAGCCCATTGCGTATTTTGAAGGGAGGGGGCTTCATAGAAAGCGGAAATCATCCGACCGTTTTTACAGGGAGACACAGAGCAGTGTAGAATAATGGTTAAATATGTGAAAAGTAATGCGAATTTTTAAAAACGAAGCATGAACACATGTTACAGTGCACCCCGCAAACACAATCAAGCCTTCGAAAAAAGGCGTTTTACCACCCCTTTAATAAAGCCTGAACCTCATCATCGGTCCATCTGTCGTACTTTTCAAACTCCAGTGTTGATTCGAAGAGCAAACAACTGTTACTGCACGCACCGCAACAGACTTTTAAAAATGGTGGTTGAAATAAAATGCTGCGTGGAGTCAACCAATCAGCATGTTCAGCGTCCAAGTCCCACCCCCGAAAGTTCCTGAACTTTGAAAAAGTACTACTTCGCAAGCAGAGACTTTCGGAGGGGAACATTTTTACCCCGAACTTCATTTAGACCCTGGTTCCTGCGGAGTAAACACACAGAGTACCACCCCACCGTCCCTAGTTCCCGGGGAAAATTCCTGCGGTGGAAACGCAACTATAAAGAATGAAGGATACATCTAAGCTGTCTTCTAAATCTGACCAGATGAAGTCATCTTTGTTTATAGAATGTTAAAAAAGCAATGAATTAAGATGCATCTTGATGACTTTTTCTTTTATTGCTTGTGGAGGCCGCAATCTTCAGATTTCAGATGCAGCCAGAAAGAGATGGAAGGAAGGAAAAGATAGAGGACAAAGGGTCTTACCACAATTAATCTCATCTGTACCATCTCCACAGTCATTTACGCCATCACACTGCCAGAACATGGGCTTACAGAACCCGTTTCTGCACTGGATCATGCTGGAGTCACATTCTGAAATACGAACCATCCACATTCAATCACAGTGTATGCCTGAGCTTAAATTCACATACAGAGGGGGCAAGTGTGCAATTGTGTGTTTGATTAAAGACAATGTTCAAGGAACACTTACGGCAGTTCTTCTCATCGCTGCTGTCACCACAATCGTTCCAGCCGTCACAGCGCATTGTTGGTTTTACACAGCGTTTGCTGCTGCACTGGAACATCTCCGGGCAGGCTGAGAGATTCAGAAACTGAATTAACTTTCTAATGTTAACATTGACACCACTTTAAAAACTGTAACAGCACCATTACTGGCATCAGCAATCAGTCTATTTTTTCCATCTCGGGCCAGACTACTACTAAAATGGTCAAAACTGTGACCCAGTTTTTACCAGTTAACCATTTTAATGCATTTACTTACGGTCAGTGGGCTCAAAGGCCTCAAAAGTGGCGCTAAAACCTCGATCTACATATGATGAATCCGAGTAGAACACAACAGTCATCTTGCTACTGTTGACGGTAACCAAATGATTAGCTGCCAGCTGCCCACACAATTTGCTGCAAAGTAAAAATAAGCATGTAAGTTAGAGCTGTAAAGAGTCTGGATAAACAGAGAATCATATTTTTCTTGTTTAAAATGGAGATGACAATTCTCCCATGATTCTGAACAGACAACTTAACAAAATAACATTTCATTTACTAGAGGTTCTGACAAATTGTTAATTAATGTAGTCTATTTAAAAAAATCTTACAATCATTTTCATTTGAAAAAAAATCAGTTTGAATGTATGATTTAATGACTCAAATACTTCACTTGTTACATTACTGGACGAATCAGCGTTTTTGAACGAATCTCTTGAATTAATGATTCAGTAACAAATGGGGTCACATACTGGCGTAACAATGTAACTGATACAATCTTTATTTGAAGCGTCAAGTTACTTTCAGAAGGTGATTTATTTTATTTTGATCACTACTGTAGAGTTATTGTAACACAGCAATACTGATACTGTGTGATCGAAAAGACAAAAGAAGGTTTGTGAAGCTATTAAATTAAATTAGCTGTTAAATGCCTATAATTGACTACTGCTCTCTCTGGGTCAGCGGCAACGCCAAAGCAGATTTGAATCAGTGTGATCGTACTTGTCAAAGGTTTAACAGACAAAGCTGAATCGTGGTCATTTAGGAATAAGATCGCATGGGTGTTTGAATAGAGATTGCGTTCTTTTAACTATTACTCGTGATGCAAGTATGAAATCTTCAGCTAAATGAATGGTGCAGCCGATTGGTTCAAGATCAAATGAAGAAGAAACCTCACTAAATTTGAACTCTGAAAATGAAACATTTGTTGTGTAAATCTTGTTTTAAGGATGTTTAGATTTAAAAAAAAAATGTTTTACTAGAAAACAAAACATAAATACAGACGAAAATACAGACCAAGATCCAAAAGTGAAATGTCCTCTGCTTCATCAGCACTCTTGGAGAAACGTCAGATCATTCAGATCGGACAATAGACATTTCTGTGAAAAGTTTAACTGAAGCTCTAATATACTGACCTCTTATCAGCAATCTTCACATAATCTGTACAACTGTCTGTTGAAACCATAAACTTGGGGAACTTCAGCTTGATGAATTTGCCAGCTGGAACCTTTAAACAACAGATACAGATGAGTGCTCATAAAGCACCAAACACTTTTATAAAAGTGGTTCATCAGGACATGAACTGGTTCAACATGAGTGTCTGGGCCTCACCTCGATGTTCCACTGACATGTTGTGTTGGGGGAGTAATAATTAGGAAAGTCCGGTGATTGGAAACTACCAGAGGATCCAGTCAATGCACCACCACATGTGATATCTGTTGAAAGGGAAGATCCAGTGAGAGATAAAAAAAATAAATAACAGTAACGCATCCCCTACTATTAATCAGTCAAGTATGTTTTTGTTCAGCCAGCCAGGATTGATCTTTACCATCTCGCTTGATCTGAGAGACACGGGCTCTGAAACCAGGATAATTCCCTTTATCGTTGGTTACCAAGGTGACCAGCATAACATTTCGAGATGAGATGAAGGTTAGAGGATCACTGGGAGAATAGTAGCCGCACTTCCTGTTTAAGAGAGAGAGAGAAACTCAATTATGTTGAAATTTCACACCTATGTTGATATTTCAGGAGCTTATTCAGCCACCAGATGGCGCTACAGCCACAAACACAATTCACCATTCCCTTACTCTGCCATAAGGAATCTGTCCATGGGGACCAAAGAGTCATACACTCTCACTAAGTCATTTGCACAGTTTTGTTCCAGGTTGAAGGTGTCAAAAGCCAACTTTAGCACATAGCCTGGGTCTCCCCGAAGCTGCCATTGCACAACAGAGTTTGGAGGATATGGGGAGTCAGGGAAACCCGGTGATTTAATGATCTCATCCACAGTACCTCTGGCGTGCTGGGAGTATCTCGTATTTGCTAGACATAAGGAAAACAAAAGGTTATTCTTACACATTTATTATCAGATACACTGTACAATAATAAGTATGAATGTGCTTAGGAAATTAAGTCCTGTTCCAAAACCTCCTGAACTTGGGGCCCTATGATTTTCTGCAATGCACGAAACTGTTTTCAACGTCTGCCGTCACACTATATTAGGACACGCCACATGAACTTCATCTCCAGAGCTGCTCTGGCAGTTCACCTCATGAGTATTTCATCATTTCAGCTGATAAAACTGGTAAGATACACTCCAGCCAAATAAAAGTTTGGTTTAACTTGAAGAAATTATGACAGAAATATTACTATTGTACAGTATAATGTACTTCTCAAATAAAACAGCTTATTAAAAAATGTATTTAAGGAATCGCAAAAATTTTCGTGCTGCAGTTTGTTTGGCAAAAAGATTAAAGGAAACGCTTAAATTTAATTTTAATACATTTTAAAATTTTAATTAAATTGTTAAAAGTTTTATGCATTCATTTGATTCCTACTGTTTTTGATAATACATTTTGTATTACATCAGAAAACGGTTTTATTATCATTATTATTATTGTTCAAATAATATTTATTTTTTATTTTTTAAAGTTATGCGAAATCAATTGATTAGACATCCTTTGTTATTAACCAAATGTAACTTAACCTCAAATGTTCACCAAGCCTCATGATTAAATTTTCTATTTGAAATCTGACAACAACTGTCTCATAAATTTTGTTTCTAAATGCTTAAACCAAGGCTGGACCAGCCACTTTCTCCCATTCATAGTAATATGAGCCTTTGTATATCTCAAGTCTTTGATAGTCTTTTTAGGTTGCCATCTCTGATTTATTTTTTCACTAACCTTGTTGCAATGCATTATCAGACTGCTCATGGCGATGCTGCCTTAAGTTACCTTATGGAATAGCCTTCATGTCAGGACTCAGGAGCATACCTATGATACCTTTAATTGCTTGATATGGAGGCAGTTCACTAGGTTTTGGAACAGACAGTATTTGAGAGATATATGTAATGGACTAACTCACTCCTGGCATTTGAGAACAAACGTGTGTCCAGAGCTGTTAATGAAAGATTGACATAGTTATAATGAATCTGGCTGAAGACAAGCATCTGTGCTTCAGTATCATGGATATTCAGGTTTTTACATGATAGCATGCAGTCAAGAGATCAGTATCTGGATGAATCTCACAAAACATGTGAAGAACCAGGTCACATTTCAACCACAATCACAAAAAAAAGAAATTATATATTTTTTTTATTTAATTTTTTTCAGGGGAAATTAAACCTACTTTGTAGGAAAAAGTATCTTTCATGACAATAATGCACACTTCCCCCAAATCTAATTACTGAAATGCAAAATAAAATAGCCGTTTACACAACACCATTTTCAACTAAAAAAACGGGTTTCAAAAGTGCACGTTTTTGAAAATGATAACAATATCATCTCCATGAAAACTTTTTTTGAAACAAATCTTTGAAAACGATGACGTCATGCGCATGTGTTCGGTCTATAGGCGTGTAATGTTTCTTTACAAAGTGACATCGCCATCTACTGGCCTGGCATGAATAACACAGCGTGTTTAGTTGTATTCGTGGATCATCCGTGTGAACGGGAATCATTTTGACAACGTTGTGGTCTGTACACGAAAAACACAAATGAAAAACTTCTATTTTTAGCACAATGTTGTCGTGTAAACATACCCTAAAATAGATGTTCCTTATCGCCCTACAATCCATCATGCGCTTTAACGTCACAAAACTCAGGGCTTCCGGTAGTACCTAGGATATCTAAGTCCACTAAAGGAGGGAGAGCATTTTCATATGTGAAATATTTTACATTTACATAATGCATCTCATAAGTTATATTAGATCAAATTCACATTGACCATCTATTGCTCAAAATGTTATGAACACCAGCTAAGTTCATTATTTTACATTTGCTTTTCTGTTTTATCTCAATATGCCCATCCCGAGGTAACTAGAGACTACGCCAGCTCCAGTTTGGATCCAGCTTCTTAAGAACATTTCAGATGACCTGTGAAGAGATAAGGCTAACCTCCGCAAGGACTTCAGATCAGAGTCCTGCACGCGGACGGGTATCCGGCGGGTGATGTGCTAATATTTGCTGCAACGGGTGAACAATCTGTTTACATTGTCATTTGCAATTCGGGTTGGGAATCAAAAGGCATGGGCGGACTGCGGGTCCAAGAGTCAAGACTATTTCAACTCAATTCGGTACCCACTGATAGACAGCTGCTTTCATACGGTCCCGTGTTAAGGTGTGTTCACATTCTGTAGTCCAAAGACCGTCAAAGGTTTCCAATTACAACGCAATTTGCAGTTGTACTCATAACTCATAATGCCTAATGTTGGTTTGATTTCTTGTGTTATATGAGAAAATACTTTTTTTTTGTCTACCTGATGTATATTTAATGCGGGTGCTTTGAAACGATGTGAATTTTTAAAAGTGCTATACAAATAAATGTGAATTGAATTATTCAAATTATAATTTTGATTTTGCAGAAAAATATGATCTACACATTTAGTGAGATTCATCCATCTATCCAAACTATGTAATGGATGTACTATGAATTTATATTACCTGAAGACACAACATGATCGAAGATCAGGGCACCTTGTTTTTCCGCACCTCTGCGCATAGATTTACTGGAGCTATAGATGTTATTTAAGTCGCTCACAGCCTGTTCCACCGCTGCGTCCTGCCCCACTGGAACAGTAAAATCTGACTCATAGTAAGCTATTACACTGCCCTCACTGCAGGGAGACGGAGAAACAGGCAACACTCAAGAGTCTGACCATCTAACAATATAATAACCATAAGGGAAAAAAAGGCCAATTTTAATTTCACAGCAGACACACTTCGATCACTGAATTCCTGTGGATAAATTTGTACTTTTTGGCGAAAATCAGCCAAAAAAACAAAACATGTTTTTCTTTTTGTAGAGCCTGATGAAAATTGGTTCTTGATGCAAATAGTTTTGTTGATGTCGTTGAACAATTTGCCTATTCATTCTGCTCTTTGATTTTGTGAATAAGCCTTGCCATGCAAGCAAATTAAACTTAAAGTGCCCCTATTATGCTATTTTAAGTTCCTAATTTTGTTTTGGAGGTCTCCTATAATAGGTTTACCGTAAAACTTCAAATAATAGCCCGGGCTTTTATTTTCAATATTTCCAAATCGCCGAACTGCACCGGCTTGTATTTGAGACAGGCGTCTATATGAGACAGGCCTTTAATTTAGTTGAGACTTCACCCTGTGCTGCAATATTCATTTAGTTTTACATTCATTTACAGAAATCAGCTGGTTGAATGAAAATTGATGATGTTATCGGATTTTCAGGTGATATTCTCAATTCATTCAGTTAACGGACGCTCGAGGTAAAGTGAATTGAGACTGCAGACTAAGCAACGATTGTATTTAGTTCAATTACAACATAGAACAGGCATGATCTTAATTCCATAATGTCCTTAAACACAACAATATTGCTGGCCATAAACTGACAAAGTGCGCGTCCGGTGTGGGAAACCTCGAGTTGTCATAGACGCGACGCGGCGCTGACTCTCTCTGCCTGCCTTGCTTGCGCTAACAGCTCCCGCCCAGATCATAGACTGTAAAAAAGTCTCTCAGGGCTCTCCTGCGTGCGCAATCTGCTCCATAGAACTGGCTTAAACAGACGATCTGACGGGTTTTAGAAGATGAAATACAACCCGAAACTAAAAAACAGACCGGGCCTCTATTTGAGACCGGCCTTTATTTATCCAAACCTGTAGCCACACCAGGCGTGTAAAAGAGACAGGCGTCTATTTGGGACTCGGCTATTATTTGAAGTTTTACGGTACATGCATCCAAGGTCAAAAAACGCTTTCATTTCTTCTTATATACATTGCAGCATCACCTCATTTCTCAAAGAGTCTAAAAAGGGTTTGTTCGAAGATTCAGTCGCTCTGAGTCTGAACCCCTCCTTTCCGTGAGCCTACTTTGCTCTGATTGGTCATATGACACACTCTGTTGTGATTGGTCAACTGCTTACACCACGTGTTGGTATCAAAACACTCATTACCATATCTGAATTATAGCTCCGGAGGCTTGCTCAGCGCTTGATACAAACAGGAACAATGGTGTCGGTTTTTCCGTATTAATTGCAGCGTGTCCTCATCCTTTGGAAGTGCATGCAAAGTGGATTTGAAGGGCTGAAAAAGGGGTCTTCTCGACAAAACCAACCAAACTCTTCCAGGCTACAACTACAGTGATTGCGGCACAATGTAGACATCGATGAAGACAATAGGCTGGCACTATGCAAATGTGTAACACTGTTACGTAGGTATGTAACAGGAAGTTAGACTGGAATTGCTGATGACTCGTTTCAGCAGTTTTGCATCAATTCTTTCCTTTAGGAAACAATAACTTTATTTGTGGTGCACTTTGTTCTTTAAAACTTTGCAGACTTTTACATTCACAAGAAGCTATATTGCACACTGCATGAAAGGTAATATCTGAAAACGCATAATAGGGGCACTTTAAGAGCAGGTACATGACCAAATTATTATTCTTTTTTTAATGTGGACAATCAGATGTAGACGTACCTGAAGGCTCGAACTCTGGAACCAACATAATATTTTGACAGCAGTTGAGATTCTGAGTACATTGATTTCAGCTGAATATGGAAATAAAAATAAAAATCAAAAACACTTTTATCTGTCAACACTATGTGAAAAAGCAGCTTTAATTTAATTCTCACCTGAGACATGACTTGTTTTGCCAAGTCTTGAAACTCTGCACTGTCTGGGTTTTCATACGCATCCACAAAAGCTTGATTTTGTATCCTAAGCGAGCCGGTGAAAATCTTCTGTAAATTAAAATCCTTCCGGACTGCAGGAGACATGAACCAACAAACATGTGATCAACACTGTCATTATTGACACTGGAAACAGTGTTATGCTGACTGTGACTGCAGTATTGACTTACAATGGAAATGCCAGACCAGAACCCCTATGATCAAAGCCAAAACGGCTGCCAAGATCACCAGACCAACAATGACCCTAACTTTTCCAAGGCCCCTTTTCTTCTCCAGCTTTTTATTATCTGATGCTGGCAAGAATGTGACAGCTTGGTCCCAGTCCTTGTCCTAACAGAAAAAGAGGCAAAAGTAAATTATCAGTAAATTTCAGTGTCTCCGAAATGCTGCAGCTAGAGTGGTCTTTAATGAGCCGAAGAGAGCACTCCTCTCACTCCTCTCCTCACAAAATTGCACTGGTTGCCAGTTGCTGCACGCATCAAATTCAAGTCACTGACATTTGCCTACAGAACAACCACTGGCTCTGCTCCCTTTTACATAAACTCATTACTTCAGAATTACGTGCCATCCAGAAACTTGCGCTCTGCAAGCGAACGTTGTCTTGTGGTGCCATCTCAAAGAGGCACAAAATCTCTTTCTCGGACCTTTACCTGGACTGTTCCCTGCTGGTGGAATGATCTGCCTATCTCAACCAGAGCGGCTGAGTCCGTAGCCATTTTTAAGAAACGGCTGAAGACACTTAATCCATTAAAGGTGATCTAAGTAACTTTTTTACCTTAACTGAACAGCTTCGGAGTCATTGGAATGGTTATATTACTTATTCCGGGTTGAATGGTGGTCGTTTCGCACCCCCCTGGTGCCCGTGAGCGGAAAATCCGCACTTGCAACTTTGAGCCGGCGGGCCGCTGCGTCAGGAAGTATTGCGTGATATCAGGGGCATGTTCAAGTTCAAAACGGTGCGCAACATTTTGCTACGGTTTCCGGGTTGAACGTCATGTTTCCTGGAAACGGCGTGCACCGGTGTGCAACAGGGTTTGAGATGCGTTTTCTCTTGTTTGGTGGGAGTGTCAGAACTGCAGTCCAATCAGCAGCAACATGTATATAAAGCACGCGGTATTAAAGTGAACTCGCACAATGGGTTCAAGGAAAGTAATTTACAAATGTGTTTGATGCAGCTCGGTATACGCAACAACTGAGGATATTAGAAGACATGTTTGTTGTAAGTTTTATTGTAAAAATATAGGATATCAACATGATGTAGTTGTTTATATTTTTAGCTTCATTGCAAGTGTTTGACATTTGGTATAGAAATAAACAATGGTAATTAAGTGCTTTTCCTAAAAATGAGAAAGAAAATATAGGGTATTAAAACAGTATGAACTACAAATAAAGTAGTATGTGAGGCTAAATAGATGTGTTTTAGTCTGAATTAGGTAAGATGTGTGCTTCAATTTCAGTTTCAGCAATCCCTTCACTCGATTGGGATGTTCTCTTTTGTTCTGGGCGGCAAGTGCAGTAACTGTAACATAGGGCATATTTTGTAGTATTAAACACATATTTATACCGACTTCATCAGGCTCCGAAAATTCTTCACAAAGAACACAAAGAATGGCCTTCTCAGCTGCCATAGGTGCAACTCTTGCGTCATCAGAACAGTGTGTTCAACGCATCACCGTTTCTGTTTAAAAAACGTTGTGCAACGTTTTGTCGGGGCTGAACGCAGCCCAGGTCTCGCGATGTAAACAATTGCTTTACGGCCAAAATAAATCTGCTAAAATGCTGTCATTATTGCGCTCCCTCACGCTGTTCGAACCCGAATGAAGAAGACGTTTTAAAGAATGTCCCATCTGCTTTGATGTCGTTGACCAGCCTCTGGTGTCTGAGAATCGCCAACGAGTTTTTACAACAGTGTTGTCAAATATCTATTCCGAAGCTGTGGGGGGAGCTCTAGAGAGAAACCTGCGAGCAAAAAGCGAGAATACAGCGAAGAAATCCCGAAACTACTGAGCCCTGCTTTAATACTAACACTTTCTATTCTATTCTATATCTATTTATAAAAAATAAAAAATAAAAAATGTACTGCGTTAGATTGAACTGGGAAGGGTCATAGCACTTGCATATTGTCCTATTGTTAGTTTCACTGCTTCTATTGTTCTCATTTTTAAGTCACTTTGGATAAAAGCGTCTGCTAAATGAATAAATGTAAATGAGTAATTGATCAACAGTATAAACTTTTTTTTAACAACATATGAGCTCAAACTGTGTGTAAATCCCCAATTTTTTTATTATTATAAAAAATAGTGTCCATCATAGACAAAACCAGTGCCCTGGGTAAAAATAAATTGTGCATGATGTAAAAACATGGTTTGGTCTGTGAAAATTTGGACTGCTTTTACATTTACTCTAGTTACTAAATATTGTAATACATGTTTATTTGGTAATTTAAGCAATACAAGTGAAGAGAATACGTTTTCAATATTGATTTGATTGTACAGATGAATCATGCACAATAAGATAAGGAATGAGTATTGAGAAAGTAAATAGTGTTGACCGAGACAAATCACACTGGGTACACAATGCTAGGTAAAGCTATTCTGACCCTAAACTTTGAACAGTAGTGTAATTTGCTCTCTATGGAACACTGACCTATAATTGTATCTTTTATAACCGCTAACAAACTCTGTTATCTCAGAGGGCCGTCACATTTCATTGTTCATGACCTATTTTCTATTTAATATGCATCAAAAAATGTGCCAAAACAAAAAGTTCCACCAAAGTCGGAAGTTCATGGAAACTCTAGAAGAAGAGAATTCTTGATTTTGCATACAAAGTGTCTAAAGAACAAATCAACCAAACATAAACTGCTTATTCCCAAGGAGATTCTCAAGGACATCTAAACCGTTTTAGCTTGTG
Source organism: Abramis brama (assembly GCF_963993115.1). Classification (NCBI taxonomy): domain Eukaryota; kingdom Metazoa; phylum Chordata; class Actinopteri; order Cypriniformes; family Leuciscidae; genus Abramis; species Abramis brama. Next base: position 6,423,602 of record NC_139971.1, read on the forward strand.
TGTGTGTACGTGTGTATATGTGGTTTTTCTCTTCCCTACCGCATATTTGAGACCACAAGTTTATAAACATTTGACAATCTAACCATTGTTAATTTTTCTAACATCAACAAACTGTCACATGGGGGGGTCATGACATGAGAAATCAAATTTGCCTTGAGGGCCGTGAGAGAACGGCACGCGGCCGGTGGCGTGATTACTGATGAGCGACACCTGCGCAACGCACCGGTCTCGCATCTCTCACGGAGGAGCGGAAGCATAAAGGAGGAGCGACGACAGTGAAGGACGAGAGAGGACAGGCCTGGATTTATGTTGTGTTTTGTTTGTTTTATTACCGTAAAACTTCAAATAATAGCCGAGTCCCAAATAGACGCCTGTCTCTTTTACACGCCTGGTGTGGCTACAGGTTTGGATAAATAAAGGCTGGTCTCAAATAGAGGCCTGGTCTGTTTTTTAGTTTCGGGTTGTATCTAATCTTCTAAAACTCATCAGATCGTCTGTTTAAGCCAGTTCTATGGAGCAGATTGCGCACGCAAGAGAGCCCTGCGCATCTGGGCGGGAGCTGTTAGCGCAAGCAAGGCAGGCAGAGAGAGTTAGTGCCGCGTCGCGTCTATGACAACTCGAGGTATCGCACGCCGGATGCGCACTTTTGTCAGTTTATGGCCAGCAATATTGTTATGTTTAAGGACATTATGGAATTAAGATCATGCCTGTACTATGTTATGATTGTACTGTACAATTAAATACAACCGTTGCTTAGTCTGCAGTCTCAATTCACTTTACCTCAGAGCGTCCGTTAACTGAATGAATTGAGAATATCACCTGAAAATCCGATAACATCATCAATTTTCATTCAACCAGCTGATTTCTGTAAATGAATGTAAAACTAAATGAATATTGCAGCACAGGGTGAAGTCTCAACACTAAATTAAAGGCCTGTCTCATATAGACGCCTGTCTCAAATACAAGCCGGTGCAGTTCGGCGATTTGGGAAAATAAAAGCCCGGGCAATTATTTGAAGTTTTACGGTATTTGTGACAGCAGTCGTCAGTGAGGGGCTGCTGTCTTTTAATTTCGTTTTGTATTTGTTTTATTTTGTTATTAAAGTTGTTAAATGTTTGCCAGTTCCCGCCTCCTCCTTCCCATAACATCGAACAGTGTTACAGGAGTTATCTGTTTTAGCAAATGAACTCTTCTGCTGTAAATGTCCCAATTGGGAGAGCGTGTGCAATTTTCAAAGAATTTAATTAAACGGTCATGTTATTTATTTTGGTTGCATTTGTGAGTGAATAAAAATGTAACTGGTTGTGTAAACTTGGCACATAATATCTAAATATCGATAATTGATCGATATAGCCCTGAATCGAATCGAATCATAATCATATCACAGAATTTTTTGAGGTATCAGCAAATATCATATCGAATCGATATCGTATCGTGATGAACGTGATGGGTGTTGATTCTGTTAGATAGCTGACATTAGCCAATCATAACAGTAGGTGTTTAATAACAAGATTTAAAGGAGCTGCTCATTAAAAACATCCCAAAGATCATCTCAGAGGGTCAGTATGAATGTTGAAAACAATTGTTTTTTCTGTATTTGTTTTTGTGCAAAAAAACATATTAAAGGGGTGGTATAATACCCCTTTTAACAATAAGTTTCTGTTGTCCCCAGAGTGAGTATGTGAAGTTTTAGCTCAAAATACCCCACAGATAATTTTTCACAGAATGTTAAAATTGTCCCTTTTTGAGGGTCAGTAAAAACGTGTCATTTCGTGTGTGTCCCTTTAAATGCAAATGAGCTGCTGCTCCTGGCACAGAGGGCGGAGCTTCAATAGCTTGTGTGTGTGTGTGTGTGTGTGTGTGTTAGCACCTCCGATTACCTCAGGCAGACACGCACTAAAATGTCAGAAACTGTTCTGCCTTTATGTTTAAACTGGAGTCGGACAAAGATGGAGAGACTCAAGAAGAAGTGACAACAACGTTTCTGAATGGTTAGTTGATGAATGCATGTTGCGGATATGGAGTTAACTATCTTCAAGTCTTTGATATTGTGTCATGATAATCTATAAAATCGCTCGTGTGGGAACTGTTGTAAGATGCCAACAGAGTGACATGCTATTGCATTTGTGTTAAGTACTGTATTGCATGTGAAAAGACGGATGCGACAGCTTGAGCAGACTCACAAATGTGCTTTACTACAACTCTTCCTCTTCTCAACATGGACTGTGTGTTCAGGGGGCGGGGTTTATGTAAATTTTAGGGTTGGTGATGTCACTAACCCGTGAGGAAGCTCGTGTAGTCTCTACCAGCCGTTTGTTGTAGTCCTTAAAAAACTATTTCTTTAAAAGCAAATATCTTCCTTTGCTTTGAACTTTGAGCGTTATACAACTTTGCAGACGTTGTTTATGCTCAAACAGCAACATTACACACTAACTAAAGTGAGAAAAGTAAAATCATAATCAACAACCCCTTTAATTTTTTAAGTGAACCTATTAAAGTAATTAAAAAAAAATCCATGTCATGACCCCTTTAATAGTGCCGAGTAAAGTTGATGCCATTTTTAAGAGACCCGAATGATTGTTGTTCTTCTAATCAGACTTTTTGTTTTGGTTTGAATTTAAGACTTTCAACTTTCAAGTTAATGAGTGAAGAAAGTCCAGTTGTAAATGAATGAACGCCACCTGGGCTGAGCGGTCGACGTTCTGTGACGACATGCATGATGCATGAAAAGCAGCTGATCACTAGTGAATAAGGGGATATCCCTGAGTCATTTTCTCTGTGCCAGTTTCATTTGTGGGGGTGTTTGATCATAGTAATGCTAACTGCCGTAAGCATGTCGTAACAGATCTGTGGAATGCATTCAGGCGTACACACACGTCAGACAATAATAGAATAACGTTCTGACTGCTGATCATTCAAAACACATCAAAATCCTCAGTTCTTGCCATGTGCGCCGAAACATTTAACCTGATCTACATATAACTAGCAGTGATGTTTAAAAAAGGCAGCTTGCCCAATTTTAAAACAAAATCTAAATCAAAGCTATTCAAGGGAGTAGTATCTTTTTTTTTTTTAAATACCTTTTATATCTTGATCTTTTTTACCCGAATTCCAGAAAAGTTGGGACGTTTTTTAAATTTTAATAAAATGAAAACGAAAAGACTTTCAAATCACATGAGCCACTATTTTATTCACAATAGAACATTGATAACGTAACAAATGTTTAAACGGAGAAATTTTACACTTTTATCCACTAAATGAGCTCATTTCAAATTTGATGCCTGCTACAGGTCTCAAAAGTTGGCACAGGGGCAATAAATGTTCGAAAAAGCAAGACATTTTGAAAAGATTCAGCTGGGAGAACGTCTTGCAACTATTAATTTATAACAGGTCTGTAACATGATTAGCCTTTTCTGGAATTCGGGTTGTATAACTTTTTTGTGTTAAACATACAAACTTAAATATTTTCACAATGCATACAAATAATAAAATGTGAAACCACCCTAACTTTTGTGAAGAGCCGGTTGTGTCACTACTTTTACTTCCCAGTGCTTCGTAACTGGTGACAGACCAATATTTAGTCAGGGTTTTTATCATTACCTAAAACTATTAAAAACATTTCTGTTAATTGAAATAAAACCAAAATAAAATATAAATATTAGTTGGAAAAACTTAACCTGAAATAGGTTTGAGTTAAAGCACCAAAATGATCACCTGAAAAAAAAAAAAAAAAAAACCTAAAACTATAAATAATTTATTTTTAGTAATTATTAATAAATTAAACCTACATAGAAATATATATATATATATAAAAAAAAAAACTTTAAAAATGTCAAAAGCACATAAAAAAGTACTAAAAACTAATTAAAAATAAAAGCCAATTCAAAATATTAATACAACTATATAAAAAAAACACACTAATTTACACATTCCAAAAACAACCCTGTCAAAGGGCTTTCACAAATTTTGTGAATTAAAAATGACTATTAATGTGTCTCATTTGCTATTTTAAATAGTAATACACTTATTGGTATTATTTCGTCCAACAGTCACCCAGTACACTGAAAAAAATATTTGGTGTAGGACTTACTTGAAACAATTTAAATGTCACCAATAATTACAAAGAAACGGCAAGTAACTGCAAATTGAATTAAACATGAAATTTTGAAGTAGAAAGAATGAAATGGTACTTTCTTTTCAAATGTACTCCAATAATCCGATTTGCTTACAACTTAGATTTTTTTTTTCTTTTACAGTATACCCTAGATATCTCAGAATCGACACTGGCTGTTGAAAACCACATATCTTTCACAATCACTACATATCACCAAAGCATGACTGTTTTGAATCTACTCAAGACGACAGTCAGCTACCAATAATCACAAGACATAAAAACTGCTATAGTGGACTGTCTGGAAGCACTTCATTTAAGGTCTTGTGACTGTCCATTGACACCCTTTCCTCAGAGACGACAATGAAGTAGTCAGCACAGCAGAACGGCTTAAACTCACACTCCTATGGATGATCTAAAGAAATGAAATCCCTTACACAAGCCAATCCGACCGAGACGGAAAGAAAAGTGACTACAGACAGGAAATGAGGTCTGGCACATTTGAAACAAATACATGGTGTGAAACCTCCAGCTTCAGCATTGGTGGCACACTTGTGAATTTTGGTAACTAAATAAGTTTTACCCACTAAAGAGCTCAATGCACTCAAACATCAGGTTATGCGATGTGTCACTCTGTCATTCATTGCGTCATAAGGCCTTTTAGATCAAAACATAGAATATTATCAATACTAGCTTTTATCTTGCTCTTCAATGCACTCAAACATCAGGTTATGCGATGTGTCACTCTGTCATTCATTGCGTCATAAGGCCTTTTAGATCAAAACATAGAATATTATCAATACTAGCTTTTATCTTGCTCTTTAAAGACCAACCAAGTCGCAGAGAAAGCTCAGCTAAATTAAACGAGCTGAACATAACTAGAATAATGTGTAGCCAGCCACTATGAAATTTGTGTGATGTTTTAAGTTCTAATTCATTTTCAATGCATTTCCAGGTCTGGAAACCACAATTTTATGATTATTAATGTGATTTCCATGAGTGTGGGGAACTTGATGAATATGGGTAGTGGCACTGCTGTTTAAAATGGACCTGTTAAGCACATCTCTAACTAACCACAATCTTGTTTAACGTTTCAAATTTCCACCTCTTGCAGTTCTTATAATCTTACGCATTCTGATACAACAGGAAATACATTCATGCGAGAAAAAATATGTTTTTGGGACATAAATTATGTGAGATTTCAGTTCTTCGTTAGATGTTTAAAGGTGCTTGGCAGGTTGAAAAATCACAATATGGCGAAACTTACCGAAGAACCGGGAGTGTATCGCATTCCTCTATCCATAGGGTCCATGTCCGAGAAACCACCGGCAGAATATCAACACACCTTTCTTCTCACTCTTCCTCTTCTGCTGACAAAATAAGGCGAGTAATTGTGTATTGAGAGGGAAAAACAGACTTGTTATTCTCAGCTTAAGTCAAACAAATGTGGAAAACAACAACGCCCATAACAAGTGCACGCGACAACAAAATAAAACATTCAACCGTCCTATAAAAACTTCCACCTGAACTTTCGAACAAACTAAGACGTGTAAATCACGAAACCGAAATTACACGATTAAAACGAGATATGTATTTATCTTCCGCAGAGAGTGAAGTATAAGTGTCGTCTAAGTTACCTGTGAGATGAGAAGATATTTCCGGAGAGATTGGCGATACAATGGGAGTGACTATCTCAAGCGATACTGTCTCTACAGGTGCACTGCACTTTACCTTTAAACCCAATTCCACACTACAAACAACCCTCAAAGTAAGGTGAATACATCCGTTAATATTTTAAAACGAATGTAAGGTTCATTTTAAGTACGTGTATGACTGTATAACGTTAGTATCGATCCGTGTTTCGGCTGCGGAGTGACTCACCTTACGCGGGAGTGGGCGTCGTCTCAATCTAGGGTGCTGTCCTGCTGCCTAGACTGCATGTTTGGCCAGCTGATACGGAACGCGCTTATTGGGCCGAAAAGGCTGACTAGGTAGGGAGCGTTCTAGGTTTTGAGACATGCGTTCGAGCCTGTATGTATTCAGCTTGAAATAAACTCGACATACAGGTTTCTGTTGCATAAAATGGCGTTTCAACGAAATAGTGCTTACTGGAAAAATTGACGACTAAGTTTTTAACATACAAATTAAATATCAGTGTTATAGCCTAATAGTAAATGTTTATTGTTCAAATGTATTTGCTTAATTCAATTACTAAATTTAAAATATTAATTTAGCAGTATAGAAATTAATCAAAAGGCAATCTCTTAGTGAAAATATGGGAGAGGGGGGATGGTTGCAACACTTTCCTTGAGTTTATCAGAGATTTTTTTTGTATTGGAAAACCAACATTTTAATACAGTATTCCCACATCTGTCAGCCACCCACACTGCTGCAACATGTGTACATATGATAATATGTACAATTTACACTCAAATAGACAATGTCAAATGTTGTAACTGACCCTATAACAGGACAGTTGCAACATTCATTAAAATGTAGTAAAATAATCCTTTAAAATTATTTTTTATTTATTTTACTTGTGCATAGACAGGGCTTCACTAAGTTACATTGGCTGTATAAAGACAAATAATATAAGGGGAAAATAAACATTTTCAAGTTAACTGTGAAGTTTACAGAACTGTGTTTGTGTAAGTGAATGTTGGAATATATTCTTATATATTCTTGCAAAGTTATGTGGCAAATGGCAAAGTCTTTTGCCTCATGGCCTCAGCATGTTGCAAATGTCCTTACATTGACAGCCATGATAAAACTTGCTATGTTAGCTTGACACACATGCTAGCTATGCCTTTTAGAAGCTAAGATGATATGGGCTTTACAGATATAAAAAATGATATGACTTAAAATGCTTCATGCAAACAGTTTAGACAGTATATGACAAAAAAAAATCTGATCATAAAAAAAATACTTTTGTAGCAAATTAGCTCAAAATAAATATTAATAATTAATCATAACCTGTTATAATTAGTAATGAATATTTGGATCGATTAATAGAATTAACTTGATGTAGAAGAATGAATACCACAATCAATTAACCTGTTTGTCCAGCGATTAATTATTAGCAGTACTACTCAGAGCAGAGTCAAAATCTGCATGATTAGGGACTCCAGTCAGGGACGTGCGGTCAGGGTAGGCAGGGTAGGCAGTGCCTCACCAAAGGAAATGTTGACATTACATTTATTAATTCCAAGAACTTTATTAATTCACCACATTATGATTTATTTTATTCCAAATATTAATTTTTGTAACAAAAATTCTCAGGAATACACATATAATATACTAATTTTGCCATTGTTTGCTCCTAAAACCATTGTTTCATGCAGGAAATTCAAGGCCATGGCCATTGAGGCAGAGGTTAGCAGTGCCTCTTTGGTCCATAGAACGTAGTTTACGTAGGTTTGCGCATGCGCAGTCAGTTCTCATGCTGTCTTGAATTATCAACATTGAGGCAGAGACCGAGCTTGCTTCATGTCACGTGATCCACTCACTCTCACTCAATCCGCGCTTCCCGATCTAGCGGCGCCTAGCGTTGGCTGTCAACAGGCCCGGGGTGGGTATGGAGAATTCCCGGTGGGCCGCTTCACTTTTGGGCCGGTCGAGGATTTTTTTTTCCACATTTGTCACGTTAGTTACATTAGGCTACACACGTTCCGCATTCTGACACCGCAGCGCGCAGCCTCTGCATAGGTTGTACCATGTGAGGGAGTTCTCCCCTCCCCTCCTATAGAGTTGGTTGGGTCCATAGCCCGTCTTTTCCAAAACGTTTTCTCAGGTAACTACCGCGGCACCGCCGTATGGGGTGAGATTTCGGTCACAATTCTGCGCGCGCAAGATCACATTTTGAGCGTGCAAAAGGGCATTTCGCACGCGCGTGAACTGAGTTTTGCGGAGAAATGTTCGTCTCGCAGATAAGAAAATATTGCGAGCGAACGAAAATCAATTTTGCATTTAAAATAAGTATTTGGATGTGCGCGGACGTTCTCTTTCGCGTGTGCAAAGTTTCACTTTCTTGCTCCTTTCATACCAGCCGTGAGCGCTCTCTAAGCGCAGACAGCTCGCTTGCTCAACACAACCCAGCGTTACAATATGCCATAATTCCAGCCAATCAGAGATGAGACTGCTAAATTCTGATTGGCTGGCTTGAAAACCAATCACAAGACTCCCTGCATCACCGACTGCGGAAGAGAACTAGTGCAGTTGAGTTTATTATTTATGAAAAATATTCAAAAACTTCACTGTAATTCACTGTATTGTTGGCAAATTCAGTTCACACATCACTGCTGTCCTGATGGTTATACTACAAGACTTATTTTGTATAAATATCGTTTTGCGTATTTTTTACGATTATTATTTATGAAAAATATTCAAAAACTTCACTGTAATTCACTGTATTGTTGGCAAATTCAGTTGACACATCACTGCTGTCCTGATGGTTATACAACAACGCTTATTTTGGGAAAAATATAGATTTTAAATTGTATATACTATTGTAAATGTAGAAGTTTTATGATTTTTATGAAAAATATTCAATAACTTCACTGTAATTTACTGTATTGTTGCCAAATTCAGTTCACACATCACTGCTGTCCTGAAGGTTATACAACAACACTTATTTTGGTAAAATATATATTTTAAATTGTATATACAATTACTGTAAATGTATCATTTTTATGATTTTTATGAAAAATATTCAATAACTTTACTGTAATTCACTGTATTGTTGCCAAATTCAGTTCACACATCACTGATGTCCTGATGGTTATACTACAACACTTATTTTGGATTTTTTTTTTTTTAAAGTTGTATATACAATTGTAAATTTATGATTTTTTTTAATGATTTTTATGAAAATATTCAATAACTTTGGACATCAGTGATGTGTGAACTTAATTTGGCAACAATACAGTGAATTACAGTTATGTTATTGAATATTTTTCATAAAAATCATAATAATTATACATTTACAATTGTATATACAAATTAAAATATATATTTTTCCCTAAAATAAGTGTTGTAGTATAACCATCAGGACAGCAGCGATGTGTGAACTGAATTTGGCAACAATACAGCGAATTACAGTGAAGTTATTGAATATGTTTCATAAAAATCATAAAAATTCTACATTTACAATTGTATATACAATTTAAAATATATATTTTGCCTAATTAAGTGTTGTAGTATAACCATCAGGACAGCAGTGATATGTGAACTGAATTTGGCAACAATACAGTAAATTAGAATATTTTTCATAAACATCATAAAAAATCATAAATGTACAATTGTATATACAACTTAAAATATATTTTCCCCAAAATAAGTGTTGTAGTATAACCATCAGGACAGCAGTGATGTGTGAACTGAATTTGGCAACAATACAGTGAATTACAGTTATGTTATTGAATATTTTTCATAAAAATCATAAAAATTATACATTTACAATTGTATATATAATTTAAAATCTATATTTTTCCCAAAATAAGTGTTGTAGTATAACCATCAGGACATCAGTGATGTGTCAACTGAATTTGCCAACAATACAGTGAATTACAGTGAAGTTTTTTAATATTTTTCATAAATAATAATCATAAAAAATACGCAAAACAATATTTATACAAAATAAGTCTTGTAGTATAACCATCAGGACTTCAGTGATGTGTGAACTGAATTTGCCAACAATACAGTGAATTACAGTGAAGTTTTTGAAATTTTTTTTTATAAATAATAAACTCAACTGCACTAGTTCTCTTCCGCAGTCGGTGATGCAGGGAGTCTTGTGATTGGTTTTCAAGCCAGCCAATCAGAATTTAGCAGTCTTATCTCTGATTGGCTGGAATTATGGCATATTGTAACGCTGGGTTGTGTTGAGCAAGCGAGCTGTCTGCGCTTAGAGAGCGCTCACGGCTGGTATGAAAGGAGCAAGAAAGTGAAACTTTGCACACGCGAAAGAGAACGTCCGCGCACATCCAAATATTTATTTTAAATGCAAAATTGATTTTCGTTCGCTCGCAATATTTTCTTATCTGCGAGACGAACATTTCTCCGCAAAACTCAGTTCACGCACGTGCGAAATGCCCTTTTGCACGCTCAAAATGTGATCTTGCGCGCGCAGAATTGTGACCGAAATCTCACCCCATACCGCCGGCGCCTACGATAGCTGGGCCGGCCCGGTAGCTATGCGTCAGGGAGGATGGATGGGAGGAAGAGGCCATGAGGTATGGAAGCTTGTTTCCGCCACAGAATAAAACATTTTAAAAGATAATTGCGACTTTTTATCTCACAATGAATTCTGTCATTATTTCTCAGAATTGCGTGAAATAAAGTCGCAATTGCGTGTTATAAAGTCAGAATTGCGAGATATAAAGTCAGAATTGCGTGAAATAAAGTCGCAATTGCATGTTATAAAGTCAGAATTGCAAGATATAAAGTCAGAATTGTGTGAAATAAAGTCGCAATTGCTTCTTATAAAGTCTAAGTGAATTATTATTTAACCTTTACATTATTTGTTGAACCATGGCATTAATACAAACTACACAATAGTGACTAGGCTGCTTGTCGGTTCGCTGACATCGCGCCGCCTCCCTCTTACTGTGTCCCGCACAAAACATTTGTTTGTTGTACAAGTCATAAGATAGATGTGTCCATTAATTTGATTATTAGATTTGATTGTGCATTAGCCTCACATATGACTGACTTTGCTGTATGCAGGCAGCGATGTGATGATGCCTGATATGAACTTGGGTTGCTACATTAACTGAATGAATATATGCCACATTGATAGGTCACAGCCTACCCATGACAAGATTTCACCGCACGTTACTGACTCCAGTATATGAGCATGCAACTTTACGTGTGACATGAACTAGACTTTATTAACTAGACTAAACACTAAACTACTCTAACATACACATTCATGCATACAGTTTACCGAGGGAAAGAGAGCTGAAACAGAATACAGGAAAGCAAGAAGTTGATTTGAAGTTTGAAGTTCAGCAGATCAACAGCCTTGAGCAAACCATCAGTTTAGTTCTAACACGCCCTTCTTTAACCCTTATGTGCTGTTGGGGATGTTTTCATCCACTACGGGGTATTTTTTAGTCTAAATTTGGCCATAACTTTCTCTGTGTTTCAGCAAATGGAATGAATTTTGGTGACAAATCTTATTTTGACACATATTTTGGGAAAATGCTTTGAAATTTTTCAAAAACTCAAAAGTACACTGTGGGCAAATTTACTACCCTTTCGTTATGTTTGTGGCTGAAAACAGCCACTACTTTAAACTGCTGTAAAAATATAGCAGATAAATATTTTTTTCAATTTTTTTTGCATAAATCTATTAATCAACCTCAGTCCTGCTCAAAAATACTAAATGTTTTAAAAAAAAATCAGGATTTTAACTCTTTAATTGCCAAATTCGTAAATGATGTCACTGATTTGGGAAAAAAAACACAAAATGACTCATTTTCAATATAAAATGTGATTGTGGACTGGATTTTTTTTTACCTTTTATCACAGTCTTGGACATGTCAAAGATTAGAAACAACTTTGGTTTTGATGCATTGTTAGTTTTTGTGCAGCATCAGATTTTAACTTTTTCTCCCTCATTTACTGTTCGTGGCTGTTTTTGCCCCATTGACTTCCATTATAACCACATTTTTTGATTGCAAAGCCATGACACCATATAATCATGCATTTTTGATTGTTGGTGGTTTTCCCTGTTGGGAAGAGGTAAAATTTGTAATTTTTACTGTTGATAACCAGGTGGCACCATTAACCCTTTAGATAGGCCTGTGCAAAAAAAAGCTTAGTTTCTGGCTTTTACATGGAGTTATATGCAGTTTATATGGATTATAATAGCATAATAAAGTGTGTGTGTGTGTGTGTGTGTGTGTGTGTGTGTGTACTCACCTTGATGCGTTTGAGATAATCAAAATATGCACCTCAGCTCTCAGAACTACATGGAGTAAACAAAAACAAAGTAAGTGTATTTATGCATCTGCTGCCTTTTGATGGTGAGAAATGCAGACTAAACAAACACAAAGCATGTGGATTTAAATGCGTGCATGCAAGCCTGCTGGTCATTTGATGGTGAGAAGAGCAGCAAGCAACATGAGAAAGGGCTTGACTTGTAGTGAAGTTTCAGAGATGATTATGCAGCCTGACCCCTCCAGCGAGCTGCAGGATGTATCGTCTTCTCCCTCTGACACCACAGACTCAGGAGAGTCAGATCCTGATTTGGATGTGGCACCCTCATCATCCTCTCTAGCTTCCACTGAAGGCGAGGAGGATTTGGAGGATCCTGGATCTGGGTGGATTGGGAGAAACGGCGAAGTGTGGTTTTCCACCAACGCGGAGACAACTCCCTTTCTTCAGCCTGGCAGAGGCGTGACTCCAGGGCCGACGCGCTATGCCATCACAAGGGTCCAGAACATGGATTCCGTGTTCAATCTGTTTTTTACGGAGGAGATGATTGACCTCATTGTCAGCATGACTTGCGTCAACACATACATGTTTGTACAGTCATACAAACATGTATGACTATGCCTTGTGATGGCATAGCGCGTCGGCCCTGGAGTCACGCCTCTGGCAGGCTGAAGAAAGGGAGTTGTCTCCGCGTTAGTGGAAAACCACACTTCGCCGTTTCTCTCAATCCACCCAGATCCAGGATCCTCCGAATCCTCCTCGCCTTCAGTGGAAGCTAGAGAGGATGATGAGGGTGCCACATCCAAATCAGGATCTGACTCTCCTGAGTCTGTGGTGTCAGAGGGAGAAGACGATACATCCTGCAGCTCGCTGGAGGGGTCAGGCTGCATAATCATCTCTGAAACTTCACTACAAGTCAAGCCCTTTCATGTTGCTTGCTGCTCTTCTCACCATCAAATGACCAGCAGGCTTGCATGCACGCGTTTAAATCCACATGCTTTGTGTTTGTTTAGTCTGCATTTCTCACCATCAAAAGGCAGCAGATGCATAAATACACTTACTTTGTTTTTGTTTACTCCATGTAGTTCTGAGAGCTGAGGTGCATATTTTGATTATCTCAGACGCATCAAGGTGAGTTCACACACACACACACACACACACACACACACACACACACACACACACACACACACACACACACACACACACACACACACACACTTTATTATGCTATTATAATCCATATAAACTGCATATAACTCCATGTAAAAGCCAGAAACTAAGCTTTTTTTTGCACAGGCCTATCTAAAGGGTTAATGGTGCCACCTGGTTATCAACAGTAAAAATTACTAATTTTACCTCTTCCCAACAGGGAAAACCACCAACAATCAAAAATGCATGATTATATGGTGTCATGGCTTTGCAATCAAAAAATGTGGTTATAATGGAAGTCAATGGGGCAAAAACAGCCACGAACAGTAAATGAGGGAGAAAAAGTTAAAATCTGATGCTGCACAAAAACTAACAATGCATCAAAACCAGTGTTGTTTCTAATCTTTGACATGTCCAAGACTGTGATAAAAGGTTAAAAAAAATCCAGTCTACAATCACATTTTATATTGAAAATTAGTCATTTTGTGTTTTTTTTTTCTCAAATCAGTGACATCATTTACAAATTTGGCAATTAAAGAGTTAAAATCCTGATTTTTTTTTAAACATTTAGTATTTTTGAGCAGGACTGAGGTTGATTAATAGATTTATGCAAAAAAATTTGAAAAAAATATTTATCTGATACATTTTTACAGCAGTTTAAAGTAGTGGCTGTTTTCAGCCACAAACATAACGAAAGGTTGTAAATTTAAACAATGCACAAGGGTTAAAAGGGGTAAGGAAGGATACTTAATGTATCAAATAATGAGACTAAGTTTGATACTTGCATGTCGCAGCCTGGCACAAGATTGGGGGTCCCAGAAGGCTTCTATTTCAGCATCATCTTCACATCAGAATTTCTCAGAAAGATTAACTACTGCGTGATCTTGTAATCAGTGATTTTTAAATTGTGAAGATACACACTCTGGAGACTGAGCCAATAAGAAGTTGTCCCCTTTGAAGGAAATTTTACGATTCTTTGTCCATAGCAGGGCATCTGAATAAGTAATTTGATTGGATGTTTAAAAGAAGAATAATCAAGATTCTTATAATCTAATGCATCACAGAATTAGCAAAATGTAATGTAAATTAACAAATAGGAAAAGAAAAATGCATTTCATAGATACCCAATGTGCTACACATGTGATTTTAGTTAACCACAGTATGCAACTCTGAAACATTAATACAGAAGAGTTCAAAAGAGATAATTAATACATAGGCCAAACCCCATAAAAGGAAAATAATGAGATGGGAAAATTGGATATATGTTTATACATTTCTCAAGTGGTTATATACAGTGAGGAAAATAAGTATTTGAACACCCTGCTATTTTGCAAGTTCTCCCACTTAGAAATCATGGAGGGGTCTGAAATTGTCATCGTAGGTGCATGTCCACTGTGAGAGACATAATCTAAAAAAAAAAAAAACAGAAATCACAATATATGATTTTTTAACTATTTATTTGTATGATACAGCTGCAAATAAGTATTTGAACACCTGAGAAAATCAATGTTAATATTTGGTACAGTAGCCTTTGTTTGCAATTACAGAGGTCAAACGTTTCCTGTAGTTTTTCATGAGGTTTGCACACACTGCAGGAGGGATTTTGGCCCACTCCTCCACACAGATCTTCTCTAGATCAGTCAGGTTTCTGGGATGTCGCTGAGAAACACGGAGTTTGAGCTCCCTCCAAAGATTCTCTATTGGGTTTAGGTCTGGAGACTGGCTAGGCCACGCCAGAACCTTGATATGCTTCTTACAGAGCCACTCCTTGGTTATCCTGGCTGTGTGCTTCGGGTCATTGTCATGTTGGAAGACCCAGCCTCGACCCATCTTCAATGCTCTAACTGAGGGAAGGAGGTTGTTCCCCAAAATCTCGCAATGCATGGCCCCGGTCATCCTCTCCTTAATACAGTGCAGTCGCCCTGTCCCATGTGCAGAAAAACACCCCCAAAGCATGATGCTACCACCCCCATGCTTCACAGTAGGGATGGTGTTCTTGGGATGGTACTCATCATTCTTCTTCCTCCAAACACGTTTAGTGGAATTATGACCAAAAAGTTCTATTTTGGTCTCATCTGACCACATGACTTTCTCCCATGACTCCTCTGGATCATCCAAATGGTCATTGGCAAACTTAAGACGGGCCTTGACATGTGCTGGTTTAAGCAGGGGAACCTTCCGTGCCATGCATGATTTCAAACCATGACGTCTTAGTGTATTACCAACAGTAACCTTGGAAACGGTGGTCCCAGCTCTTTTCAGGTCATTGACCAGCTCCTCCTGTGTAGTTCTGGGCTGATTTCTCACCTTTCTTAGGATCATTGAGACCCCACGAGGTGAGATCTTGCATGGAGCCCCAGTCCGAGGGAGATTGACAGTCATGTTTAGCTTCTTCCATTTTCTAATGATTGCTCCAACAGTGGACCTTTTTTCACCAAGCTGCTTGGCAATTTCCCCGTAGCCCTTTCCAGCCTTGTGGAGGTGTACAATTTTGTCTCTAGTGTCTTTGGACAGCTCTTTGGTCTTGGCCATGTTAGTAGTTGGATTCTTACTGATTGTATGGGGTGGACAGGTGTCTTTATGCAGCTAACGACCTCAAACAGGTGCATCTAATTTAGGATAATAAATGGAGTGGAGGTGGACATTTTAAAGGCAGACTAACAGGTCTTTGAGGGTCAGAATTCTAGCTGATAGACAGGTGTTCAAATACTTATTTGCAGCTGTATCATACAAATAAATTGTTAAAAAATCATATATTGTGATTTCTGGATTTTTTTTTTTAGATTATGTCTCTCACAGTGGACATGCACCTACAATGACAATTTCAGACCCCTCCATGATTTCCAAGTGGGAGAACTTGCAAAATAGCAGGGTGTTCAAATACTTATTTTCCTCACTGTATATATATATATATATATATATATATATATATGATTAAGAATGTTTTGAAGACTCTCTGCAAATTCCTTTGGGTCATAAAAAGTCTGATCAGTCTTAATGTGTCCTGTAACAGGACACCTTTCTGCCAGTGTGTTAGCTTCATTTGGGATGCTAGTTGCAGTTTTGGGTAGATGCACAGACCTTTGTTAGGAGAGTGAGTTTGCTGGATTATTCATTAAATATAATGAATAATTTGTGTGAGTCTGATTGCTCCAGACGCTACACTTTTTTAACTTGAAATTCTTTTTTTTTGCAGAAGGAATGGTCGCATGTGGCTGCTTTCTTCCAGGAAGGAAGAGGGGCGATCTGTGTGTGTGTAATATGAAAATCATCTCTCTAGCTCATTTCTGATTGGAGAAATAAGCCATGTTGCAACTGACCCCGCTTTCCCCAACCAGAATATTTGATGCAAATATTCACCAGAATGTATTGCTTTTCATTGGTGTCTCTCAAAATGGCAAGCTTTAAGTTCTGCCCTCTGGTACTGTTTGCATTTCAGTAAAAAATTACAGAATTGTTTTTTTATTTCAATGGAATGATTGTATTATATCAATCAGTCAAAGCTTTATTAAGGACACACACGGTCCAATCCACAAACAATAACACAGACAAATACAAAAAAAAAAAAAAAGTAAAAAAAAAAAAATATATATATATATATTGTATTTTTAGGGGATTTTATGGTACTAAATTATATTTATGCAGTTATAATCCATTTATTCACTTTTTGAGCATGGACCTGAAAATGAAACTTCGAACTTGCTTTGGATCACAGACTTAAGTTTAGTCTCTTTTTAAAGATGATACTAAAAGTTATAAAATGTTACATTTATTGTTATGAAAAATACACAAAAATACCATTTTCATTTTTTATATGAAATATATATTTCATAGAAACTGTGAGAGAATCAAATCCATAGATCTAAACAAGTTGTGTTCCAAATTTGAAGTTGATATCTCAAAAAATGAGCTGTGCAGTCAGAATTTATTTGTGCGCACTTCGCAGTACCAAACGTTTCCAATAGTTCCAATAGTTTCCATTCATTTTCTATTTCCCATTTTTGACCACAAACAATACAAGTGTGACAATTATTTCAGGACCATTTAACCTTTTCAAATCATGTCGTGTTTGTGTTCACACAGCAAGTGCCAAAACGTTTACCAAGTTTCCTACCATTTGGTACCATATAAACATCAAAATGACCGAACAGCACCAGAGGGTTCAGTTAAAGGACATGCTTGTATCTGTCAGAGAAGAGAACACAGAGTCAAGCTGGTCAGTTACTTGCATAATAGGTCAGTAAATGCAAATAAAATCAATTGTAAATAGATACTGTATGTTCTGTAATCTGTCTCAGCTTATGAAAACAAAATGACTTTGCTATTTCATTCACAATTTCACTATTTTGAATTATGTTTATGACAAAATACATGGATAAATTATTAGATGAATGGCCTTATTGATCTTTGAAGGAAGCAACAGCAACTATACACAATATATAGCCAACATACACTATATATAAGATATTATAGGCTATACGCAGTAAACAATGCAACACAATGTGGGAAAACATGGCAGTTAAATGAATGGGTTACACATACACATGGCAGATGACAGTAAAAGCTTCTCTGTCAGATTTATTGACGATTGGATTGTGTAAATGTGGTGTGATGGGAGAAGCAGACAGACTATTGTTGTGTAATAGCAGCAAGTGGAAAAAGACCACATTGACTTCACTGTCACATGGACCACCTGTAGATCCGTGTCTGTGCTCACATGGTCATGTCAAGCAGTGTGTGACATTCTGTACTTCATCTATGCAGAATTGAGTCTAATTTTGATATAACTGCCTCCAGCAATTCATTATTATGATTCATTGTTCCTTGTTGAATTGAGTTTGGCAGTTTGTCATGGTGTTAAACAAGAAATGCTTGGTTTGGTCATGTCAGCTTCCCCCCATTGATTTGGAAACTGCTGACACTGTAATCAAAATATAGAAAGAAGAGCAATATTTTGTAATTAGCATTTATATTTGATTTATTTTCACTCAGTTTTGTCTCTTGTAATAAAACCTCCTCTCTCTCTCTCTCTCTCTCTCTCTCTCTCTCTCTCTCTCTCTCTCTCTCTCTCTCTCTCTCTCAAAGAAACATGTATAAATCATTTTATAATCTGTTGACACCACTAGGACTGCTTATGTTTTCACTGGTTGGGAAGACAATATATGAATGGGGGAAAATAACAATATTCATATGTTTTTATTACAAGTTATTACTCATATTGTGTAATAACTGAGGAAGTAAATATTCCATAAATGTGTCATAATATAATTGAGTAACTATATGCAATAAAGGTTGATGCATATTTACTTTCCACCAGATTTCTGTTAATTCATTAAATATATTGCTATATGTGGAGTAGTGTGAATCCAAAAAATCTTTTTTTAAAGACCCATTTATATAGTACAACTTTGTTAGAAATGTGTACAATATTATCTGGAAAATATTTACATATCTGTATCCATTTTTTCTACCCACCATTAGTGTACTGTAAAGATGTAAAAACCTGAAGAGAAACAAAAGTAACTGTCTTTGATCTCATGATTGCATTCTTTTACCAGTCTTTAGAAAACTGAATACAACAAAAATGAATTTTTCCTTCACCTTAAGGCCCCAGTTAAAAAACCCTGCTTTAGACGGGGAAAAAAATAGCCATATGTTTAATATTTTCCAAAATATAGGCCTATACAATTTAACTCACACAATCTTGATCTTGAAATTCTTTAATTTTTTTTAAATTTCCACATTACATGCCTATCCATTGCGTAGTAAACCCACCGGAGGTACACACACCCATGTATCCTTGATGACAGCATGATGACCTCATTTCCGGCAGGTCCCAGCATCTGACGGCCGGTGGCGCGCTTGATCGTGTTTTTCGAGCTCGAGCTCAAGCGCGTGCAGTGACACTCGGTCTCGGAGACATTCCACACGCGCTGAGAGCGAGATCAACGGCACAGTGGGAAAAACACAGGAGAGAGACACACACAACAACCACTCGAGGAGCGTTGACTTAGCTGTTTTCCTTTTTAACAGCCTCTTCTAGAAATCCACAGCGGGATAATTTCAACACAAATCTCAGCAGAGACTAACCGTGAAGATGGGTTCAGTCCCGGTATTATCTGTGCTCATTCTGGCCATCGCTGTTCCGAGTCTAGCCGGATACATTGAGGTTTGTGCGCACTAATATCTCACCCTCGTTTTCATGATTATTATTGTTTACACTGATATTTCTCTTCTGAAATGTGCCTTTTTATTGAGCTTTTTATATTCCTGATGTATTAGTAGTTTACAAATGACGTCCAATGCTCAGCCTATAAAGTCATTAGTCTAATAATACGAGTCTGTAAATGGTCCGTATCCCTGGTTGTGTTTAATTCGGTGGCAAAAGAGAAACTTATTCAAATGTAATATTAAATAATTGTTATTTTGTTCCTTAAAGAACAAAAGCTGGACGAAGTAAAACGATTAATTGTCTTTCTTTAGACGAGCTGTGGAGATGAGGCTAAATGTCTTTTCGTTTTAGTATTTATCTCCCATCTTTATTATTGGAAAACTGAAACCTAAACAACATTGATTCTGTCATAATGTCAGTTTGAAGTCCTCCATAGCTAATATATGATGATAAAAGGCTTTCAAATATCCTTTTGACCTATAATGTTAGTTGTTGTTTGAATTTTTGAATGTTTTTTATATATATATGTATAAAAGTATGGATATGCTAACTGCAATCTTGCATTGGAGAATATCACACTTTATCAGAAGAGGCCTTTTAAGAGTTTGTGTTTGCTTCGAGTCAAATATCAAAGAATCAAGCTGGACAATCGACTTCAGGATGTCTTCATTATACATATTCATCAGGAATAGCTTTCAGGTGTTTGATCTGAACAGCATCTCTTACCACGACAAGCTTTAGGTGATAAAAAAACACTTCCCATGTTAAAGGACAAGTCTGTATCTGTCAGAGAACCCTGCATCAAGCTACAGTATAGGCAAATTATGCGAATGAAATCATGTGGTATGTTAAAGGAAGTCAAGTTTATAAACTCTTAAACTGGAAAAGCTCTCACACCATTCCTGGATGGTCCATGTCTGGTTGCTTTAAACCTAATCATAGCTGCCCTTGTCCTTTTTGCACTTTTACATGTGAGCCAACAGTCCTTTCCAATAAGAGCTCAGCCTGCCGCCATCATGATATAACAAATTATGAAGCAATTATTTTCAAAGCCTGAAATAATGGCAATAATGCACTGAAATAAATAATGAAATCTCTTCGTGTACTAATTGATGCATTTAGAGAGAAAGGAGCTGCCTGTGGTTCACGAGGAGATGCATAGATGTTTATGGATAAGCAAAGATCAGCATTACTGTAGAATATCAAAGAATCATTTTACCTTCGGATCAATATTGTGACCCTATCGTATTTCTGTTATCACTGCTTTTTTCTTTGTTACACATTTGGCTCCACATTGTGTTTATCTGATGGCTCCTCGAGCGTATGAAAACCATGGTAAAATGTTATTTTTGGGAGAGGTGTGTGTTTCCTGAGTGTGTGCAGCATTATGATGCAGGTCGGCAGGAGTTTGATGCCGTGCTACCGAGTCTCGTTGACCTCAGACCTGATTTATAACCCGACGGGGAAAGTTCTGCAGAGGTTCTGCATAGCCCCAAGCTCTCACTTACTGCAGGAGAGCTGCATCCATTGAAACCTCCAGTTTCTCCCTCCCAGTGCCGGGGATGGGAATTATTCCTTTGCCTCTGCCAGGTGCCATTGTGTTTGTAGGAGACAAAGGGAATGTGTTAAAATCACACTGGGCTGTCTGTTTGAGTGTTAATGCTTTACTGTTAACTCTAAAGCCGGTGCAAGTTTGGATTTGGCTTTTTTTGTTTCCTCAGCTGTGGGTATGTCCCTTTTTTATGTTGTTACAGCCATACGTTATATAACCGTACCACTTCCTGTCTCAACAATAAGGATTTTTCCTGTTAGTTTCAGATTTTTACTTGCCTTGACGACAGTTTCACTGGCCCAAATGAAGGCCAATATAACATTTAGCTGTGTTTTAATAGCTTGTATTTAGAAGAGGTCAGATGCAAAAGCCTAACTTAAATTACTTAACTTAAATATACAAGCTTTATAAAAATGATCATTCTAGAAGAAAAATTCAGATGGCACTTAGAGGCTTTTGCATCTGAACTCTTCATATATATATATATATATATATATATATATATATGTATGTATGTATGTATGTTTTTTTTACCAAACAAATTTACAATATTTTAAAACTTCTCATTAGGCTACTCTTCAAACGTTTGGGGTTTGGTAGTATTTTTTTTTACCCCCCCCCCAAAAGTCTCTTATGCTCACCAAGGCTGCATTTATTTAGCATAAATTATATTACAAATTAAAATATCTGATTTCTATTTTAATGTTTTAAAATGTAATTTATTCCTGTTCTGACAAAGCTGAATTTTTAACATCATTACTCCAGTCTTCAATGTCACATGATCTTTCAGAAATCATTCTAATATGCTGATTTGCTGCTCAAGGAACATATAAAAAAGAAAAAAATGTACTGACCCCAACTAATATAATGCAACTCTTGATAGAAAAACCCCATCAGAATACCATTGTCAAACTGGCCGTCAGGGGTGAGGGCTTTTGTTAAAATCTTTTTGAAAACAGTCTATTTTTGCAACTGAAATGGCGGCATAAATGTATTTATACACAGAAATAACAATTGCAGGAAATGGTACTGCACTTTTTTTTTTTTTAGACAAATTGTTTTTTGGCTTTTGCATTGTATCACCCTGTTTTTCCATGAGCATTGCAGTTTAAAAACAGCATGTCTAGTTATAGATAAGCTGCTCTTGAGACCCATGTATATACGGTTGCGCTCCTCCTCGCTTTTTTGAATGCAAGAATGACCCCTGACTGTGTGTGCATGCCTGAATTGACGACATAAATGCAGCGCTGGGCTGAACCTTAATGGCGCTGGCCTCAAGCCATCCTTATTGTTGAGCCCTGTACGTTTGATCTGTGTTCCATGTGTTTGATCAAATCCAGTTTTGAGTCTCAGTGTGTCAATTTTTGCTTGCATAATGACTGCTAACTGACTGCTTGAGTTTTTTTTCCTTTCAGTTGTTGTTGTCACATGGACTTTTAATGGAAAGAACAAATTCAGGGAAAAAGTTTATTTGGAATGAGTTCATTTCTTGAACCATTAATTTAGAAGCAAGTTCCTCTGCTAATTCAAATGAACAAACTTCCCAACCCAAAGCCCAGTCTTGCTGACATGATATGTTGCCAACTAACGCAACACAGGCTTGCTGGAATTTCACTGGTGCCAAATCATATTTGTGTTGTGTACAAAGCAAAGCCAAATCATATGTGTGTTGTGTGAAAAGCTTTTTCACATTTGACTGTTTTCACTGACTGTAATGCAAGCTTTGGCACATACCAACATGAATGGAGTGTTTATTTTGTATATTTGAAAATGCAGCGTCATGTGTGCTCTAGTATCTGCTGCTGGCAAGGACATGATGATCATTCTTGTTATTCTCATTATCTGAAGCACATTAAAACACTAAACTTGCCATACTTGGGAGTTGCGCAAACCAGCTATTGTCCCCCTGTGGGTTCAAGAGAAAGCTTGTAAAAATTCTCTGTTGATGAGGGAGTCTGTGCACTCTTTCCCAAGCCTCTGAGATGGTAAACAAAAAGTGTTGTCTCTTCTCCAGCTTGCTCAAGGGCCCACCTTGCTCTCGTTACGCAGTCGTGCAGCTCTGCCTCCAGTGTTCAGTGTTGTGACTCTGGGCTCTTGCAGTGATGCATTGCATTGCATTGCAAGGAGTAGTTGAACAAATGAAACCTGAGCGGACCACATTCCGTCCTAGTCTTATTTTGCACGATATATCAGTGCATGTTATAAAATATGGTTGTTTTTGTAATTTTTCATCATTAATGTGGTTCATCTCTGAAATTACTGTCATCAACTCTATACTTATGGACTGCCCATGTTTCACAATCAGGTCTTAAAGGGATAGTTCACCCAAAAATAAAAATGGTCAGTATTTACTCGCCTTCAAGTTACAACCCTGTATGAATTTTGTTCTTCTGCTGAACACAAACGAAGATATTTTAGGTAATGTCGGTAACCAAACAGTTGATGGCTTTTATGTTTTTTCCCATTGAATATCTTGTTTTCCTCTGAAATGTTATATTTTAGAGGTTAAATAGTTGGCGAGTGCGAGTGTTGTCGGTTCTGATCACATCTTCCACTCAGTTAGATCTGACATTACACAAAGTCCAGGCATTGACTCCGAAGCAGTATTTCTTTGGTTTTCGCACCTGTGTTTGGTTAACCACATGCAGTGGTTTTGTGTGTGCATGCATGAATGTTTGCAGGGGTGTGTGTGTGTGTGTGTGGTCTTTGCTCTGGTGATTCTGTCTGCTGCCTTTGATGGCACACAATACATTTGTATGCAGACTTCATTTTGTGGATGTGTTAGCAGGGCTTTTAATAGCATGGATTGCTCACCCCAGGACTGATGAATGGATGACATTGAGGGGCTATTGTGAGCTCTGAAAGAATGCAAGCCTCCTTACCAGCTCAAGGACCCGATTGGGACATAAATGCACGTGTTTATCAGATGCGATGGTGACCGCCTTGAGATCAGACGTTAATTGCCACATTGTTTACTTGTCTTCATGACAGTGTAATGCTCAATGGTAGCATACAGAGTAACTGGAGTTGGTTTCTCTGTGCTGTTTATTTACCACTGAAACAGTCTTATTTGGCTAACAGGAACTAATGTTCATTTTCTGATAAGTGCAAGAACTCTGCCAGTAACATCTCTGGTATCTTGATTGTTTGATTGATTTGCTACTTTACTAACTATATATATATATTGCACCTTTTATTTGTTATTTATTTCATTATTTATTTAATTTGTACATCAGTGCTAAAGTGATTCGCACAGGGTCCAAAATAATTTTTTTGCCTAATAGTCAGAGGAGAATGAATTAAAAAAGGAATAAAAATGAGATGGCTTGGTGTACTGTCTGTTTAATGGATTGTAAAACAGGCACCTAGGTTGTGACGGACATTTTCTTTAGTAGACCGTTTTTCCACACATCACTCAATCTGCTAAGTGATCCCATCAAAACATTTTTTGGTGTGAATTTATATGCATGGCAGGTGTGGCAGAGCTCTATTGTTGGATTGCAGGCATTGATGATGGTCTTGTCAGCCATTTCCTGTTTCGTAAAGCCTGAGCTATGTTAGCGCCACCCTGATGCTCATCCTCTGAGCTGAGAGCTTAGTGCTTAGAGAGACATTTTCAATTATTTTACCAGCCGCTCAGTCTCACCACAAATCCTCTTAGCTGTAAGACACACTGAGTGCTGGACAGAAGAGAAGAGAACATGTTACTGCTGCGGATGCTCCACCCGTCCATTACTGATATGATGCATATACATACGCAAACACACTTTGATAGCCACACCTTTGAGTTAGCTCATATCTAGCACGTTTGGAGCCTAGATACAAATTCAGAAAGGCACAGAAAATGAAAAACGCATTCTCTGGAGCACCTAAAGGGACATGGTAGAACTTGCATTACAGTAAAATCAGATTTCACTTCTCATTTTAAGACTGTAAGGAGAGATGACTGACAGGGCAATGACGGAGGATTTGTTGCGCAACAGATCCTGACCGTCATTGACTAATGTTTTATCTTGTAAAATGTGTGGTCAGTACCGCCGCTCCCTCCCAGATTATGCGTGATCGTGAATTCAAAAGCCAAAGTAAATAGGAAGAGTGCATTCAAAAGAAATTTCATAACCCCGCATATTGATAGCGGCTCCCTGATGCCCACAAATTATATACAGTTACCCAAATGGATTATTGTGAGAGAATGCAAAAGCATTGAAAAATATTTTGATCTCATATATCTAATTTTTTCCCCATCACCATGTCCCTTAAGGGGCTCCGTAGAATGCCTCATTTCCTTTCCGAATATAGTAAGGTTAAAATGAACAAATAATTTGTATACAAACCTTTAAATTCCACATAAGGCAGTTTTTATAATAATAACTTTATAATAACTTTTTAATGACACAATTATGTTTCTATTCGTTTTTTTGAAACAAACATTTAAACAGTGTTCGAGCAACTAAAAACAGCATAGACCAAAATATTAATTGTGGTGATTTAAGAATCGATATCGCTTCATCAAAATGAGACTGTGTCAATGTCAACCCAGCCTTAACTATCTAAAACTATTTTTAATAACTTTTTGAGTTTATCAAAACACACCTTTGGTGTGACATGAGTTTTTTAAAACGTACAAATGTTCCATGTGGTATTTCAATTACTATGAGATCATTTAAAATGGCAAGAAACATCAATTAAAGTAATTTTGAGTAGAGTTTAACATGTCAGACTACAGGACACACTTTAGGACATTTCAAGCTATGTTGGCACATTGTTTCCAACAGTTAGACCGTATGCCAGAATCTGAACAAATATGTAAAGCTTATTTTTGGTTATTAATGTTGCACCACAGGATTGAAATGCCACATAAGTGTAAATAGTAAACTAATTAAATTCCCCCCTCAACTGCAAGCTTGCATTATTTACTTCCTGTTGGGTTCCTGATTCGTAATATTTTCAAGAATCCCCAAGAGGCTGCTTATTTAGACATGGATTTTATGAATCGCTCCATAGGACTTATTAATTAGTGACAAAATAAATAAATATTTAGTGTAATGTGTAAATTCATATTAGTCATTTTTAAGCTTTGTGTTTCTGTTGTATTTCTTATAGGCCTACATAATTTGTATTTTTATTTTTATGTGTTTCTATCTTTCACAGTTCTTCATGAGGACAGTTAAACTTACTTGAAATTGATTCAAATAAATAAATACAATTATTTGTATAGATAATTTTGTCTATGGACCAAATATGGTGTTTGCTGTCCAGGCAATTTCTGAAAATACAAGAAAAAAATAAAATAAATAAATAAATAAATAAATAAATAAATAAATAAATATATATATATATATATATATATATATATATATATATATATATATATATATATATATATATATATATATATTTTTTTTTTTACTAAACTGTCTGGAACTGATTCCAATTCCACTTTACTTTTCCATTGACAATTAAATGGGGAATTTACAACTTGTTTAAGTAGTCTTTCCCATGCTATCATTCATTCACAAATTGGACTACTGGTTGCATATTGTGTGTCAGTACAGTGTTGAGCTACACTACCTTTCAAAAGTTTGGGGTAAGATTTATTATTTATTCTTCTTATTATTAATCAACCGTGGTTTTATTTTATTTTTTTAGGTTTCTTTTAATGGAAAGTTCAAAAGAATCTTTTAACATTATGCATGTATTTACTGTCACTTCTAATCAAATTAATGCATCCTTGCTGAAAAAAAGCTATTAATTTCTTTAAAAAAAAAAATCCAACCCCATACTTCTGAACGGTAGTGTGTACTTTCTTCCTCCGATTTGAATGTAAGAACCATTGACAGAACCACAGGTCTTGATAATCTTTTTTTGTTGTTGTTGTTATCAGTTATCCACTTCCAAATCCAAAATTACATGTCAGATGCTATTTTTAAATTGTCCACATTTCTAAAAATTAAATAAGCAATTCTATACCCTATTATTTCAAAATGTCCATCTTTTTTTGGTACACCCGCCGTTAGTTTCTTGCTTTCTTTGTGTCTGAGTTTGAGTGTCTGTCTGCCACTGGCTCCCTCTCTTTCTGCAAATGTCTCTCTCTCCTCCTGTGTGTCATGTCTGAGCGTGTCTGCTTCTTCAGGACCCTCTTCAGGACCGGCTGCATTAGAGGAAGTTAAATATAGCGAGCTCGTCAGGCAAACCCCGCTCGCACGATCTCTCCGAATCTCTGTCTCCTGGGCGGCGCGTTCGCTCTAATTATCCAGCTCATATTCGTCTCTTTGTATGAGAGAGTGAGAGGCACCGTTACCTCCCACGGCTCGGCTCGGCTCGGCTCATCACAAATTTAGACTCTCCTCCACCAAAGACTCGCAGAAGCCGGGCACGTTTGCCCCTTTAGCACAAACGCCAAGCAATCCATTCCACCTTTAACTGCTCCCCATAGAGATTTGTTGGCTGCTCTGACATTTGGAGGACATCATAGATTTTGTGGGTCTGTCTGAATATGTGCAAGTGTGTGTGTTTATAAGCTCATTGCCTGCATCAGTAGTTGCATTCGGATGGGTTGTGACTCATCTCCTTTGCATGTGTTCACATATGAATAAAACATTTGCTGTTTTATTCAGGAGCATGTTGTTCTCTCTTACACACAAACAGATTTCTTCTATTTCACCAAGTATGCTTATGGCCCATATCTGTGGCCATCTGTGTTTCTCTTGATGCTTGGATATTTGTGTCAAGATGGTTGAGGAAGATCTGTATGTGTGTGAATGTTAGCATGCATGTTTGAAACTACTTACTTTCTAAAAAAGTAATACTCAATAATGTGCAGTATGCAACCAGTGCACGCTGTGTGGAGTTATTCGATTCAACTTTTTACAGAAATGTATACAGGTGTTGTGAGAAACATGCATTTATATTTAAAAATGCATGTGACAACAATATAGTGCACTACTACTGTTTAGCATTTTATAATGCATATTTTGTTGAATAATATTTTTTTTTTTTTTTTTTTTACTAAAATTATTTTTAAAGTTCGCATGACAATTCACCCTATTTTCTGTTCATTTGTACATGTTCTATTTTTTTGGTACTTTTTTGAGCTAATTAATTCATTCTTAATCTAAAGTCATAACTCCAGTGAAATGACAGACTTCTGGTGACGTATGCAGGACTCCAATCATCTAGTCTGCTTAAACCCCATCTCTATCTTGCATTCTACTGCCTTTTCACGATGAGATCTGCCTCCATTCAACCAACAACCGATGGATAGAACCTGCCCTATTTTATTTATTTTTTTCAATAATTGCTTTCACTTGGATGTGCGTCACAATACAGAAGTTTTGCTGCTACTTCCATTTCATTGGGACTTTATCATTTGAATAAGACTGCCCCCCATCCATTCAGCCACACCCCTTCTCCAAAACCCCACCCTCCAAAGATGCGAGCCAGTCAAACACTTACTAGCTGCACTCTGACTTCTATTTCTTCTCCAGCCTAGAGCTGTCACAGAGACAAGTGTGATTTCACACGACACCTGTTTCAGTGATATCTCAGGTTGTATATGATGTGTTGCATTCTCAAAATAAATTCTCTTACATTTTGGATGGTAGCATTCAGTTTGAACATCATCTTAATGTTTTTTGTGTGTAGGCTGCTCACTCTTTTTCCCAGGTTCTGTAAATTTATATGGACTTTTTTTAAAGTATTGCCTTTCCCTGCTGTCCTATCTTGCTTTGCTGTCTGTTTTAAGAGGATTTTGAAGTGTGTCACTTGCCTCATTCTTCTCTTGTCTATCAAACTGCTTGTTCTTGCTCTTGTAGGAGTGGCAGCAAATGAATCGGGGGAATAAAACAAAACACAAAATTCCTGTGTGCATGGTGCTGCTTTAATTTACATGATCAAATGCGCTTGTAAATTTTGTGTGGGAGTTGACTAGAGGCTTGCTAACCTCATTTGAATTCAGCTCAGGCTTTGACTCGTAGCCCCTCCTTTGTTGTGTTTTCTTTATTTGAGTTCTAGGAGCAGGTCTCTTTGAGAACGGCATTTAGAGACAGGGTTGTCCCAGTCATTCGGATCCGTGATAGCAGGTCAACCATTGTGCTTACTGAACAGCAGTCTTTAGGTAGTTTGCTTGTGTATCTTGAGTAGTTTTATCTGGCTGTGGAATGACCAATCATTAGGAAAATCATCTTTTTTAAAAAGATAAATCCTGGTTTTCCCTGGTTTGCATCCCTCTCTCTTTCTGGCCAAGCAAATGGTATCATCTCTGCTACATTTTCTAGTTTGGCTGTGTTGGCATGTTTGGGCTGGTTAGTAGGCTGTCTAAAGACTCTGGAGTTTTATTACCTAACTATTAGACAATACAATATCCAGTGCCAGGAACAACAAAGCTATATTGACATCACCTAGAAGAAGCCTCTTATGCTCAGTAAGACTGCATTTATTTGATCAAAAATACATAGGTCTATTGATACATAAAATATTTTCAAATGTAAATTATTCCTGTGATGCTAAGCTGAATTTTCAGCATCATTACTCCAGTCACATGATCCTTCAGAAATCATTCTAATTTGCAGATTTGCTGCTCAAGAAAAATTATTAAAGTTGAAAACAGTTGCGCTGCTTAATAATTTTGTTGAAATTGAGATTTCCTAGCCTGGCAAGCCAGACCTACATCAAGATGTTGGGTCTGGCAACTCACCATAGAGGCGGCTCAATCCGAGGGGCGGGATAAACGGCTGTCTTTCAGCTTCCCTCTGCACGCAATAGGACAGCGCTTCAACCAACCAGAGCGTTTTCCCAACAGCGGAGCTAGTTGATAGATTCAACTATTGCCATATCTGGCCGGCAAAACTACGAACACATCTTCCTTTTTTTATAGAATGACTTAAGTGCCGTTCTATGCTCTTTTCTCAAAGAAAAACTTAACTCCAAGTCCTCCAGAGTCGCGGCCAAAGCCGATTCGAAAGACTGTTCTCCAGCAGCCGCCATTCTTTGTTTTCAAGTAGCAGGAACCGTCGCAACTCTGTCGTCATACGTTAAGCCCGCCCCCGCCTACTCTATACACGACGTGATTGGCCTGACCCAATTTAGGTTTTTGAAGCTCGAAAGTCAATGGAGAGTTGCTAGACTGCCCTGGCTGCAAAATACATTTTGCTGCCGCTAGGGTGCGTCTAGATTTCTAGGCTAGAGATTTCCAGGATTCCTTGACAAATTGAAAATCTTTTGTAGTGTTGTAAATGTCTTTATTCTCACTTTTAATCAGTGTAATGCATCCTCGCTGAATATAATCCTTGCTCTAATAAACTTTGTTTGATAGTGATTCACTCACATCACTTGAGACAAATTAACATGACATTTTATGCACTTTTTGAAAAATATGTTCTAGTCTTGGTCTTTCCATCCTGCATTTTTTAAGCAGTATCCCAAAATTCTCAAACATATGTGGATGGAAACAGCTATTGACATGCATAATGTTGATTATTCTGCCATAGTGGCAAGCAGCTCAGCATTGCGTATTTACCCTCTTTGCGTGATTGTTTCTGGTCTTAAGTGATCTGATCTGATCTGATCGAATTGGTCTTATGAGGCAGAGCAGGGGAAGAGGATGAAAATGTCAGATCAGGAGAGGTGAGCAGAGAGGTCCACGTGCTGTAACTGTATACACCCCAGAGACCTGGATCTGCACTGCTGAACCACCAAAAGAGCTGCCAACACTGATGCAGCACTTTTAGGGGAAAAAATACAGGTTGAGGGAGAGAATGCGATTGGCCGTACAGTGAAAAATCAAAGCATCTTAAATTCTGACCTCAAGAAACTTGAAAACTCTGAATAGTTCAGAGGTCAGCTTCTTCCAATAAGCCAAATATCGGCAGCTTGTGGGTCTGATTTAAGGAAAGGGCGACTTGTCATTATTGGTGGCAGTGACCGTGGAAAAGTGTCCAATCTGAAATCACCGCGGGTAGGGTTCTTCTACTCTGTCCTGTATGATGAAGGAGAGGAGAGCAGGATGAGATGAAGGAGCCTTTGAGAAAGGCCTGCAGCAAGATGCCTGTCATGGAGAGATATATGATGTTCTCACAAGTGGGATGGAATGTGGGAAGGTTGGAGGTGGCAGAAAGGATGGTGTAGAAAACGGGCTGATGCAATGTACCTTGGAGAAAACGCAGTGGATCTCTGGGGGACGCGCAGCACAGCTCATAGCTGGCACGGCCCTTATTGTCTAATACTCCCTGTTCTGCAAATAGAACACTAATACGAGTAGTGTGACCAAGATCCTACTTTCCTGCCTGCATCTGTATGACTCATATTAATTGTGGAACTTGCTAA
The DNA here is from genome assembly GCF_963993115.1 of Abramis brama. Lineage (NCBI taxonomy): Eukaryota > Metazoa > Chordata > Actinopteri > Cypriniformes > Leuciscidae > Abramis > Abramis brama. Next base: position 6,454,850 of record NC_139971.1, read on the forward strand.
CTGTGGTACTGCATCTATTAAAATTGGTCACACTTGGGATTTTAAAGATCCCCCGTGGTGAAAATCAAGTTTTTAATGTTATATGTCTATGTGGTGTTTTTAATATGCTTTAAGACAAACCATGTGCAAATTCAGGTCAACACCATTGCTGAGTATTTCCTCCTTAAAACTGCAGTGGAAAAAAGACGGTTTAAAAATAAAACGCGGTTTGAAATCGCTGGTGTTTCTTACATCACAAAACTACCTTGTAGCCAATCACGTCAACGAGCCAGCGGGCTTTAGCATATCATTAACTGCGAAGTAGGGGAGTCTCAAGAGAAGCCAGGTTATCCTGATATAGATGTATCCTGACTTTGTAGATGAGCCTGTATGCGTGAGTGAGAGGCGGGGCTAATTTACATATTCATGGTGCAGCGTATACTAAATAAAGCAAGGGTGTAGAGTTACATTCAAGGAATTTCAAGGCATGAATACTTTTCACAGGAAAGAAACGTCATTTTGGTGATCAAAGATGAGTTTTAAGGGATACAATTATTGACTACAGTGGGACTTTAAGCAATCTGACCTATGATTTTCACCTGGTGGATGAAGTATCTGAACCCTCCTCTCATTAGAGTATTAGTAGACTGGTAGGGTTAGAATAAGTTGACATGTTGTTGCTAAGTCACTTATAGTCAGTAGAATGTCTGTTGGAGGATCATCACAATAAAGAGTTCTCAGATATTAAGCAGACAGTACTAATACTTTCTCGAGTTAGTTGACATGTAGGTGCAACATTACTTAAAGTCAACAGAATGTTCACAAGGGACCATCAAAATAAAGTGTTACCATTAAAATAATACAAGAAAAACTAGTTTGCAACTTAAACACCATAGGAACCACTCAGAACACCCTAGCAACCACATGGATATTTAACAACTCTTCGAATAACTTAGAAATCACAAAGCAAACACCTAAAGCCCAAAGTATGCTTGGGGATTTGCATGTACGCTATAGTATACATAGTATGCACACAGATTTTTCTAACTGCTCAGCTCACACATGCACCTTGAATATTTTGCTCTAATTACTCGTTCCACAGTGGCAACTTTCCCCCGGACTGTTGTTTCACAGTTGAAAAAGTAATCGGAGGAGACAGAACAAACAGACTACTTGAGAGAACAACAATAGAAGCCTACATTGATGAGCAGTTGTGATGCAAGGGTGTAGAGTTACAACTACACCTAGTTTAAACGAATACTAAGACAATTTTGTCACTCAACTTCTGGAGAGAAATGTCACGGACACTGGACAAGGATAAAACTGTGTGTGCATGTTTTGAGCACCTGTGCACGCGCATGCTGTGAAATCTCGTATACTTTGAAAGGTTGTGTGTTTGGCTGTATGCATACGTTCGTGTGAAAACTCAAGTATATTTGGGGTTTAGGACAACCACTCAAATTTACTCCAGAAAATTTACAAAAATAGTGACCTTGTTAAATCAAGCCATCTCAGCCCATGTTAATGATCAACTAAATAAAGCATTAACTGTCACCTCAAGCGTTTTTGATACCACACATACGTTGCCACAGTGTCTCAATTTGTGCAGTCTCATCTAAAAATTGTAATCAATCATGATTTCTTAATGCTCCCTTTCCATATGTGGTTTTGTTAGATTCCACGCCGCTGTTGCAACATGAACTAGACTCTCTCCATCAGTGAATCATTTAGAGTCATTTCTGAGTTAACAACGGAACTGTGAATCAGTAAATATATTGCTTCAAACAAAATGCGAATGTTTTGAGTGCATTATACACTGAAATCTAGCGAAAGATCCCCGTGTGCATGGTATAAACTCAGCAGGTGAGTGCAGTGTGAACCACTGCTGCTGAAATAGTGGTTCACATCGTGCTCCGTTTGAGCAGGAACAGGGTGTTTTGTTGTGGGGGCAGCAAGACGTTTTGGAAAATTGTTTTTCTGCTTTACTGAGTCGATTTCCAGTGGCTTTGAGATTTTTTTTATTTTTTGTTGAGAGGGAGAGCTTTGTTTCAGGAGATTTCATGTACAGGTCGCAGAGACGGACTGGGCAGGAAGAAAGGAGGCCTGCGGCTGCGATTGAGCCACAAAACGTGGCCGCATGGATCCACAAACACGCATGACTCCGCTTCTCACCGTGCCTATTGGTGCGCACGGATGAAACTCATGAAAACATGCTCAGTTCATGTTTCACTTCAAAATCTAGAGGGAAAAAAGTTTTAATGGTCCTCAATAGGTTTAAATTTCCATATATAAATATCTTCCATGTATTTCATTTATATATCCCATATATAAATATTCCATATATAAAGCTAAATAATATATTTTTTATTTATTTTTGGTGTCCGTTGATTATAATATAATATAATATAATATAATATAATATAATATAATATAATATAATATAATATAATATAATATAATAAATATAATTAATCAAATTGCTGGTATTAGCCAGAATTTTCATAACAGCCCATGTAAACTTCATGTTGTGAAAGTAGCTCTCTGTATCAACCCCCTTTCTTTATGCGTGCGTGCAGTCCTGAAAAGGTCTCTCTGACTCTCTCACATGGGTTTTATGTACTGCTATAGTAATAAACCACCCACGTCCACTTAAATCCATCTTTTCCTCAACCTTGCTGAAGAGACAAATACCCATGTCCAAATTACGTTCATCATAATTGTTCCTGCTGCAAGTTGATGATGGCCGGACTCCATTCTCTCCAGCACCTCAGGGAAAACTGTGTGTGTGTGTGTGTGTGTGTGTGTGTGTGTGTGTGTGTGTGTGTGGCACAGAGGGATCTGCTTTTTTCCCACTGCTTGTTGTATGTTCAGCGATAGGGGGTGGATCAAGGGACTCAATGATCCATTTAACCTCGACCTTGGAGGTTGTGAGAGGATGGCAGAGCAGAGAAGAGATTCATTCCCTTATTTCTTTCATTGCATTCATTTCTCTTCCTTGACCTTCCTCCATTATTTCTCTTCTGTATCAGTATTTCTTGTTTAGTCTGGCCATTCACTTAAAAAAAGTATTCTGGTGGCACCATGGTACGGGGTTTGTATCATATGGTAATTCCATGGTAGTGAAGGATTTCTGTGGTGAAATACTTTCCCTATTATTTATTCATCCAGATAAGCCATCTTGAAAGTATAAAGAAAACATCTAGTCCTTTTTTTGCCCTGTTTATAGTAGCATTCTTGCAGGTCCCTTTGAAAGAATGTACAGTGTTGGTAACAGATGATAATTATTTACATGATACTTTGATGTATAACATCCATTTGAAATAGTATTTACATGATGGTACTCTAGTGTATTTAAAAAACAAACAAACATGCATGTCTAAAACCCCCCAAACCAAAATATATATTACCAAGTTGCATGTCCAGTAATACTCATTGTATCCAAAAAACCCATGTCATTACTAGTGATGTACCGAAATTATTTCTTTTACAGAAACACTGGAAATAGTTTAATAATCAACACTCAGATCAGCTTGTTGTTTATAAGCTGTTTTAGTTACGTTTTTCCATGGTTGAAACACTGATTGCATGATTGCATGAGACATGATTCCAGTAAGTTGTACAGTTTCTTTCAACATACGTTCTGATGTTTATTCATGTTTATTTGTGCTTTAACTAACTTATATTAAAGTGGAAGAGATGATCAGTTAACATGCAGCCACTTTGCTGGAACTGAGCGAACTGTCATGCCACATTAAAGAGCGCCAAAACAACATTTAGGCTCTACATAATAACATTTATGAATTTCGTTATAAAATTTACAGAATTTAAAAAATTAGACTTTAATATAAAAAGTAACAAAGCACAGTGCTCATTATGATTTATTGGATGGTAGGTACACTACAAATAACGTTTAGCGACGTTTTGTTCACGCATCAGAAAACAGCATAGACTAAAGGATTGATTCTTGGGATTTTAAAATTCAAAATCAGTTTTACATTTTGGCTTTAATAAGATATAGGCAAGAATAAGCCTGGTGTCCTCCATGATTCCTTTTATTTCTGATAACAAATCATTTGAACGCGACAAGCTCATAATCACGACTTCACTGGCATTATCACCTTGTTTGAGTGAAATAGACGTTGACAAAACGCACAATCAGAGAAGAGAGATTTTAAATGTTTTGCTCAATGATTTTTGGTTGACGAAATTTGCATCTATAATTACTACGGTACCACCAGTATTACCACAGTACCATGTTTGGAAGCCCATTGTATTTTATAAAAAAGCCATTGTATATGACATTGCCAAGGTACCATGTTTTGAAAAGTTTCGTATTACCATGGTGCTTTTTGGCACAGTTTAGCTCCGGTCCTGTTCTCTTTCTCTCGCTGTGTAAGGTGTTTTTGTGTGATATGGGAAAAGCTAGTGTTCTCTGATAAAACTGCTTCTATTTCACACACACAGACACACACACACTTACTCTCAGCTGGCATTGTCTTGCCCTTCTGTGGCTTTCAGAAATGGCACAGATGTGAGATTTTAAGAGGTTTTTATCCTTGCTGTTCTCGCTGCTGGTCAGTCCTACTTCCTTAGTCTTTATTTCTTTTTCTCTTTCACTGTCCTCTGTGTGCTCAACAATTAGAGGTGCTCTAAGGGGTTAGTTTGGAACTGCATACTTCTGTTCTACTCATACTATTTCTTCAGTCTGTACTGTACACACAGCATGCAATATTTTTCCCTGACATGTATGACCATTTGCCAAAATGTGTGGTATACAGTGGAGCTCACTGCATGAAATACTATATCCCATAATTGGCCATCTCCTTCTTGAAATATTATATGATCACACAACCAGAGAACTGAAAACATTTACACAAAATTGAATTAAAAATGCAAAACAACTATATTTCTAAACTGGATGTCATTCGTTAAATTAAACATGAAACTTAATGAGTTAATCTGGCAACATGAAGCATACTGCTGTTTGAAACATTTATAAAAAAACTTCTTTAAAGTAGGTCGACATTAGGGTTGGGCGATGTCTACCAAATTGGCATATCAGATACACATAGTGTAAGTAACAATAAAGTTTACTCTATTCTTCTCCCAGTTCACCGGCCACTTACTTGCATGTATTTTGGGAGAAACTGATAAATTCACGTGTTGTAAATCCGACTGACTGAACTCTCTGAACTGCGGCGCAAACAAACATGGCGGCGCCCATCTCGCGTAATAGATCAAGATCATTTATAAAGATTTTTTAAATGACAAAACACTCACTTACACGTATTTGAGAATCATAATATAAGAGAGTTGATGACAATATAAGCAAGTTTGTGAATATTTTGAAAAAAAAAGGAAAAACTAAATGAAAGCGATACATCTGTAATACAGCGCTATTTTGGCTGCGGTGAGTCACGTGACAAGCATGACGCGTCACCATGGAAAGGGGAAACTTTCTAATATATATATGCAGCATGCTAGTATTCAATTCCGAACAAGCAATTTTTCATATTCGCTTAAACTTATTCATCTTCCTAAACAACTGACACGACAGTGGTCTTGAATGTTAAACTGCCACCTATTGGTATGGATGTAGAATCACACAAAAGCGATTGTGGTTGATAATACCAATGTACAAATATCCTATTCAGACATTTTTTCACCCATTGTCGATTTATTCTGCAACCAAAAGTTTCTGAAAATAATAAAATGGCTTTCCCCCCCCTTCATTTCATGTGTACATTATTTGAAACATTTGTCAAAAGTACTTTGCTTCTTTATGTGCTTCAGTGCATTGTCATTGTAGAAAGCATTTGATTGGATAAAAGTCTGTGTAGTGCAGGATGAGTCATCAGTGAGCAGGGCTGTATATTTTTGAATGCGACATGGACCAAAAACCACAAAACTCCAGTTTAGATCGAGTGGTCTCTTTAAGTAAAGAGCACAGACCTCTGAGAGCTGTCAGGAACGTTGTTGCTTGTGTATGTATGTGGCTTTATCATTGTGGATGTTCTGGCAGTCCTCAAAGCAGCAAACTTGTATTGTACTGGAAGCTGATAAGTACAGGACGTGGCTGTACTAGAGAATGAGAGTGAGAGAGAGATTGCTTGTGTCTGGCACAGTGAAGTGAGCACAGGTTGTTTCTCAGAAATCCCAAGGTCTATGCGCAGAGATTAGGCGGGCGAGCTGTCGGCCAGACGGAGCCCACGCTGCTGCTTAATCCTGTTTGTTTAAACAGCGAGAGACAAGCAAACAATACTGAAAACAAGCACGGTAAACGACTGCTTTCACAGTGGTGTTCACTAAGCCCCAAATCTCCACTTTACGATGCACTGGATTTCTCTGCTTGGACCTCAGGCCTGCTGCGGAAAGCAAGGTTAAAAGAGACCATGCAACTTAGCATTCATGATTGCAAGTAAAGAGTTTAGTCTTTACAACTCAAATTTACAACTCAGACAAGCAGGAATTACAATCATATCGAAACAGAATTTTTGTCACATCACCAACAGCACATGTGCCTTGGTGAGTGAAAGTCTCGAGAGCATGCAGACAGTGCAGAGTACAATTAGACATACTTTACAGATCACAATATACACTATACACAATATACACAATAAATATGCAAAAGGTACAAACTATACATAATTCACATAATACATGCTTTTACAAAATGATGAGCTTCACCGTTGCTTTTAACCCTCCAGGATTTCTTGCCCCTGGAATTCCATTGTAGATTTTTACAAATTCTACAAGTTTTACAAGTTTCTTTCTTCTAGAGAACACAAAAGAAGATATTTTGAAGAATGTCCATAAAATAAAAAGTCAGTGGGGTCAAACACAAGCTTGGACCCCACTGACTTTTATTTTATGGACAAAAAAAGCCAAAACATTCCAGACTATGTTCAGTGAGCTTCAGCGAATAATGAAGGATTTTTCACTTTTATGGCACGTTTACATGACTATGGTGTACTAAAAATGGAAAAGTTTTTCCTTTGTGTTTTTCGTGTACAGACGACAACATTGTCAAAACAAAAACGACTAAAATCTCTGTATTATACTGCTAGACCATACACAAAAGAAATATATTTGAAATATATTTTCAGGATATATTTTGGAATATATGCAAATATTTGAAATTGGCCCAATAAATATATTTCATACTTATATTTCATATATTTTTTTTATATTTCAGAATATATTTCAATGTATTTGGAATATATGCCACATATATTTTTGACACTTTTGGGGACCCATACAGAAAAAAATACATTGAAATATATTCTGAAATATAACAAAAATATATGAAATATAAGTATGAAATATATTTATTGGGCCAATTTCAAATATTTGCATATATTCCAAAATATATCCTGAAAATATATTTCAAATATATTTCTTTTGTGTATGGGAGACCAGTAGTTGATGTCACTTTGTAAAGAAACACTACGTGCATATAGACTGAACACATAATACGCATGCGCATGACATCGCGGTTTTCACAAATTTGCGTTTTTGTAGTTTACACAGAGACAATAATGGTATCATTTTCAAAAACTTGTACTTTGAAACCCATTTTCAAAATTTTACGTTTTCAGGCCCCTCCAAAACGCAGTTGTCATGTAAATTAACGGCCAAAATGCATACAGTTTTTAGTTTTTAGTTAAAAACTGTGTCGTCTAAAAGGGAGACCATCTGCAGCTCAATACTGTGGCGTAATGTTAATTTGTACTATCCATAATAAATAAACAATTAAACTTTTTTTTGCTATTATTTGGAGCCGTGTGTGGCTCGTCAGTAGACTCCAAACATGGGAAGGGTGTGTGCGGATTGACAGGAAAAAGGAAGAACCCCTGAGAGGAAGCAGGGACTCAAAAGGTGATGATCAGAGGAAGGAACACATATGATTTTGATGCCTGTGATGAGTGCAGTGTGGGTGACCGTCATGTTAAGGCTGGTTTAGTTGCGGTGGGCTTGCCACTGTCACCTCCTGCGGGGAAGAAGTGCTGTTGTGTCTATTTCTGTCGTCAACATCTGGCGCGGTGAAGTCAGGAATGTAATCCTCTAAAGGGACACGTGGCTGCTAAGCCTGGATTGGGAAGGCCGAGAGGTTCGACCTGTCACATGGCACAGAGACACTCGGGAGAAGGAAGCCGAGCAACAAAACAAGAGCACTCATGCATTTAAAAGTATGAGAATCTCACACGCCACTGTGGGAGAAGATGCTTGTGTCAGAGTTTTCTGTCAGGATGGGAATGGCAGAAAAGGAAAGAAAAGGCAGAGCCCACAATCAAAACAGATTCTGTTGTTACAATGCCAGTTTATTTCAGGAGGACACATGGCTTTTTATTTTATTTTTTACACATTTTTTGCAAAATATCCGACCCTTACAATTTATGGGCCGTTTTTGCTTCTGTATCTTTAAAGTCAGCATGAAACGAAAGTTGTGATTTGTCTTTCTTCTCTGTTGTGATATGTATCTGAGTGAAACTTCTTGAACAAGATAACATGTAGAACAGGACCTGATTGTGTCCATTGGCTATTGATTTGAATGGTTGGGTCATTGTCATTTGTTATTTTCAGAGAAGAGATGTCGATGTGAAGTGGGGGAGGGGAGTTTTTTTAATTAAAGGGCACATGAGTTTTAAAAAGTACTGGAATAATAACTCCATCTTCTTGGCCCAGTTGCAAGAAACCCCTTAAAGGGACAGTTCACCCGACAATAGGACGATACGACTATGGCACAGACCGCCCAACACTATCACTAGCTTACTTATTACTTCAGCATTACTATGATGGCTAAGTTGTAAAGATATGTAAACAGGCAGTCGGTCATATGCTGATATGGTTGTGTCATAAAAAAAATAAATAAAGAAAGGGCAAGGCTTTTTTTATGATACATCCCCTTTAATGCAAATCACTACTGTTATCAGCATCAGAAACAATGGCACTGATTATTAAAACATCTGTAATGGTTTTTGATGGTTATGTGCAGTTGAGTTGATTGTTTTGTCTCAGCATGCCCGAAACATTATAAGAAACAGATGTCTGAAGACAACAAGCAGATTCAAATGAAACCATCAGGCATTGATTATGTGACACGGACCTCGGTGCTTTCATTCGACTGAAGATCGCTTGTTATTTGCGACAGCAGCCAGTGGTGCATTTCCCTTTAAAGTGGAGCTTTCCGTTTTATTGCTCGCCTGTAGAATTTCGGCTTCCTTCTGAGAGAAACGTTCAGCAGGCTCGCCGGAGTTGTGTTTTCACTGCAGTATATTGGATGTCGTTATGAGATGGTATTTTTAGTCCTCTCGACCATCACGCTGAGAGAGGGAACATTCACAGAGGCCGGGAAATTTTAAGAGAGTAAAAATGTATCTGAGTGATTTTGTTTTTTGTTCTCTCTCTCAACCCTTTTCCGCTTTCATGTCTTGTCTTGTCTGGTAGTGACAGCGATGGTTTCTAATAAGGTCATGTTGGCACTACTCTAACTATCTGCTGTCAAATGGCTCTTAAACTCTTCTGGATCAACACCCCGAGTCATGAATTAGCCAATGAATCGGTCTCGTTTGACGTTGTTTTTATTCGCTCTATCCATTTATGTCCATTCTAGAGACGGGACAGGTCATGACAATCATGGTTATCTTTAAATGGTAGTTTTTCTTGTTTATTTTTTCATAAACTGTTTGTTCCGTCTTTAAATTCTTCCACTTTAACACATTTATGCTACAGCTTTACACATTCGGATAGACGACTTGGAAAACCCCCCCACTCTACACCAGTCTAATGTCTCAATCTTCATCAAGCAGTGGGAAAGAGGCAGCCGTAATGTTGTAATTTGGCGACGTCTGGGACAGTCCCCCGGAGGCTGTGTTTGTGTGTGTGCTGAGACGTGTCAAGACTGACTATGTGTGTACAGTGTGTGTGTTTGTTGTAAGGTAAGAGTTTTTTTTGAGACTGTCTGAAATGTATGTCAGTGAGTGCCGGAGGGGATAGAGCTTCTGCTCTGGTCTCTCTTCACTGCAGCCTCTCTTAGACACAAATAAAAACAACTACTTCTGTCATACAAATGCACTTTATTGCACAGGAGGCAGTAGTTTCCATTTTATTTCCTGTCCTTTTGTTTGTTTTCTTTTTCTTAAAATGAAAGTAACCTGAGGTAGTGTGTAGAAGCTGAAAAGTGAAGCTTGTACTTTTGTTCAAGCCCTTGCATTAATTATTTATTATTTAGGCTATATATTTTATTATTTGTGCTGTAAAGTATTCAAAATCTTTTCTTTTTTTTAAAGTTGAAACTACTTCTCGAGATGAATGAAGTCCTGGTTATACATTATCACCTTCATTTATGTGGTGGAGTGTGGTCTATAGAAACAGTCCGTTACAGATTGTTACATCACGTCCCTTGCGTGGCATTCTTGTGTGTTTCGTGCGAAAGTTGCTGGGTTTATTTACTCTATTTGATATATTTTAACTTTATATTAACATTAATATTTTATTTATATTGATTTAAACGAGGCTGTTGTTTAACAACATGCCAAATATTCAGCTGACGAAACATCTTTAAAAAAAAATCAGTTGACAAAAATGACGTGTTGTTTATTAAGCGCATGCCATTGTAAAGACTGTAGGTCTGTCCCTCACAGCCTCATTTTCATCCAAGGTTTATTCTAAGTAGATTTTCCCATGGGATTCATTTGAGGAGTGTGGTTTGTGTGATGATGCCTATGTAGACACTTTTGGGTTTTAATGTCAGGATGTTGTCTATGTAGACAACGAGGTGTAGGGTTACGAGTCCGATACGACACTTTCATTTTTGGTACTTACCGATACCGATACTGATACCTGTATTTTCACTGCATTTGTAAAAAAAAAATATATATATATATTGAATAGAGAAACCAAAAGAATATGAATCATATTAGTTGGCTTAATTTGTTTAGTAAATATATATTTCCTTCAGTTATTTTCATGCTTAAGCATGTTAAAATGTATTGGATGAGCGTTCACTGTTCATTCTATTGCTCTATCATATTTCATCTGTCATTTAATAGCACAGCGCATATTCAGAGCTGCTCCAGCAGGGCTCAGTGCTGAGGATTGGGTCCGTGGTTCAGATCTTTAGACACCAGTGAAATATCACAATTCTCTATTCCAATTTTGAAACTACAGCAAAAACTACTAGCCTAATTAATGTCAATTTAAAACAGACAAGTCAGCAGTCAGTAATAAAATAATCAAATTACAAATAGCATAAATAAATACAATAGAACAAAGAAAGGCCACAAATGAAATAAACAGAGTTTTTCAGGTTGGTGTATAAATTAAATATAGATGAATCTTTATAAAGTTACAAAAGTAATTCAGTCAATGGCAGTGAGTGATTACTTTGTCTTTTGTAGTTTGATTAACAGTAAAAAAAAAACTCAGCAGCAGGTTTATTAGGTTTATTATTTATTTAAACCTGCTGTCCCTTTAGGACCGAATGTACGGATCCAATATAGCCCCTCTCTCTCTCTCTCTCTCTCTCTCTCTCTCTCTCTCTCTCTCTCTCTCTCTCTCTCTCTCTCTCTCTCTCTCTCTCTCTCTCTCTCTCTCTCTCTCTCTCTCTCTCTCTCTCTCTCTCTCTCTCTCTCTCTCTCTCTCTCTCTCTCTCTCCCTCCCTCCCTCTCTCTCCATTTACATATCCGACCGAACTACAAACTTTCCACTGATGTCTGTGAAAAAGTGATGCGCTCGACAAGCACACCCGTCTGTGCCGATGTTACTATATTTTGTTTAATATTTCACTAATTAGATACATTTACTTCATAGACATCCCTAGTGCAGAGATTCTCCTCGAGTCGAGGCAGCCATATTATCGTCCTGCTTTTTCCGAGGTCTGGGCAAGGTAAACGCGCTCTTCTCTGACCTCTGCCGTCTCCTTTACATCAGGCTCGTAAAAGCTGGCTCGCCAAGCATGCTGGGAAGAGCGTGACCCGACTGACAGAGAGCGGCCCTTTCACCTCTAACCTCTGAATGCCCCTCAACACTTGAACTGCTCTCTATAAACAGCACAGTAATTTTTCCTAACCTTGCAGGCGAGAATTGAAATGAGAATGAAAAAAAACGTTGAGCAGTGTGTTTCAAAGCAAAGTCATTAACTTACCACAGTAAAACCTTGTTGCTCTGCCATGACTGTAGTTGTCATGAATGAGAAAACCAACTTTATAAGCAAACAGTTTACAATAATGCCCAGTTCCAGGAACTCACTGCATTATAAGTTACAAACTTCAGAAAGCAACAGTGTATTCAATTTCTAAATTCCTTCTGGGATTTCGTTCCTTGTATGGGTTTGTTTGCATGAACAGGGTGTGTTCACATAATGTGTGTTTTCAGGATATTTTTGTGCGGGAAATTCTAGGTGTTGAATGTTGTTTTGGCTTTGGGGAAATGCAGTGTTCTCGATGTCTGCCAGAAACACATCCGCACAGTACTGATCTCTCTCTCTTTGTTTGTGGATAGCTGAGATGCCACTGAGGTGTTTCCATAGAGATGAGGACATTTGAACAAGTCGTCACTTATGTCGGCAGAACCCGTGCTCGAACACATGGGTCTGTGCTCTGACAGAAACTCTCTCTGTGACTCTGTTCCTAATCTAGTGAGCTGACTTGTTGCCCACACAGGCAGCATCCTTGCTAAAAATCTATATTTTTAACATAGTGCATCTTTTTATATATTTAGTATATATTATCTTTCTTTGTTCTTTCTCTGTCTGCCTTTTAATCACATATAGAGAGCATGTTGAACAATTTTTCAAGTCTTCATTCAGCACATACCTATTTTCGTTCTAAACTAATGAAATCTAATCTTTTAGTCATTACAGTTCCACCCAAACCGTGAATGTGGGCCTGTGATAAATTGGATCATTGTAATACACAGTTGTGTGTGTGTGTGTGTGTGTGTGTGTGTGTGTGTGTGTGTGTGTGTGTGTGTGTGTGTGTGTGTGTGTGTGTGTGTGTGTGTGTGGGCTAATTTTTTTGTGAATAATGCCGAGATTAGATGTCATGTGATATAGTCCGGGGTTTTTTGAGCTTTGCACCATTTCATACTTGTATTCCCGGACCTTTTCCTCTTGTACTTTTCCCCTCTGTGTGTGTGTGTGTGTGTGTGTGGGGCTATTTTTTTGTGAATAATGCCGAGATTAGATGTCATGTAGGGGTGGAACGGTACAAAGACGACACGGTTCGGTTCATACTTCGGTCAGACATCACGGTTCGGTACGAGTTCGGTACAATGGAGGGAAAAGCAAAACAAAAACGTAGAAGGCAAATTTTTTTTTTATTATTGTGCTTGTCTCAGGCTGTTCCACCAAAGGAAAATAAATGTCTTAAGCCTTGTATTTTTTAAATAAGTTTTATTAATAAAGTAAAGGCATAGAACCAGTTTATTTGTAGTGCATTGACAATAGTTTTATATAATTAGTTTATTAATTAAATTAATAAAAAGACAAAAAGACCTTGAGATATGTTTGGTAATTGTACCTGAATGAATTTAAAATTAATTTGCTATATTTCAGATCAATATATTGTTTTCCTTAAAATTTTAATTAACACTAACTTTATTCTCATCTGAATTATAAATAATTTATTTCTGTATAAAATAATACTACCATTAAAAACAAATTTGATTTAATTTTTTAATCAATGTAGAATGTGTAACTTACTCACTGTGTTGTGTGACAGTTGTAGGTTACAGTTTAACAAAAGCACAATGTTGCGTTTTATTACGAGTGTACACAAATATAAGTAAATACTTTGCTGTTTGAATGATGTCCTATGAACAAAATGACGGAGTATGTTTTTTGTTTCCACTGTTCGATCGCGCCCGCGCCCCCCCCCCCCCCCCTCTCTCTCTCTCTCTCTCTCTCTCTCTCTCTCTCTCTCTCTCTCTCTCTCTCTCTCTCTCTCTCTCTCTCTCTCTCTCTCTCTCTGTCTCTCTCTCTCTGTCTCTCTCTCTCTCTCTATCTCCCTCTCTCTATCTCTATCCCTCCCTCCCTCTCTCTCTCTCTCTCTCTCTCTCTCTCTCTATCTCTCTCTCTCTATCTCTATCTCTATCTCTATCTCTCTCTCTCTCTATCTCTATCTCTCTCTCTCTCTCTCTATCTCTCTCTCTCTCTCTCTATCTCTATCTCTCTCACACACACACACACACACACACACACACACACACACACACACACACACACACACACACACACACACACACACACACACACACACACACACACACCACATATTCCAGCATTGCAATCTTGACATCGCAGCCTGTTCATTATAGCCACAGAGCTTCAGAGCCTTTTATATACTGTCTATGTTCAGAGCTCAGGCGGAGCTACAGATTAGGTGTCCCTAAAGAACCTGTGTATCTAACAGTAGTTCCGCATTACATTAATTAATTTGCACGCAAGTTTTATTTATTTTTATACCGTGTATTCTCCGTGTGTATTCATGCACCGAACCGCGACGCCCGTACCGTTTCGGTTCAATACGAATACATGTACCGTTCCACCCCTAATGTCATGTGATATAGTCCGGGGTTTTTTGAGCTTTGCACCATTTCATGCTTGTATTCCCGGACCTTTTCCTCTTGTACTTTTCCCCTCTGTGTGTGTGTGTGGGCTAATTTTTGTGAATAATGCTGAGATTAGATGTCATGTGATATAGTCCAGGCTTTGTTGAGCTTTGCACTGTTTCATGCTTGTATTCCTGGATCTTTTCCTTTCCCCTTTTTTTGTGTGTGTGTGTGGGGGGCACAAAAGTGTACTGTCAGACCTCTTGAGATGAAGGACTGAAGGCTAATGAACCATAGGGAGAGACACTCCAGCGCTCTCAGGAGCTTTCACACATACTCTCATGAGTTCAGCTGTCCATGAGAATGTCACACGTCACGCTGAACGGGTTCACACTCCTGGAGAGATCGGCCTCTGCTTCCTGTGACATTGGACAAGTGTTCCAGAGGACACAGCGGCGTGATTTATGGAGGTTTCTCAGCATTTTATGCATGCATGCGTGTTCTGTGCCCTTAAAATGTATTTGGACACTTAAGACCTAAAAGTGTCTACATTTTTGATATTTTGTTGTCCTGTGTAATGAAGTGTTTAATTATGTATATTGTGGGGACACACTGTAGATTGTGTGTATTTGCGGTAGCTGAATATAATTCCGTCTGATTTGACTCAGATTTTTACTGAAAACTGAGTTTCATGTGAGCTGAAGTTTTGTTTTCCTGTAACACTCTTGAGTTCTGGTTATTTGTGCGTTGCACAGCTTTAGGTCAGTAATATCGTCTCACTCCAGCAGTGATTTAGAAGCACTGAGTCACTCTGCAGCAGAGGAAGGGAACGGAGAAGTGATGCTTTCACAATCACCTTTTTCGCAATCCTTGAAAGGTCCTTCCTTTTTACCAACGTCATGATTTAGTGGGATTTTGTGTTGCTTTGGTGGCCTTCACACTGTTTTGGAAAATGGTTTAAATCTATATTTTTATATATATCTATATATAGATCTCTCTCTCTCTCTCTCTCTCTCTCTCTCTCTCTCTCTCTCTCTCTCTCTCTCTCTCTCTCTCTCTCACACAATATATTGCTTATTTCTATCTATAGGTGTTTTCACAACTGACTCGTTTGGAGTGTTTGTTGGTGTATTGGTTAATTTAGGCCAGTGGTATAGTGTGGGGCACACAGGTACTACAGGGGGGCGTGGGAGATCAGCAAAAAAATTAAAAAGCTGTCGCAACTGCGTTCAAGTGCGCCAATTGCCCAGAAAAGTTTGAGAACCACTGGTTTAGGCATATAATATGAACACGCAATCATGCTTGAATCTGCACCAAAACAATCACTCCGAGATCACCTGTACGAGGTGGTATCGGCCCGATTGAAAACGAACTCTGAAGCGGTTTGTGATCTTCATGGATTGACGCAGAGAAACGTAAAGAGGTGAACAATCTTTCAACATAATTTAACATCAGTCTTAACAATATGGGTGGGCCAGATATCTTATGGCCAGTGTGAGAGAGTTTTGGTCCAGTAGATGACCATGATATGTGTTGAGTGCTGGTAGGATGTTGGTTAGTTTAGGAGTATTACCAGTATTCAGACCAAACCGCATTTCAAAAGTCATGCTAAAAGCCTGACAAAGATTTGAGGTTGCGGAGTGAATGTCGCCGTCTTGTCTGCAAATGTGACGTGAGTCATTCTCAGGACAATGGGATAGTTGTGACGATCCACACACCTTTATCTTGCACAAATTTGTGTAGGAACAGGCGGTCTTTTGTGATTTAGTGTGTCTGTTTGCTCAGATATGTGAAACTAGCCTGATGTAAAGGTCAGGAAGATTTGAACAGACTGCTAAACATTTGGAACAGGACATATTCAAAGTGAAAAGGCAAATGGTTTTGTCTTTCCTGTCTGGCTTTGTGCTGTCTGTCAGCTTCCTGATTTATAACGCGTACAGTATTCACAGTGTTCCTGTAACACGTGACCATGAGAGCAGTGGATTAAACGGTCTAAACCACGGTTAAGCATTCTTTCACAGGGTCACACGCAAAGCATTGCATTCTGGGAATCCCAATGATGTGACAGGCTGGTGCAGCACCGGATTGGATTTTCATTAGTATGTCTGACTTCTTATCACAGCATGAGTATATTACAGCAACTGATGTATCATGATATATTTCTGTTTGCTGAAAATCCAACAAAATATTATTTTTATACTAAATGACTTTAATACCTATTTATGGTTAATCCAGGCAGTTAACTATGATGTTAACAGCATATAATCTTTTTTGCTTTTGTGCCTAACATCCCTTAATAGCAAGTTCATCGTCCTCATGACTTGTCTGGGACACGTCCCGTTCTGTATTTTTGCATTACTCCATGTTTTATAGTAATTTTCATGTGCAAAGATTATAAAGCAGTTCTGCCCACTAATGAACACTAAAACACTATAGTAACAGTACAGCAAGGTTCCTTTTGTTAGCATTAGTTAACTAATAACTACATTAACATGAACATGTTTAATTTTAAAATCTTTATGATTCTATTTAATATTGAAAGTGGCGCTTATGAAAAATTGGGTAGCTTAAAATAAGCTAAATCTTCAGCTTACACCTTTTTTGGTTAATATGTAAATTGTGAATTGTGTATAAGACTGAAATAAAAATCTTGATAGTACTACTACTACTAAAGCATTTATTAATCTTCGTTACTATTACTAATACATTAAATATCAAGTTGATAATTAAATTGATAGATAAATATCACATAAAATCAAAAGTTGAATTTGTTAATATTATTAATGAACAGTTGTATATTTATTAACTAACATGAATAAAAATGAATAAATATCGCAACAAATATGTGGCAAATATTTTCTAATATTAGAAAATGCATAGCGTTAACTATAGGCCTATAACTTTATTATAAATTGTTTGCAAATCTCTACCCGTTGACACATTTCTGTGGTCACAAGGTATATACAGTCATACCATCCAGCCCTTATTTTCATCTTGACATTTTCCATGTCTTTGTTTTTGTTCCATGTTTTTTCAGAATTACCGCCCAGACCTGAGGTTGAGGTTTTTTTGTTGCCACCCTAAAAATACAGTCATGTTTTGTGCATTTTACATCTACAGTCTCGTCACAATTAGCACAAACAGGTGTCTGTGGTTACAAGAGATTTCAGAAGCTCATTGTGACCGTAATTCACAGTTGTGCTGTGTGGACACTGACGGTTTGGTCTGCTTCACGTCACCCCTGCAGTGCCCAGACGTGTTATGAGCAGCTCACAGATGGACAGACACTGTAAAAGTTGAATTAGACTGTGATGTGATTCCTGCGCTGGGCGTTTGTGTTTTTAGGAGTTGCTGTCCCGGCTGAGGTGTGGGCTCTGTGTTTGTGGCCTGCAGGGTGATTTTCCCATAGTTTAAAATAGAAAACCAGAGGCCACACACACACACAAGGGATTGGATCTGCGGGGTGTTTCCAAACATCAGGCCCTGTCATAACTGCCCTTTCCTGTGTGTGTGTGTGTGTACATGTTTTTCTATCCTGGTGGGCACTTAAACCTGAATGCGCACAGACTCATGGGGACTCGTGTCATGGGTACCTAAATTGAGGACCCATGGGTACACAAGCTTATAAATCATACAGAATGAGTTTTTGTTTGAAAATGTAAAAATGCAGAAAGTTGTGTGTGATGGGTAGGGTTAGTGAAGGGGACAGAATATACAGTTTGTACAGTATAAAAACCATTACATTTATGGAGAGTCCCCACGAAGATAGCGAACCAGACGTGTGTGTGTGCGATACCATTAAATAGCTCTTCATGTAGCTGTGTCAGGTCACTAATAATTAAATATTTAAGCAATGAAGTACCTGGATGTTCTATATTATGAATATAGCCATGGCTAAAGCAGCCATTACAAAGATGTTACATCAGGTTAATAAAAACATTCAATTCATCAGTTAAAAAAATGATATTCAGCGCATGAATTGAAACTGTTTTGGTGTAGTGGGGCTTTATTTATGTCTGTTTTTGTGGTGATACACTTTGGGTAGTTTTGTGATATATGATCTGCCCCTTTGCAGTAAAGATGTTTACAGGGGGATGTAAATCCTGCTTTATGCAGTAACATGGCTCTGGTTTGTTTTTATGGCAGATCTTAATGGCTCTTTCTGTTTAGTATTGTAAAATAACAGTAGTATTATTATCAAATAAAACAGAAATGAAATTAAAGAAATGTTTAAATAAGACACATGAAACAAATTAAATAAAATGCAAAAAGTATAATGAATTTAAATGATTATAAATTAATTAAAATCAGATTATATTATTAATCATGTATTTTATTTTATTTTAATTTAATATTTTTTAATGTTTATTTATTATTTATTTATATATTAATCTTGTATGCCAGAAATATTAAACACTACATATGATAATCACACACACGCATACATACAGTACTGTGAAAAAGTCTTAGGCACGTTAGTATTTTTATATATTTTGCTGTAGTGTGTCAGTAGGAAATATCAGTTTACATTCCAAACATTCCTTTTGCCATTTAATTGTAATAATCCAGTGAGATTTCTGTATGCTCATTTTGCTCAAGGAGTCTGACAACAGCCGGTATGATCCGATCTCACCATCATCGAGTCAGGAACGTTTCTTCAAGTGTTTTGAAGACGTCGCCACAGTTCTTCTGGATATAGTCGGTCTCAGTTTTTTCTGTTTCTTCATGTAATCCCAGACGGACTGGGAGATCAGATCATACCGGCTGTTGTCAGACTCCTTGTGCATACAAAAATCTCACTGGATTATTATAATTAATGGCAAAAGGAATATTTGGGAATGTAAACTGATATTTCCTACTGTATTAGGAGTAAATAAATACATTTAAAAAAGGTTCATTTAACCAAAAATGAATTTTGGTAATAAAATATAGTAACGGAGTCCCTCTTATTTTGGCAGACGGAGGCATACTGTGCTGTCTCTCTCTTTACGGTGATATTTAACATGCGGTTGTGTCCTGCGCTACGGGATATAGCTGGATAGGGAGTGTTTTCTCATGTCTGTGTGAGTAGCAGCAGTAACACAGAATGACCAGAGCCACAGGAAGCTCGTCTGCTACGTTTCCATACAGGGCCGGCAGGATTTATTGTGAAAGTGTGTGTCTGAACTATTAGCAAATATAAAGGGGGAAGAGAGAAGAAACGAAACTAGGAGAGTGTGCTTGTGCTGAATGAGGTCAGTTTTGCTGGAATGAGAGACTCATTTTCACACAAGGTCTCTGTTGTTTGTGTTTGTTCACTAGTGACGCCAATATCCAAATCTCTCTCTCATTAGCGTCCCCATGTTTCATTCCAGGAATCCGGCCCATTGCTTGCTTCCTCTTCCAGTTCTGAACACAGTGGCTACGTGTGTGTGTGTGTGTGTGTGTGTGTGTGCAAGCTTGTGTGTCTACTCTAAAGTAAATTTTATGCCTTCAGCACATTGGAGATTAGGACACAGAGCATGCTACCTTCTCATGGGTACATTTGCTTTCGCACTGATTCTGATTCTTCCCGAGAGGCTTCATCCTCTACTTTTGAGTGTGTGTGTGTCAGTCAAAGTTTAAGTGCTGTTGAAATGGACTGCCGCTTGCCATCTTCCACTTACTGCTGCTCTTGCACTTAAAGCTGGAGTATTTTTGCTTTCACTGGTCATTGTTACTGGCCCCTTTTCTTTCTGTCTGTTCCATCACCTCTGTCCTTCTTTTCTGATCTTCTGCCCCGTCTCTCTCCCTCCTGGTGAAAACAGGCATCCGGATTCTGTATTCTGTCTCTATTTCATCTGTTTTGCTTCCCTGTTGTGTCCTGTCGCAGTGTTCAGCAGGCGTAACATTACAAATGTGCCACAGGCTGATGTTTCCAAAGAAAGAATGAGAAATGAGAAAACAGGCAAGGGTTGCAAAGTCATCCAAAAGTTGACTAAAAAATGAATATTTAATTTAATTTTTAAATATTTAAATTATTATTACATAATAATAAAATGTATGTATGTATGTTTGTAGTATACATGCTATTTTGTAGCTTTAACATTTTTTTTAATTTAAGTTTTTTTAAAAGAATTTATAAATAATAAATGTAAAATTTAAATGGTAGTAGCATATACTATTCTTATAGCTTTAATGTTTTAATATTTTCTCTATCATTTAATAGTATAGTATTCATTATTAATAATTATTTTAATATGCATGTATGTTAGGAGGAGCATATTCTTTTGTAGCTTTAACATTTTATGTTTTAATTTTTTTCAAACTTGTCAATACTTAAAATTCTTAATTATTGATTAAAGTGTATATTGTGTATTCATGGCAAAAACCCTCCTATAAACAACCTTATTTTAAGGTATGAATTTTAAGACGCAACATCCTGGGCAAGTTAAATCTCTGTTAAAGAAGTTTCACTTCTAAAGTCATCCCATTTGAAGCATCACCAGCCATCAAAGTGCCACTTTTGTAATAAATTCACTGCCTTATTTCAAGCCTATTACTGTCAGACTTCAAATCATCTACTGTGAGTAATGTTTCCATTTATTATGTGTAATCCATTTTTGTGATAGTTTTGCATAGTCATGATTTATAGGGATTTATCCGGGTTATCTATCAGTTACCCCACTGAAGGACAGCATTTAGGGTACACACACTGCTAAGGAATGCATTTGATCAGCTTCATTTTACAGGGCTTCATTTAAAGCATCTTTCACAACCCATTTTACTTCCAAAATCAGACTTATTTCCCGGTGAAACAGGAAATTCAGCTGGGAAAAAAATGTGATGGGTCTTGATTTTATCCATCGGTGTCATTAGTTGATTGGATTGTCCATTACACACCAGAATTGACTTTGGTGTTTGTTGGGGAGAGATTGTAAAGTAACTGGGATTTGTGTGGCTTCAGAGCAGTGTTTTCCGAGTGGAAGGAATGAGGTGTGGATGAACGGTATTGTGGAGGAAAGATGAAGCTGTCAAGTCTGTCGTTTGACTGTGTGTGGTTTACTGGGCTGTCCTCGCCCTCCTCTTAGCTGTTTTACAATGTTGTTACTCTCTCTAATCCTTTGCTTTTCCTTTCCTCTCTCTTTCCACACTTCTTTCCATTTTAAAGCTAGGATGATCCGCCCATTTACTGAACTTTTGGCAAATGTGCAAGTCTTAATGTTAACACTGATTTATAAACGAGTTACTTGAACGGTTAAGGTTATTGTAGTATTCTTTTATTTTAATTGTATTTTCAAGTTTAATTTTTATTGTAGTTTGTGTTACTAGTACTAACTAATATTATAATATTTTGTAACATTTTTTTCAGAAAGGATGCATTCAATTAATCAAAACGAATTCATAATGTTTAAAAAGATTTCTGTCAAATAAATGCGGTTCTTTTGAACTTTTTGATCAAAGAATACTGAAAATATGCATCACGGTTTCCATAAAAATATTAAGCAGTACAACTGTTTTCAGCATTGATAATAATATATATTTTTTTTATTTTGAGCAGTAAATCAACATATTAGAATGATTTCTGAAGGATCATGTGACTGGAGTAATGATGCTGAAAATTCAGCTTTGCATCACAGGAATAAATTACATTTTAAAATATATTAAAATTGAAAACTGTAATAATATTTAACTTTTTTTTTTTTTTTTTTTTAATCAAATAAATGCAGCCTTGGTGAGAACAGACTTCTTTCAAAAACATCATAATTATATCCACCCCATAAATAAACACAAATGTGTTTGAGTAACATGTCTCAACACAGCAATCAACTCACTCTGTTTGGCATATTCACACAAAGTTCAACATGTCTGGGCCGTGACCCGACCCCCCGCACTTCTTCAGGCTGTGTCGGTCTTTAGGCGGCCAAGAAAGAACACAAGGTTTGGGGAAAATGCACGCCTCCTTAATTGCCCCGTGATTACTCGAGTTTGTTAACATTTTAGAAGTGTAATCTTACGGTCACCCAGAATGAATCTTAACTTTCATCATAGTTGAGAGATGTTTGTGTAGACCTTTAATGACAGGCCGGGTGTAGCTGCTTCCCGTTTCAGGAAAAGAGGAAGAACATGGTAATGTAAACGAAAGTGTCTCCTATCTACAGGAAGGACAAAAAGGGGTGAGAGGAGGGAAACTTCACTCGTTTCACGGAGGTGGGGGATTTTGCTTGTTCTAGTGAAACCAGGTTTAGGGCTTTTTGGTTATGAAATTCACAAATCCCACCTTCTGTGACCTTAATGACAAACACGACAGAGAAACCGGTTTACCAATGCAAAAACATCCTAGATACCAAGTGAAAACCCCAGTCGTCAGGGGCTTTTTGCTGTTACCTGACCTCTGGTTAGTAAATGTTTAGTGGCGGTTCTACTGCTATGAGTTGTGCAGTGAAGTGGGCTTCATCAAACCTCAGCCATCGGCAGGAAATGATGCGTTTAGAGGCTGTCGGACATCTTCGGTTTGTCCCTGGAGTGTGTTGAGCGATTCAGAGAGTCACCAGGAAGGTCACAGTGTGTGTTTTGAGGCATGAATGTGTGCTGAGAACAAGCATGGATGGGACAGACAAACTCTCAATGCGATCAAGCATGTATAAACTAAATCAGATTCAAATCCGTTTGATATGGCAAACGATAACCCTAGAGCACAAGGAATATGTCTCTAGAGATAATGTCTGCTTCAATTTGTCATTGTTATGTTTTTTCTGCTGACTCTAGGTAAGATCTTTCTTTATGAGAATAGACAGATGGGATGGGAACAAATTTCATGTTGGTTTGTTTTGTGGCCATATGCAAGGGAAAATTTGACAAAAGTATATATAACATTTTGGTTTTCTGGGAAAATGGACCGAATATAATGAACAAAGTTTTTATTTTATTTATTTATTTATTTATTTATTTTATTACTTTCATATGTGAGAATGGAATCCTCAACTGACTATTAATAGCCAGAATGTGAAAAAATATATTGTTTTAATGGTTTTTTTCCCCTTTGTCTCTGGGTCAATTATAAGACATTATAAGAAAACTCATGTGTGATGTTTAGGCCCCCATGAGTGCATTATGGCTGGTCTGAACCTGCTCAACTTTTATTGGCCTGTAATAAGAGTGTCCATTGAACTTTGAACTTACCCCTCTCTTCCTCCCGTCTGCTCCCCAGGCACTGGCAGCTAATGCAGGTACAGGATTTGCTGTTGCAGAGCCGCAGGTCGCCATGTTTTGTGGCAAACTCAACATGCACATTAACATCCAGACTGGCCGCTGGGAACCGGACCCTTCTGGATCCAAAACCTGCGTCGGAACCAAAGAAGGAGTGCTGCAATACTGTCAGGAGGTAAAATCATGTTACACAGCGTAAATATGTCTATTAAAAACATTGCCATTTAGCTGGCATTGTTTTTCTCAAACTTCTTGATCAGGTGCGATAAGGTTGCTGGTTCAGTCCTTACAATCTCTTTGAGCATCCACTTTTTTTACAATATAATCAATTGCTGATTGATAAAATATTCCCTTATATCACGTTTCACTTGGAAATGCATAGATTGGGTTGGGTTTCACGCTGGCTTAAATTAACTTTTTAATATTTATTCAATTATAATATTATAAATTACATTACTGTTAAAAAGTTTTGGGGTCAGTAAGATATTTTTTAATATGAAATGAACACTTTTATTCTGCAAAGATGCATTAAATTGATCAAACGTGAAAACTAAATATTTTTGTTTGGGGAAAAAAATGCTGTTCTTTAGAATTTTCTATTTATCGAAGAATCCGAAAAAAAATTATCACCGTTTCCATGAAATTATTAGGCAGCAAAAACTCTTTACAACATTTATAATAATAAGAAATGTTTCTTGAGGAGCAAATCTGCATATTAGAACTTCTGAAGGATCATGTGACACTGAAGACTGCAGTAATGATGCTAAAAATTAAACTTTGCCATCGCATGAATCAATTACATTTTAAAATAGAAAACAATTATTTTGAACTCTAATATTTCAGAAAATTACTGCATTTACTGTATTTTTGATCAAATAAATGCAGCCTTGGTGAGCAGATAATACTTTTTCCATTTGTATTTTTTTGTTGTTGTAATATGTTTTTAACTATCTTTACATACTATCTTCAGCCATTGGGTTGTATATTATTGCTGTTGCATTTATGAAAAGAATAAGCCTCCAAACACTGTACACTAAAAGATCCTTTTCCACAACTATATTAAAAAAACACCATTTGGTTAAAAATGTCAAATCTGTCATATGGCTGCAAAAAAGCAATACCCTCCCTGTACATTTTGTGATAGGTTTTCATCGATGTCCTTTTAATGGATTTCAGGAGAGAGTAAATCTTGAGTTAGTTCCAATACATGAGCAGATGGCGTCAGGAGATTGCGAAGCATGGATCTGCGCTTACAGTTCAGACTGAATCTTTCTGAATCTCTCCTTCAGATGTACCCTGAGCTGCAAATCACAAATGTGGTGGAAGCCAACCAGCCAGTCAAGATCGAGAACTGGTGCAAGAAGGACAAGAAAGAGTGCAAGGGACACCCTCACATCGTGATCCCCTACAAGTGCTTGGGTAAGTGGTGTTTGATTGACAACTCTGTTGTCCTTTTAAACAGGCAATTGTCCAGAATGTCTCATGGGGTTAAAGGTGCCATTGTGGAAGTAAGACATCTGAGAACCTAGAACAGCAGTTCAAAGTGACAAGACTAAGATGTTACAGCAGGGTCGAATTCTGATTTCATCTTTGTGGGGGTCTCTTTAAAAAAAGAAAAAAAAAGTAGCCTATGAGAAGGCGCGGTGTAGCTTACTAATGTAAATAAAAATGTATGTTTAATTTGTCATATATATAGGTCTAATATATGTTGTCAGTGGTGAGAATTTTCACGTGAATAAATAAACAGATCCGACAGTTTTAAGTGTGTATTTAAGTGGTCCAGTGGCGGAACTTTTGCCAAGCGTGTCAGAGGTTCTGGGTTCTAATCTGCACTCGTATATTTATTTTTTATTTTTTTCATCAAAACCGATTATGTTTATCAGTGGTTGTATATCAGGCAATGACACGTTTGTGTGCATTTTGTTTTGTAATTTCACCGGAACGAATAGAGAGTCTCCACAACGGACTGAAGCGCGCGTCCGAGTGAAGACTGTGCGCGAGCCACAAGAGAATACAGATCCGCGCCACTGATCGCAGCGGCAACGAGCACTTTGATCACTTTATTTAAAAAACAACACATTTCATCGCTTATTTAACAAACGAACTAAATGAATGCTCTGCTAGTTGACTGAAGATGTTTTATTTATTTGTACTGGTATATTAATGCCGCGAGATGTTTCAAAAGTGGTGGGGACAATATCGACCTTAGCAAAAAAGTGGTGGGGACATGTCCCACCCGCAAATTACACCTATGCTAAAATAACACTTGCCTGATGGGTTATGCTACTGCTAGAT
Organism: Abramis brama; assembly: GCF_963993115.1. Lineage (NCBI taxonomy): Eukaryota > Metazoa > Chordata > Actinopteri > Cypriniformes > Leuciscidae > Abramis > Abramis brama. Next base: position 6,480,842 of record NC_139971.1, read on the forward strand.
CGGACGTTGACGTCACTTCTGTAAGTTGAGAAAAGTCAGGAAAAGTCCTGGCACTAGCAGAAAGTGAAGCATAAGGATGTAGTGTGATGACGATCCGAGATCCTGCGAGATCCATGTGTTTGGCATCTTGTCCTATCTTTTAAGTCACGCTACAGTAGTCTGAAGGAAAAAGTGCTTTATTTGTAATTTAAAATAATGGTGCTGATGATTTTTAGAGACCCCCACAGGTGTATGATTTTACTGCTTTCGTGGGAGCTCATCCTCTCTCTATGGGAGCTCAGCTCCCACTGGCTCCCACGTAATTTGAACCATGCGTTACAGGTCAAATTCAGTCCCTGAACTGGCGCTCAGGTAGCCGTTATGGTTCCTTATCTTTGATGGCTACAGGCTCCATTGAGGCCTTTTACAAAATATATTGTGATGCTACTCCACTACTTAGTAGCCACAGTTAAGCTCACAGTTATATTACTGTCATGCAACTCGTGCAAACATGCAAACCCCCCCGAAAACACTGATCTCAGGGGCCACGTACACACTGTAAAGTTTCAGGAGTGACAACCGGATTTACAGTAAATCACTTGCAAATGCGACCAAATTTCATAAGAGGTAACTAAAATATGTCTTTAATTAGCTCCCTGTGTCGCTTTCTGTCACACACGCGCACTCACCGTGAGAGAAAGAGAGAGCACATGCCGGGCTCGTTGACAGAACTGTCACTGTCCCCCAGTGGGACCAGTGCTGCGTAGGCCTGAAAGTTGATCATTTGCACGTGTAATGATAATACTAATAATTTAGTGATAATATTAATATTAATGATAATACTTAATTTAATACTAAATTAAGCTCTCTTTCACGTCGTCTTGCGCTTGAACGGACAATTTCAAACAAAGTTATGCCAAAATGTCTTATTGGTTTCATCTATATTTAATTTACACAGTGAAGACTATGCAGTGTTATTTTACATTTGAATAGGCTACTTTATTCAATTTCTGTACCTAATCTGCCTAATCTGAATACAGTTAGATCTCGCTGTAAAACCTGAAAAGCACTGTTTAATATGAGCTGGTTAATTTTAACTTGAGTTGTGTGTGCGGAACGTGACTCACTCCTGAAACTGCGATGATTGACACCATGGTAACCATTGCAACGTTCTGGCGTCTTGCATGATTGGTATCCGCTATTCTGACTAAAGTAATATTACAGTTACAATGGACTCGTTGTGTTCAGCTATTTTAACTACAGCACAGTCGACGGAGGCACTGTGTTTTGTTAATGCTTAAAGGCTGCTTCACAGAGCACACTCACAGTGTTGCCATATAAGCGTTTTTGGGCTTGTTGTTTAAGCTTGGCTCATACATCGGCCGAGTTTATGGAGTTATTAAATTGAGCAGAGGTGGGTCGCGATATTTCAGTCTTATTTTCAGCATAAAGCATTTTTTTTTTTTTTTTTAATGGGCTTGTTCTTGTTCACTGATTTTCTTTCAAGATCTGGCAACACAAATGAGCCGAGCCTCGTACCGCTTTCCCTGTGATTTCTTGCACCGCACATACAGACGAGAGATACATCTCTGATCCACATTAAAATACGTATTTTAACATGCATCACAGATGTATCTCTCCTTCGTTTGTCATTTCTAATATCTCTCGTTGTACGCCATTAACAACTAGTTGTTCAGTTCAGTTCAGTTCCATACACACTGCGTAGAATTTTTGTAAATGACTGAAGTGTGTGAGTGCCGAACAGGATTAAGCACTAAGAGGTGAACTGACAACCGAATTTAGCTGTAGTGTACGTGACCAGGAAGGTGGCAGTGGGGTGAGAAGCCATTATTGTGTGGAGAACTTTATAGTAATAAAGCAAAATCCCATTTCCCCTTCCAGACAGAGGCTGGTGGAGATCCATTGGGCTGTGAGTGTGTTGTTTTTTCTCTCCTCAGAAGCGGCTAAAATACATTGCTTCTCCTCCTAGAGTTTTCCCAGCAATTGGCAATGGCAACTTGGTCTTTGGGGTGGTTTAAACTGTCAGAGTTTGTAAAATCGCTTTAGCACTCTTTCTTCACCTCTTTTTTCTTTTTTTTTACTTTGCTAACAGCGTGTCCGACTCAATAACTGGATGTTTGCGATGACATGTACTGTAGTCAAGGGCAAAGTTTTGGTTTGAACATTGGGGGGGGGTTGAAGTGTGAACCGTTTAGCGGGGTCCCGGGACATGCTCCCTCATGAGATTCATTTATTTGTTTATTTATTTACATAACTGGATTAAAGTAATAGCCTACTTAACATTTACTTGTTTACATAGGATACTAATGTATCTTATTTTATTCAAGCACCTCATTTTTAAATCAAGGTGCCATGGGGTCAAACTAACTTTATTTATAACATTTTCTTATAATGAAAATGTAAATTTCTTGGAATATCTGAAAGACAGGTTTTTCCTAATATCTGTCATTATTAGCAGAACACATTTTGGGGAAAACCAATTGTTTAGTCAATACTTTAAGAAGGTCCTCTTGATTCGAACTTGTACTTGGCCTAAAAAGCGGCATAGGTCTTGTAATTGTTTAACAATAAGGCTGCATTTGTTACAATTAGGACATAATTACAGTTAAGACCATTGATGGCTCCTCATTGCCATGCTACGGCCAATGTTAACGTTTTTTCTTCCTGTGACGGGGCGCATAGCTACCGTCACGACAGCGATGCGCTGCCTATTCCAGTTCACAAAGACTGAGTGCAAATGTTGCTTGTATTTGTTTGTCAAGCGTGTCAATGTGTTTTGTTAATCCTCATATTGTTTCAAATCAGCGGTAACCTAGCCTTTTATCAAAACCCCCACAGTAATCCCGTAGTTTCGTGTGCACACTTATAATATCTAATACTACGGTGATTTATATGCTATAGCTACTACTATCAATACATATCTTACTGTTTAAAACCATGTTATTTATTTCACAATCATGATCAGTTTCAATAACCACCTAACACATGTTTTAGTTAATTATGTATCTGTTTATTTCGTTTAAAAGGAACATAGCTTTGACATACCATCTTTGTGTCTTACTGGCGTCTCCGGTTTGTTTGTGTAAAGGAATTTTTGCCGCAATTGTGGGGTTTAAATGACGCTATGACTTCCGGGACCCGAAGTGACCCGGAGTTTGAGTTATTAATTTTTTGGCTGTTAATATGACTTGTGGCTTTGCCAAATGTTAGCTGGAACCATAGAAATAATATTTTGTAATTTTCTAGTTTTATAGATGTATTCATGTCCATTTATGGACTATTCACCTGAGCCACCCCTGTATTGTAATATTGTGTTGGTATGTGCCAATTTCAGGGGTGCCTTTAGTCCTATAAAGATGAGTAGCTTCATTCTTTTGGGGGAGCATGAGATGAGAAGACATAAGTCTGTGTGATGCTCTATGTATAGTGGCTTGTGCAAAGGTCAATTTCTAAGCAGCTGCAAAATTTTGATTGTTTTTTTTTTTTATTTTTTTTTTTTACTCATGTCAATTTATTTTCTTTACTAAACAGTATTTATTTATTTTAAAAAAAATTTCTTGTAAATTTGTAATGCCTTTCTTTGGCCTTAATTGGGGTGAATAAAAAGATCCCATCTGTTCAAACTCATCCAACTTCTCCTGAGTGTTTACATCTGCTCACGACGACTCAGCCACATTTACCCTCAACACTTCCTTTTTTCATTTGTAATGAAAAAAATAGCTACCTACACATTCAGAAACTATATATACACAACATGCCACAGTTGTAAAGTAAATCTTTATTGAAAAATCTATTCCATTAACAAATAGGCTAATCTATTATAAATTCTACAAGTTAAGTCAAAATTTACCACAATAAAAACAATAAAATTTGATAAACTCTAGTAAAGGTGGTCATGAGTATATAAAGCTTTGTAATTTATGGTGGTGCAGGATGATGTTTTCTGCTCTTTTCATCAGTCTTTTTTAGTTTTTGTGGCTGTTTTAGATTGTTTGACATTCTCCCTTTGTTTTAGATTTCAAATAAGTTACACATGTTATCATCAGTGTTGGCTTGTGCAAATCTTATCACACTTTTGTAGCACGCTGGTGAGTTTATTATATACTCGCTGGTGCGCACAGTATATGATGTTTCGCGTGCGCCACTGCACAGACAAATAAACAGTCATAATACGTCATAATTTACATTAAATATGTAATTAAAACGTGAAAAAAGTGTATATATATATATATATATAAAATAAGTATTTGATTTATAGAAGGCTAAAGAAGAAATATTATAGAAATATATGTATTTAAGAAATATTATGTTTCTAGGTCACTACTACACTAATGAAAAATTAAATGGCACTCAATCCCTTATAAAATGTAAGTCATGCAAATACGTTCATAAAAGCTACATGCAGAGTCTTACTCCATAGTAACCACCAGACATAAATAACTTCCCACTGTTAATTTTCGTTAATTTTCTCAAACAAATAAATGATTCAATGTCCAATTTTCAATTGTTCTGAAGAAAAATAACATTTATCTCATTGTGTCTCAGAGAAAAAGCTGCTGTCCGCCTGTCTGCGCCTTTTCCTCATCTCCTCCCCATGTTTGTCCCTCTCTCGTAGGAGATGATTGAGTTGTGGCTCTTTGCGGGCTGAAAAAAGCCATTAGCGCTGCCAGCCGACTGTGAAATGGGCCGACTGTCAGAGGCTTTCCAAGATGGCTGATTTTTGTTTTGTGTGTGTGTGTGTGTGTGTGTGTGTTTGAGCTGACGCAGCAGCTGTTGACTCGCATCACCTGATGTCGGCTGCTGTTTGAGTGACAGGGTCGGGCGGACGGCGCTCTTTCAGTCCAGTGCTTCCTGTGTCTCTTTCCTTGTGAATGACAGATAGCCAATACAGTCTCTGGGTTTGGAGGAATCTAAAGCTGTGTTAGTCTGCTCATAGCAGCGCCACACTGTTCCATCAACAACTTTCTCTACTTACAAGTCACCATGGAAACTGTTTTATTGATCTGAAGTGGAGCGGACAAATTGGCTGAAGATAAAAACTGAAAAATTAAACTGCAGCAAAACCTGTTTTTTTAAAACATCTAGCTAGTTTTACTTCTGCCTTTCCACATCTCTGATTGCTTTAAATAGTAACAGCGCATGTCTTCGCAACAAGCTGTATTATTTAAGGGATTTTAATCATGTCTGTAACACAGATTGTCCACTCTTAGGAAAAACTGTTTTTTACTCAATTTTATTCCAAAAAGGTTCTATATAAGGAGAAATCTTCTAAATGATTGCATAATACTTTCATGTTTATTGGTTATTTACATTTTTTTTTTCTGTTGAAAAATGTTTAAAAGCTGTTTAATTCATAAAATGTCATTAAAATTAAAAATGAATTAGAACTATATCCATAAAATGATCCCATGATGGGAACCCCTGAAAGTTCTATATATGAAGCGCTTAAGGTTATATACAAGTCACAGACTACTAATGTTTAATGCAAGAAATCATAATCATAATTATGAGAAATCATAATATTGATGCTTGCCTTGGCAAACAGCACTAAAATGTGGGTGTTTTCTGGCCACAGTTGATGATGACTTCTGCTGCAGTCAAGGACTACCGGTACATGCATTCTGTGTCTGGAAAAGCAGCCCCTAGTGTTTAAGGAGATCTTCCTCTTTAGGCTCATTTGTAACCTTGAACTGATGTCGGTACATCAGCGAAGACACACTCGTGTTCGGTCTCACCTTGTGTTGTCACCTCTCCACTCCCTCTGGGGTTTTACCACTGTTATTAATGAGCAGATTTCATTGTGATTCAGCAACATTCTGGCCTCTGGAGTTTAATTAGGGAGAGTGATTTTGTTTTGGTAGTGTAATGCAGTGAAATGGGCAGCTCGTCTGTGTCTCTGTCTTTCACCGCAGCGGAAACCTCAGAGAAATCTGAGAATATGCTTGGGCTTGATCTTTGAGGATTATATTGTCTTAGTTGCATCCCTTTCAAAAGCTTCTCTGATGCATTCTCTTAATGGAATATTTTACCCCCAAAAGAAAATTGGCTCACACTTTAGATTAGGGTCCAACTATTAACTATGACTTTTGCCTCAATAAAATCCTAATGACTGCTTATTAATAGTTAGTAACTTAAGGTAGTTGTTAAGTTTAGGTATTGAGTAAGATTAAGGGATGTAGAATATGGTCATGCAGAATTAGGGATTAATGTGTGCTTTATAAGTACTAATAAACAGACAATATCCTAGTAACATGCATGCTAACAAGCAACTAGTTATTAGTGAGAATTGGACCCAAAACTAAAGTGTTATTGAAAAATGCCATCATTTACTCACCCTCATGTCATTTCAAAGTTGTATAATGTAAGAAATTATTTCGCAAAATGTTCATACCACTGTTTTCTATACAATGGAAGCATATAGTAGTCAGGGAATCCAAGTTTTAAAAGAACTATGTATAAGTAGTCCATGTCATTTCTGCACTATATTAGAAAATTGACAGTCTTCAAAGCAATTCAATAGCGTTGTCTGAGTGACTGATAATGTTCAACTCTCCCAATACATCTCATAATCACATGCACATTTTCAAACTTAGCGTGGAAAGACACGTAGTGGCAGCTTTGATATTGGTGAAACCAAAATGACCATTGGTTCTCGCTGTTCTCAGATCCAATTGCGTTGAAGTTAAAGTGTAAGAGGTATCGTATGGAAAAGAGCAGCGTGAGCATTATTCAAAACTTCTCTTTTTATGTTTTACAAAAGTTTTATTGGTTTGGAATGACAGAAGATTGTAAACTACTTTAAAGGGATTGCCTGGTTCAACCAAAACATTCTGTTATTTACTCACCCTCATGTCGTTCTAAATCCATAAGACTTCAAAAGACAAATGATATTTTAATGAAATCTGAAAGAAACATTGATCAACGCACATACATAAAGCACATCAATCATGGTAAAGCGGTCATGTGTCATGTTTTACAATGTCTTTATAAACTTTTTGAAGCGTCAATATTTTGGTGGATGGGACAGAAATCTCAGGTTTCAATAAAATATCTTCATTTGTGCTACGAAGATGAACAAACGCTTCTGGGTTTGGAATGACGAGTGAGTAAATGATGACTGAGTTTGGGTGAACTATCCTTTTAAAGGTTTTTTTTTAGTCTGTGTTTCCTTGATCTTTTTAGTTTGTTTCCTCAAACAAAAGATAATGAGGTATATATGACCTCAGTAATTACATCCGCGACCGCGAGCGAAATTTCAAGAGTTTTCAGAGCCGTTCTGTTCGACTGAGAGCAGAGCTCATGTTTGACCATTAGCTCTTCACTTTCAAGCACTGGATTGATTCATTTCAGCCGAGGTTAACTCCTAATGGGCAGTCAGCAGATGTTTTCCAGTATTTTGTTTGGGTTTGTTTAGTTGCTGAGCATTTCACTCTTTAGCCTTAATAGTCCTGAATGATACAAATACAAGGTAGTGCTGAGATAAACAGCTCTTTAGCAGGGAGGATTGTGCTACATCAACAGCTCCACAGAAACATCAGCAGTGTTCAGCTCTCTGAAGGTTACACTGGTTCATTTGATGCTAGTGTTTCTCAGACACAAATGCAGGCAGATTCCATCCTGGCCGAAGCGTCTAGTCGATACAACTGGAGATAAAATGGAAAGAAGACGGGGAAATTGTTTTTTAGAGAGATAATACTGCATTTAATGTGTAATAGTCATAAATCTTTGATGTTGGTCTGGGACAGAGCAGAGAAACTGGGCTATAAACTATGAAGTTGAAAGCAGCTGGCCTCAATCCTTTTGTGTCGTTCCTCTTTATGGCTTTTTTATTTCTCTCTCTTTGTCTCTTTCTTATCAAGTATAATACGCTTCTTTTCCAGCCTTTGTTGGATCATCTAAGAGCTTTTTGATCATGTCGTGAGCCTGCAGTTTAGTCAAATTTATGCACAGTTGTTGAGTATAAAATGGAAAATCAGGGATTACATGGGCGCACAAATGAGTCATTCCACGTGCCGTCCTGCTTTTTGGCATTTGAAAGCTTTTTTTCATATTCTTTTCATCAATCACTCTTTTTTTGTGTCTGACCCAAATAAATGTCAATTATGATTTCAAAGGAATTGTTTATCCAACAATGACATTTTTTGTTGTTCATCATCATTGTTCCAAACTAGTATGCTGTTATTTTGTCCATGGAGCATTTTTTTTTTGAATATGCCAAAATGTGCAGTATAGAAAGAGCACACATTTATTCAAAATGGCAAAAAGTTTTAAAGTCAAAAGTTTTTTTTCCACAATAAGATTTTAAACAATGCCAGATAACAATATGTTTTACAGAAATAACTGGATGGAACGTGCTGAAATCTCAAACATAGTGAGGTCAACAATGTATTGTTGTCTACAGCAAAAATAAAAAAACATGCACAATATATGCAATATAATATGTAGTAAAACTATCTTTACATCTATAATTACTTCGGCTATAAAAAAGAATCGCATCTAACACAAAAGTTTATATATATATATATATATATATATATATGTATATGTATATGTATATGTATATATATATATAAGTATATGTGTGTGTGTGTATATATATGTATGTATGTGTGTGTGTATATATATATATATATATATATATATATATATATATATATATATATATATATATATATATATATATATATATATATATATATATATATATATATGCATAGTATTTTGTAAAAATGTGTATTTCCCATTTCCTCTCTGGTAGTTTTATGTGTGTAGTTGTAGAGGCAGAATGCTACGCTTCTCCGCCTCACTGCCTCGCTCTTCACTTGATATCAATGCGATACCTCGTTTATTGCAGTCGAGCAGCCCTGCTGACGCTGTCAGGACTTATTTTCTGCTTTTTCTACTGCAGCTGTAAAAAAAATAATGTAATTCCTGAATCACCCACACGGTTTTTCAGCAGAGCAGATTGTGTTGTGAACATTCTGGGTTCAATACAAGTTAAGCTTTATCGACGGCATCTGTGACATGCTGTCGATTGCCACAGAAATTTTTTTGACTCACCCCTCAGCTTGTAAAAACAAGCAGAAATCGTTTACAATAACGCACTTACAATGGAAACCTATTAGACAAGGCATAAAGTGCGCTTTTGAATACATAACCACATACTGTAGATGTGCTAGCATGAGAGTACTGTGATCACCTCCTCTGTTCTAACGGACTCCTGTCATTACACTTAAAGCCAGTAAACCTTATGCGCAAGGGACATTGGAAAGGAAGTTATGTTCTGTGATGATCGACAGCTTGTTGTTTTGAATCTGTAACAAACCTCTACAGGTCTCAATGGCAAGAGTAGGTATTTAAACGCAGTGCAGAGTTTGATAATTAGGTTAATGTGAATAAGATGCTGTTTTCAGTTATGTAAGGACTTTAGTCGATTCGGCCCCTGAGGGCCAATGGGATGATTTTTTTCATGTTTGAGTTTTATATACGGTGTGGAGAGGCTTTGGTTTGAACAACTGTGTTCTCTTCTATTTCCAGTTCTTTCCTCCAAACCCTCTCATTTTCCAAAACACTGGCCTTTTCTTTCTCTCCTGTCCGCACTTCCTCTGCTCTCTGGTTTCAGGCTGATTTGGCCCTAGGCCTGTTTTGTGGTAAAAGCTAAATGAGCAGTTTGTGGACAGTCACAATCCTCTTCTATTGTGAACAGACTTCTGGTCATTAAACGATTCAGTCTCTCTCTCTCTGTCGTTCAGGCTCAGAGGTTGGATTGGCTTCCCAGCTGTCCTGAAATCAGCTCTGTAATAACTCTCCTGCATATGGCACTCAATCCCATGCTGGCCTGTCTGATGGCATCTGAGCTCCTCAGCTGTCACTCACTTGCTCACACGCTCCCTTTCCTGTTTAATTTATACATTAACTCTTGTTTAGTGCAAATTGATTTCCTTAAAGGCACAGTTCTCCCAAAAATCAATCCTAAAGAATCAAAATAAGATTGAAAAATATCTTGCATCAAAAAATTCAGGACCGATTTGTCATAAGTGATTTTACTAACCGTCTTCATTTGATGTGATTATACAGTAAGATATAGGTTAATTCAATTTAAAAATCAAAACTAAGACTAAAATAATAAACTTTAAGTGTAGTTTCTCATGTGTCAGTAGGCGCGTTTCCATTACAGATTTGCGGAAAACTTTTGCAATTTTTTTCTAAATGTCGACAAACTATTGTGAAATGACGGTGTTTCCATTAACCGATGTTATGCGACTAAAACTTTTTTTTTTTTCTCGCGATAAGTCATTCCAAAAATCATGGCAACGGACGTTGGTAGGTTTATGTATATCCCAGCCACCATACTGGCCATTATTATTAATCGAAGGAGAGGTGTATGTGTGTTTTCCAAGCATTAATGGTAAGGAATGACCCTTATACTTGTGAGCGGCACATAGGAGGTGTTTCTGGGTGTTTCTCCCTCATTTCTGCTTCGAGGTCTTGATTGTGGCATTTATTTGAGGTTTAGAAACCAGTGTTCCTGTAATTATTTTGTCTTTTATGAATTTAATAAAGAACTCATACCACTTCATCTACGTCAGGTGACCTGCAAATGCGCAAAAACCATTGCACCATTGCAGTTTTATGAAATATTTCTTTTTCGAATTGCCCGAAAAACCACCTCATGCGAGCGTAAAAACTTTTTTGTGATTAAATGGGAGTTTCCAGTGGGCGTATTTTCAATTCGCAATTTAAATTTGAGCAATTTGAAGGGTAATGGAAACGTGGCTAGTGTTGATTATTGTAATATTGACAAACTCAATTGAGATGAGCAATTCTAAGATTTTTGCCTATTTTCTCTTTCACTAGCCAAAATTTCTGTGCATTCCTACTAGGGCTGCACGGTTCATTGAAATAAAGCCAAAATTGTTATATAGCCTAGTGCGATTTATCAAATCACAAAGGCTGCAATTTAATGAAATAAATATATGCGCTGCGAGTTTCAGAGTGAAGCGCAGGACTGTGTTCTTTTACACGTGAACAGCTCATGATCTGGTGTTTTTAGGGTCTCAGAGCTTCTCGGTTCACAGTAAATGCTGCTACACATGAACTCCATCTCTGCATCTGCTCTGAGTTTGGGTCGCTTCAACGTGTGTTTGGGAGCTCAACATGCGCCAATCATCTTCCCACACTTGTAATGAGAAGCACTTATTAAAAAAAGAGAAGATTTAAGGACTCCCGGTGGTTTTCCACAAAAATAAAAGTTTGATGGTTTAACATTTAAAAATGAAGAAATTTAGACAGTTGTTTAAATTGTGCAACCCTGCAAACAAGCACAGATAACTCTGGATTATTTTTTATTTTTTTCACATTTTAAATCTCAATAGCAGTTTTTATTAGAATAATCGCACTAATTCCTACATGCATATTAATTACATATACAGTGTTAGTTTTTCTGCACCCCCAATCTGACATTGTTCAGAGAAATAGGTAGTCCCACCCAAAACTCACACCATTGGTTGAGCTAGGGCTGCTCGATTATGGAAAAAATCATAATCACGATTATTTTGGTCTCTATTGAAATCACGATTATGTAACACGATTATTTCACATGACTTTGGGAACCTGTTGCATTTATTAAAAAGACACGGTAACACTTTACAATAAGGTTAATTAGTTAACATTAGTTAATGTATTAACTAACATGAACTAACAATGAGAAATACATTTGTTACAGTATTTATTAGTCTGGTTTAATGTTAGTTAATAAAATATAGCTGTTCATTGTTTGTTCATGTTAGTTCACTTAACTAATGTTAACAAATACAACCTTTCATTTTAATAACGTATTAGTAAATGGTGAAATTAATATTAACTAAGATTAATAAATGCTGTAGAAGTATTGTTCATTATTAGTTAATGTTAACTAACTAATGCTAATTAATGAACCTTATTGTAAAGTGTTACCAAAGACACCTTTCAACAATTCTTAAAAAAATCAAAATTTGAACATTGATTGTACTTTTTGAACTATTAAAATAAATAATATAACAGATAATACTTCAATGAGTATTTTAATAATTCCCCGCAGGTCCACCACTTATAATGCGGAAAGTTCCCCCGCAAACATTGATTCACTTTAGCATGTAGATTGTATGAGTATCCTAAATTAATCCACACAGATTATAAAATCAAATCAATAATTTTAAAACTTTCTCCAAGACGCAATTTCACAAACCGCGTGAGTGTTCAGCGGCACTGCGTCTTCTCTCTCTCCGTCTCTCAAAATGCGCTGGACAAGGCAAGCGTCGAAACTACACTTTCGCGTTTAGGAGTCGGGACATGACGGAATTGTCACTTCTACAATCGGGCCAGCATTGCATCGTAACTAAAGTTTATAATTTTCACTTCTTTTTAAGTCTTATCAGTTTAAACATTCAAGCTGAGAGAGTTTATGGCATCGGGAGGGGCGGATGTGCGCGCGTCATTCACAACACAAGACAAAATTAGAGCGTTCTTTCAAAACAGAACATGGCAAAATAATCGTTTTTACTCGATTGTACTATTTTGGTGATCGTTGGGAGCCAAAATCGAAATCGAAATTCAATTAATTGCACAGCCCTAGGTTGAGCCAGTATTAATATGTCACATCGCTCGAACAATCAGAAGCAACACAGTGTTCACACTCCCCAGGAATGTTAAACTTGATATGAGCAAGAATTACACCGTTCTCTTTAAAGAACGCGGCGAGACTTCCTGCTGCTATTTGCTCTCTCTCTGCTGTGGATGCATGTGCACGCCAGATCTTTGTTCTGTCTTTTGGTACTGACCAGATGTCTGTTCAGATGCCACTTGCCCTAGTTGTAAAATGCTCATTATAGAATGCAAAAGACCATGTGTTGATGAATTATTGAGCTGTGTTGTTATTTGCTGTCCCGAATTTGCAATTCTGTTTTGTTAGTGGGTGTTAGATGTTTTCTGTTTGCATTGTACCAGCTGCATGATGTTAAAGCCTCAGCCTTGCCAATAATCTGCGTGCTGTGTGTTTTCATGTTTTCAGTTGGGGAATTCGTGAGTGATGTCCTCCTGGTGCCAGACAAATGTAAATTCTTCCACAAGGAGCGTATGGACGTGTGCGTGAGTCATCAGCAGTGGCACGGTGTGGCCAAAGAGGTAAGACATCATTTCCAGCTCCACAGACACACACGCTAATCACATAATACATGTACTCAACAAGATATGTGTCTGTCCACAATAAACGCGAAGATGCTATGCAAAGCAACAGAATTGTTGGCAATGAACATGTTTGAAATTTGATATACAGCTTTTTGAAGTTGGCTTTGGGACCAATGAGATTCGACATGCGTAAGAAATATTTAAGCCGCGTCAGTTTGAAATTGGAATTCGGTAAATTGAATTGCTGAAAGCACAGTTACAATCGCCTCACTGAAATTTTCAGTGGTCGTTGGATGTTGTTGCTACAACTCTCAACTTTTGGTCACAGTGACAAAACTAGGGCCCAGTAAAAGACGCTTTGTTTTTTCCAAAATAATATTTCATTCAAATTTTCTGAATTCTGTTTTAATGGTTTAAGTAAATTTAGTTATCAATAACATGTCTAATTAATTGAAATCATCATTCATACACAAATAAATGTATCAATTTATGGAAGTTTTAACAAAAAAATTAAATATTTTTAGGGTCTTGTGAAATTAGTTTTATTTTTTCCTAAATTTATTTTTTATTTTTTATTCCATTCCATATTAATGGTTTAATAAAACCTGGATAAT
>NC_139971.1:6499619-6517119 GCF_963993115.1 Abramis brama
AAGGTTGTTTTGGCAGTTATACTAAAGTTATATATATATATATATATATATATATATATCTGGCAGTGATGCAAAAAGACCAAAAAAGATTTAACATTCACTCAATCATGTTCATTGTCTTTTTATCTCATTTTTAGCGAGCCTGTTGCCAACGAGCCGCCCACTCAGGAGGACCCCGCTGAAGAAGAGGAGGAGCAGGAGGATGATGGAGATGAGGAGGACTACCACTACGTGTACGAGGATGAAGAGGAGGACCGAGACAGTGAGGAAAAGGATGAGAAGAAAGAGAAAACTGTGGTCCCAGAGAGCCAGGATGAAGACAAAACTCTGCAGGAAGTGGAAGGTCAGTAACACTCGGTTTTCTTTATTTATTTCCTGACTGCCACAATGCGTCCAATTACAGCAGCTCATTTGATGCATATCTCTGGTCCTGTTCACTATAGAGGCTTACAGTTATTTTATTTTTTTTAATGTTATATCTGAAGTTAATTATACACTTTATTGTTTGCCATTGTCTGTACACCCTATATAGCGCAACAGTCGGGTTCCAGAAGTAAAAAATCTAATTTGTTTTCTCCATAAAGACTTATTTTTAACAATAATGTTTAAAGCTTGCAAGATTAAGTAAAGATATATTAAACTGTTAAAGCCACACGTCAGACACAAACTTTTTTTAATCTGCATGCTATAGCCAGAATGACATTACTCAGAATCCTGATAAAGATGAATGCACCAATCAGAGAAGTCGCTGTTACCATGGAAACAAAATTATGGTAGGGGTCAGCAGTGCCCACTGGTCATGAAACATGTAATCAATTGAATTTCCCTACGCTCTCAAACTTGTTATACATTTGTATGTAGCTGAATATTTTGCAGTGAAGTTCATTGATTTTATACTAAAGGGCTGTTCATGCAAGATTATAAAAATATAACTATAAAGTTTTAATAATTATTTTAGTAATTTAAGGAAAGCGAAGTCCACACCACAGCTATAACAATGCTAACAAAGTTATATTGCTATAACAGTATAACAACACTGATGAACAATATAATTTTTTCCAGCTGATGAATAATAAAAACATTGACAGCCAATCAGAATCCACATGACTTCAAAGAGCTTGAGCGTTTAACAGTCATAACTGCAGTCAGCTTATAATAAACAGGAGGTTATTGTCCATTGGTATGGACGCTAATGTAGTTATCGTAATAGTTATCTATGGAGAAAGTAAAAAGGAAAAATACGGCTGGACCCAAGGCCGCTGAAAAAGTGTTCGGCCACTATTGTGGTCCAACATGTTACTGGATCAACATCTTTGTTGATCCTGGAGCAACATTCCAATCAACCAATCGGATTTGAGGGACAAGTTTACAGTTGATGCCAAGTTTAAGCTTACAACCAGGGTTAGGTGCTTCTACATCAGTGTTATTCACCCATCATTCCCCTCTGATTTTAGGCAGAAGTTATCGGTGCGGTTAGGTTTATGATTAGGGATAGGGTTAGGACTAAATTTTCAGACAGGAATGTTGCTCCAGGATCAACAAAATATGCATCTAGGAACATGTCTGTCTCGGCAAAATCACGGTGTCCCCCTGTTGCGCTCTATAGTGCAAGGGCATTACTGATTGCTGCCCCTGGTGGCTGGAGGCTCTAACTGCGCCTCCCCTCCTGTGTTAGCTGTGTGTTCTCTGGAGGCGGAGACCGGCCCCTGCCGCGCCTCTAAGCCTCGTTGGCACTTCGACATACAGCAGAGGAAGTGTGTGCGCTTCATCTATGGAGGCTGTGCCGGCAACCGCAACAATTTCGACTCGGAGGAATACTGCATGGCCGTGTGCAAACGTTTGAGTAAGTCACACTCGTCATCAAGGACTCCGCCCCCTTCCGCTCCACCCTGCTCCTTCTCCTTGCTTTCTCTCACAATACTAACACTGTGTTAGTGTACCTAAACAGCCTGCTTTAAACTGCTTTAAATGCAGCCTTTGAAAACGAATGTTTGAGACTTAAAATTCTGATTGGATGAGCCGCAGTCAGTCATTATAAATGCTCAATTTTCTGTGTTGCTTTACAACCGTGAACACTTTGCAGGCTAATTAACGAATAATTCATTTGAATTCTAATTCATTTTACATGATTTAATTATTATTATTTAATAATTATTATTATTATTAATTTTCAGGATTAATATTTTTGTTGCATTTTGTTAAAGCAAAACATCACCTGAGGCCAATCTGTTAATCAGTTAATCTGATCTAATTGAGTCTAATATGTTCTTTTTCCTGTTATTTCTGCTTGTGCAGTGCTGTGTCCCATCCCTTTTTACGCTGTCTTTGCTTTCGTTTTGTGTCTTTTTTTATTACTAATTACTAATTTGATTTTACTAATTGATTTGTGTAGGAGTAGAAACCATCATCCATGTGTTCTTGTGGCAACATGAACTGATGGATTTAATATGATCTTTTTTTATCATGGTAACCTTCATGATTCAAGGTTTCTCCTGTCCTCTTATTAGTATAGATGCTGTAGACTGCTTGTTCTGATCAATATGCATGTCTGATGTTGCCTTTTGTGCACAGCCTTATGGGAAGTCAAGTCGGTCTTGTCATCTGTATACTAAGGAAAACTGATTTTAGCTCATATCTTGATCATAGCGTGCTGAGTTGTGCAGTAACTATTAAGATAAATGCTAAGGGGGAGCAGTTCTGTCAGAAGAGCGCTTTTCAGAGGACAGGATGAAAGGAATGGGAAATGAAGGACTGTCTGGTTCTCTCAGAATCAGGGGAATTACAGAGCCATCTCCAGAGTCATATCTCTCTGTGGGAAGCTTATTCTCCCCTGGTTTGATCTTAGTGGTCTCCTTTTTGTTGGCTGCTCCTCCTTTGCTTCCTTTGGACCTATCTGTTGATCTGTCTATCTGTCTGTTTCTGTCTGTAAATGTGTTTAAAAAAATTGGTCTCTATAGCTCTTTTCCAAAAGATAGTGAGCTCCCTAAAGGCCCCGATACACTCATGGCGAAGTTCTTTTTCGTTCTTCGCTTTCAGAATCAGAATCAGAAAGAGCTTTATTGCCAGGTATGTTTGCACATATGAGGAATTTGTTTTGGTGACAGAAGCTTTCACTGTACAAACAGAATGACAGTGACAGGACATAGATAATAAAAATTAAAAAATAGAATAAGTAAATAGGAAATAATATTTTAAAAATGGGGGTAAAAAGACGTTCGAAATACGAAGTTCCTGTTAGCGAACATTCCATATAGATGAATATGTAAATATGTGCTGCACGCTTTCCTTTCAGAAAAAATAAACACAACAAAAATGATAGTGATGAGAAAACGGTAAAGAAAGCATCTTTCATAGTGATGTTTCCTGATCATCCTTGTCATGTTTTATTCTGAGATAACAACCGGCTGGATGTACATTATCCCACTTATTACACGGCTTCTTGCCACATAAGTAAATAAGTAGACACGAAATATTGATCTGAGTCAAAATAATATTTTATTAGGTCTTTAAACGCAAAGCCTGCGTGGAGAGAGCAGTTGCTAGCGCAGCAAGTTCAAACTAGACGGACATTAAAGGGATACGGTATACAGTCATACCACTTATTGCACAGCATTTCGACACATAATAATGGGGATATTAACACATAATTATGGGGATAAGAAATATTGATTTGAGATGAAACTGTTGGATTATAAGATAACAAACGGGTACGATTTTAAAACGGTGTACAAAACAATAGTCACAAAATTGAGTCCACGATACCAGATTAAATAACTTTACACAAAATATTGATTTGACTGAGGTTTAATATTTCATTAGCTCACCAAACGCAAAACTCCCATGAAGAAAAAACGTTCCTAGCAAGCGTATAGCGCAGCTGACTTCAGTTACCCGGATGAGCCTGTGTCATCTGTCTTTAGCGGTTGTTATCGGGGAATAACACACCGCTGGATGGCGCGATTGACCAATCAGAATCAAGTATTCCACAGAGCCGTGTAATAACATTGATTAGCAACCTCGTAGCTCACAGTAGGTCTGACTTTAAAGATTTACAAGTTATTGTTCAAAATCAGTTCCCTATGGATAAAAAGGATGGGAATGTTGTACTATTGTTGTACTATTAAGTATGATGTTGCTGAGCTAACAGCTTCTTACGGCAATAAACACAATACATGCCTCACAAAAATTGGATATAAAAAGTTTATGGATACTTTTCAGTACTGAATAAGTACATTTTAACAGACATTTCCCTCAACTCTGAAACTTTTCTCTGAGCTTGTCGCAGTGCATTACAGGATTGCCATTTTCACTAAGTAATCATGCATTCCTGCCTTACGTTTTGTAGGTATGAGCGACAGCCTACGTTTCTGCAGTGTACCTGTGATGCCTAAAAATGCTGCCTAGCAAGTGTTTTGAAGAGGGCTTATATGCGCACTATTTACAAACTCTCTCTTTCTTCTCCTCAGTGCCGCCCACTCCTCAACCCACAGATGATGTGGATGTGTACTTCGAGACCCCAGCAGATGATAAAGAGCACAGCCGTTTCCAGAAGGCCAAGGAGCAACTCGAGATCAGACACCGCAACCGCATGGAGAGGGTGAGTGAGAGGTCACATTTACATTTAGATAAGAGAGTTGCCATGTGACATCCCCAACTGTTATAGAGTTGTTTCTGTTTGGCCCTTGAGGTCCAGCCCTTATTTGTGTCACCAGAGCCCCATGTTTTTTGAATGTGTTGCTCCCATCAGGTGAGGAAGGAGTGGGAGGAGGCCGAGAGCCAGGCCAGGAACCTGCCCAAAGCTGAGAGACAGACACTGATCCAGGTAAACCTCAGCTTCCATGCCAGAGGACATCTCGTACAAGATGTGACTGTTTATTTATGGGGTTTTATTATTCTCTCTGCAGCACTTCCAGGCTATGGTGGAGTCCCTGGAGGAGGAGGCAGCCAGTGAGAAACAGCAGCTGGTGGAGACTCACCTTGCCCGGGTAGAGGCAATGCTGAACGATCGGCGCCGTCTTGCTCTGGAGAACTACCTAGCCGCCCTGCAGGCTGATCCACCCAGGGTGAGACCACAAACAATGACCTTTTGCCCCATTTACAAATGATATTAAAGGGATAAAGGAAAGTTCTTTCATTAATTACTCGCCTTTGTCATTCCAAACCCGTAAGACTTTCGTTCATCTTCGGAAAACAAATGAAGACCTTTTTGACGCTTCAAAAAGTTCATAAAGAGATTGTAAAACCTATCCATACGAATCGAAGAGTTTAGTCCAAATTTTCTGATGTGAGACAATCAGTTTATATGATGAACAGATGGAAATTAGGCTTTGGAAAACATTTTTCTTTTCCAAAATTTTATTCTTTTAATGATGCTTTTTTTCTTCAACCTGATATCGGGACAGTTCAGCCTGACATTTTTGACCTTGACTTTATACCTGCCAAAAAATATCACAATGAATTTAAATTCAGAAATTATAAACAAGTTGATCATAGCAAGTGTATTTGAGTCATTGAATATATAAATTGCATGTGAATGTATTGACCCACCGTTACTCTTTGAAAAGGAGATGCATTTGAGATGCATGTTAATACCAGGTGTGGATGGCATTATTTTTTGTCTTTGCAAGTTCTGTGAGTAAGTCAAAGAACTTTGAGAGATAAGTGCTTCCTTGAAGGATTGTTCTCATCTCATAATGACCAGATTACACTTCTCATGCTTAAGTCTCTAATGGGCGATGGTTGTCTTTCCCCCGTGCGGCGTGATTTAATGGTGGCAGATTACCTGTCCTCTATTATCCCCTGAAACCTCATAACAGCGAGGGCGGCTTCAGTTACTTAGGATATTAATTTGAATTGGGCACCTATGTAATGTTTAATCCCCTGAAATGATTTGCACGAAGAGAGCCAGAGCTGGACTCACACAAGCAGGTGCGTTTTCAGCATCTCTGCTAATCCTCTTGTTATTTCTCTGTCTTGCGGCTCTTTGATCCAAGTGCTGATTCACGGATCAGCCAACTCATAAAGAGACGTCCATCTGACTCACCCTGCCTTTTATTTTCTCTCCTTTGTGGTCAATTTATCTCCTCACTCTCTGTCTCCGCAGCCCCACCGTATCCTGCAGGCTCTGAAGAGGTACATGCGTGCCGAGAATAAAGATCGTCAGCACACCATCCGCCATTACCAGCACGTCCTGGCCGTGGACCCTGAGAAGGCCGCCCAGATGAAGTCCCAAGTCAGTGTCCCCAGCTGCCTTCTTTTATTGCTAAATCCAATACTTCATTTGATCTTTTCTCACCTTACGTAGTTTTGTCCAATTTATAACAGTTTTACTTGCCTTTTGGTCCCTACTTAATATTCAAAGACCATAAGAAAGAGGAGAAACACCCAAAAAACTGTGGTAAACAATAGTAGATGGTAGAGTAGAAGTGTTTGAAAATGTTCATGATTTTTTTTTCTAATTGGTGCTGCTAGTGGCACAGAAATAACTCCCTTCCCATTTAAGCTTGGTAACTGAACGTGTTTTTTGTGCATATGTTCAGCAGTTGAGAGGATTGTCCGTTAGTAGTTAGCATGACTGGATTCTCTTGTTCGAACATTATATGAGAGATTAGCACTGCACTGCTCTTGTGTAACATCACACTTAGCGATTTGATTGGATGTAACTTAAGAGTCTGAGCCAATGGCGTGGCTCTATAAATTGCATTCCAGACTGGCCTCAGTCAGCACGAATGTTTGTCATGGGAGACAGGACGTGGCACAGATCCAGAGGTGTGCATTCACAACAGTTTACATCTTGTGTTTTTGTTTACTGACTGATAGCAGTTCCTGTTTATTTCAGATTTAATTAGGCAAACCTCTTGGTCTGAGGGGGATTCACAAAGCATTCTAAAGAAAATTCTTCTTAATTGCCATTTTCGTCTTCTTTTCTAATTTAAGAATATTTAGATTTATAATAACCTCTTACCTCCGGTTTCACAGACAAGGCTTACACCTAGTTCCAGACTAAAATGCATGTTTGAGCTGTTTTAACTGAAATCTAATCTTAAAATGTCAGTGCCATTTAAAAAAAAAAAAACATTTTCACGTTTATAAAAAGGCTACTTAAATGCCCTAATTGAACTAAGGCCTAATCCTGACTTAATCTAAGCCCTGTCTGTGAAACCAGGCCATAATGTTAGAATAAACTTAATTTATGTCTTAAGTCTTAATTTATGTTTTATGAATTTATTGGGTTGTTTCAAATATTAAGCATTACAAAATAACACTAGCTACATATGATATATATTACTAATACTAGGAAAAATAATCAACGGCATGTTAAAAAATGTGATTCTGAGTGCTGATCTCCCATCAAGTCAGTTTTCTTCTTTGAAAAAAAAAATGCACTTGTACAAACTTACTTATTTTCCTTCTTAAGAAGATTTATGAATCTTCTTGATCATGAATCTGGGCTCTGAATCTGCTAAACTTGAAAGGATTTTTTTCATGGAATGGAAGTTAATGAGATAATTCACCCAAATGAAAATTACCAAATGATCATTTACTCACCCTCATAATGTGTAATGACTTTGAACTTTTACAATCTTTTTTTTTGGAACAGGTTCCTTTTTTGCAACCTGTGCTTTCATTGTATGAAACAGTGCAGTATAAATGTTTATATCCACTTTTGTGCTCCACAGACACACAGGTTTGGAATGACATGAGGATAAGTAAATAATGACAATTTTCATTTTTGGGTGAAGTATCCCTTTATCAACTGTCAAGTTTCATGTAAGTTTTATAAACGCACAAAAAATAGCAGTCACACACCTGTGTGGCTTGTGCGGCTGTGATTTATAGAACGGTGTGTTTGAGAAATGGTCTATTTTGGCAACTCCTCTCAAATGAGTTGAAGTCCAGGTATGACTGGCAGACCAACATAAACCTTCTTACTTCCTAAACCAACAGTGCGACAGCTAAATACAGTATGCAGGAACTTTCTGAGGTCCAGACGGGCACCTAGACGGTCTACGAGGACATTTTAGAGCAATATAGGTGTCTGTGTGTGTGTGTGTGTGTGTGTGTGTGTGTGTGTGTGTATATATATATATGCTCGAAAACAATGCTCGAAAACCAGCAACAGATGGCAATGAAGGGCTTATTTATATATATCATTATCATATCATTGCCATCTGTTGCTGGTTTTCGAGCATTGCACACAAATTTAGTGACAACAAAAGAACAGGCGCGGTTGCTCACACACAGACAATTTACTGCACACAGTCACACAGCTTCTTCTCCGCATTTCCGCATTAAGATCGCCACAAAGCTTTTGTTTTTCTGATTTACATCCATCCAAAGCTACATGCCATTTAACACAACCACAGACCTGTTCCATCTTGTGGAATGGAGTCTTTTTCTAAATATCATCTTGCATAAATCGACCGCTGTTTTAGAAGTGTGTGTCTGTGTTCCCTAGGTGATGACCCACCTGCGGGTGATTGAGGAGAGGATGAACCAGAGCCTGTCTCTGCTCTACAAGGTGCCATACGTCGCAGAGGAGATCCAGGATGAGATTGGTAAGTGTGGACATCTGGATCCGATCTTTCAAACACACACAAGAAAAGGAATATGTATTTGAAATGCATACATTATGAAAGTATACCACAAATACATCTACGTATTTATGTACAGTGCTTAATATAAATACCCTGCAATTGTACTTTTGGTATACTAAATTGGTGCACTTAAAGTTAGATTGGAACAACAAATTTTGTAATTAATGCACTTTAGTTATTCAGAAATAGTGCTGAGGTCCAACTAAAGATATACTTAAGTATATTTGATTGTGCTAAAGTGGAACTATTGCAAGTATACACTCACCTAAAGGATTATTAGGAACACCTGTTCAATTTCTCATTAATGCAATTATCTAATCAACCAATCACATGGCAGTTGCTTCAATGCATTTAGGGGTGTGGTCCTGGTCAAGACAATCTCCTGAACTCCAAACTGAATGTCAGAATGGGAAAGAAAGGTGATTTAAGCAATTTTGAGCGTGGCATGGTTGTTGGTGCCAGACGGGCCGTTCTGAGTATTTCACAATCTGCTCAGTTACTGGGATTTTCACGCGCAACCATTTCTAGGGTTTACAAAGAATGGTGTGAAAAGGGAAAAACATCCAGTATGTGGCAGTCCTGTGGGCGAAAATGCCTTGTTGATGCTAGAGGTCAGAGGAGAATGGGCCGACTGATTCAAGCTGATAGAAGAGCAACTTTGACTGAAATAACTTGAACATGACAATGAGTTCACTGTACTAAAATGGCCCCCACAGTCACCAGATCTCAACCCAATAGAGCATCTTTGGGATGTGGTGGAACGGGAGCTTCGTGCCCTGGATGTGCATCCCACAAATCTCCATCAACTGCAAGATGCTATCCTATCAATATGGGCCAACATTTCTAAAGAATGCTTTCAGCACCTTGTTGAATCAATGCCACGTAGAATTAAGGCAGTTCTGAAGGCGAAAGGGGGTCAAACACAGTATTAGTATGGTGTTCCTAATAATCCTTTAGGTGAGTGTACTTTATGTACACTTTAAATATCTTGCATTTAAAGACTGATATTATACAGAGATCATACTATCCTTACTAATAGTGATAGTAAAACACATTTTAGGCTTAATATTTAGAAGTGTGCATTGTGCAATAAAGAAGTACTCCAAATAAAGTTTAATTATATCAGTAAGTCTCAAGGGATATGTCAGTAAATATATAAACTGATATGATTTGTAGTATACTTAGTATGAAATAAATTATAGGCGTTCTTCACTAGGTGTGTGATGGTTATTGTTGGAGAGAAGAAAAAGAGATGCTCTTCATGATAGAAATTTGTTAAAAAATGTGAATTTGCAGGGTATTTGTAGGTGGAGTTGATTTAAGAGCCAGTTTTTTTATGTTACAATGTTTAAATCATTCGCTTCTTTAACACTTGACAATTTAACTGCAACTTTGATTCCACTTCCTTTTGTCACATTATCTTATTTGCATCATG
Organism: Abramis brama; assembly: GCF_963993115.1. Classification (NCBI taxonomy): domain Eukaryota; kingdom Metazoa; phylum Chordata; class Actinopteri; order Cypriniformes; family Leuciscidae; genus Abramis; species Abramis brama. The sequence goes on from NC_139971.1 coordinate 6,509,652, forward strand.
AACTTAAGAGTAAGAGTGAGTACTAGTGGCAGGTAATTTCTTCTGTTGCTAGGTAACAACTCGGAAGAAGGTGTCAGCTTCAATGTTTTACTCTTGTTTGGACTCTTTGTCCATTTGGTTTGACTACTGACAGTGAACACGGAGTATACACTGCTTCTGTCTGCCACAGATCTACTGCAAGGAATCAAGATTTTGCTTGCAATACTCTAGTGAAACTCTGAGATGAATCACAACATTGCAAACTTTGATTTTAAACAAAAGAAGTATGTGTAAATTGAAAAAAAGACAAAGTAAATTGTCTATTTAAATTCTTTTATGAGGTAATCAGAAACTACAGTACAATATACAACTATTTGGGTATAAGATCTGAAGATTATTTCAAAATACTTGAGTTTAAGGATACTCTATTATATCAAGGCTCTGTTATACTCACGACAAAGTCCTTTTTTTATTCTTCGCTTGGGGATATACTGTTAGCAAACATCCCAAACCCGCTCATGTTGCTGGGCGCGGCGTTTAGATTAATGTATAATTAATTGCTTTATGGGAATGTCTGGTCACTGCTGAACCCTCATATTTCTTTTCCATAGTGACAACGGCTTCTCTGATTGGTAGATCTCTTTCCAGGATTATGGGTAGTGTAGTCCTTCACTGGTATTTTACCTGTTAAAGTCAGCATGGAATTAAACAGTCCCTATTCTAAATGCATCTAATTTGTGCATACGTTTCATAAAAAAAATTATTAAAAAAATCGTCTTTAAAATATATATATTTTACATTAAAGATTAAACTCACAATCTCAACTTGTGGCTTCAACAGAAGCATATATCATTTAACTATCTTGGAGCTCATGGTAGGTCTTTCTTGACAATGACATTATCACTAAAAAGATTTGTTCATTCATGCTAAAAATCAGTGTCCTTATGGAGAAAATAGAGATTTGTACTGTTCTGTTTCTGTGGCGACAAGCAGCAATGATGTTACTGAAACAGACAGATTTTACATAATCAATAACCATCCATTCCTGCAAGATAGGCTGAATTACATTTAAATAAATCGTGATCCGTACTGGAGTTCATGTTTTCAAGCCATCTCGCTTGATGTGGTTCTCTAGTGTGCACATGAGCTCGGAAAACGGCTTTCACAGCAACTAAGAAACGCAACACTCTAAAGCGCCCTTGATTTAACATGGATAAAGGTGTACAACGATTTTGGGTCTATTTTATGTGTTCTTTTGTCCTGATGTGAGCTTTTAGTCCTCTAAAAAACTGCAGAATCTCTCTGCATCTCAGATGCCAAGATAATTACACCTGTATGAAAAGCTTGACTTCAGTAATTAGCTCTCATACGCACACCCGCGCGCACACACACACACGCGTGTAATTTGGCAACTCTTTTTTTTGCTCAGCTTGAGCACATCTCACCGCAATCAAAGTAAATTAGAGTGTTCTGAAGCGTTTGTTGTGCCGTGTTGTTTTTCAGTTGGAAGCTTTTCCCAGAGACTCTGCACTTAACATATTTTTTTTTCTTTTTCATTTATTTTACGAGAGGAGCAGTGGCATTGTGTAGAAGAGATGAGACTAGTATGTGGGGTTTGACAGAACTGGGTCAAGACTCCTCCAGAATCCCACTAGTGTGTGAAGATGTGTAGTTTTTAAGCCAGACTCTGTGGAGAATATTTTTGCAAGTTTTGAGAAGTACTAGAAAGGGTCATTTTTTTTAAATCTTTACCAATGCCTTGAAATGCCACAATACGAAACCTTGTAATGGATAATTGATCGCATTTATGACTGCTTCATGGTTTTGAGATGGATCCCTTCCTCCATCTCTTCCCTCCTGTGATTTGCTGTTTTTAACCATGTTCCTCTCTGTATCTACCAATTAAGATGAACTTCTGCAGGATCAAAAGGCAGATATGGACCAGTTCCTGTCCTCCATCTCTGAGTCTCAGCCTGATGTCACTGTATCCTCTGAGGAGAGCGTGGAGGTTCCTGCCTTTGAAGGAAAGCCCTTCCGCCCCTTCCAGGTCAACTCTCTGGGCTCACCCGCTGAACCCGAGGGTAAGTTTCTTGTCTAAATTTACACTGACGAATCTTTCACTATGCACTCAATGGTCTCTCAGTGGACTACTTGCACAACTACTTCCACGTTATATTTATTACAACTGGGGAGTTTACGATAACACCATTGAGCGCACATACATGCATGAGAATGCAGATTATTACAGTGTTTTATGGCTGGCAATTGATTAAAACAATGAATCATGTTCTCAGTTTTCTTTCTGTGCATTCTGAATAGAAAATCTCCCCACTAATCTGCAGCAGTCTAGTGCTCGTCTTCTCATTAAGAGTGTTTTTCTCTTCCTGATCATATTTCAAACCTGTTGAGTTTGCATTTACATTTTTAAATGAATTTGACTGATTAAAAGGATTTTTTTTTTGTGTGCGTTGGTGCTCTTATTCCAGTCTTTTAAAATAGTTGAATGAATGGATGAATTTGCGGTAAATTTAACATGTTAATTATTTAATCTTTAACAGTAAAGTATTAACAATGCTATTACTTTGAATATTAAGAAGTTTTGCATAAACACGTTGTTAGGGGTTAACAGTTTAGGACCCAAGGACCAGATGTTTGAAAGAATACCCGGAGTCAGAATTATAAAAAATTGAAGAAAAGTTTTACTGAAGATAGTTTGCAGTTTCATCAGCAGAAGTCAGCTTCAAGACTCACACAGGAGTTCGTAGGCCGCCCCGCTTACAGTTACAAAGATCACAGCAGTTATACCATTTCCAAGGTCTAAACTACATCATTGCTTACAGGTTGAATGATTCTCATTGGCCAAGAAATTGATAAACATAGTAATTTTCCACACATATACAGATAGACTGAAGCATATCTCCATAGATTATGCAGCTGACACTAAGACCCTGAAGTCAGGCACGTCGTGACCTTCCAGGTCGCAGATTTGGGTTACTGGGCGCCAGCATGTCCAGAACAACAACTCAGTCAATCTCCAATAATGCCAGTGGTTCCTTAACCTGTAAGCAAGAAGACTAACACACACACACCGACACACATCTTTTCCAAGGTTGGATTTGGCCAGGCTCTAACTATAAACAGGAGAGTCTTCTCAAAACATCAAGATAACAAGTTCTTTCTCTCAGGATAGGACACTTTAGTCTAAATGGAAAATATAGGTTTTAACTGACAAATGGTCCCTTAAACTATAGACTTCAATGACCCCTATACGTTGAAGACCTTTCTCAAACACAAAACATGTCCCCATTTCATTTCTGGAAGCCGGGATAAATAGGCAAGCAATGTTACTGCATTCAAATATCAAATACTGACATTAAAAAGAATACATGAAAATAACATTTCAGTAATCACACTGGTAACTTCTATAACAAAGTAAAATCACCAGAGAAGTCATTCAATTTGATATTTAGAAGGAAAAATATTGATTAATACCTTGATTATAATCACTCATTACATATACATTGAAGCAGCAGTGGATTCCAATCCACCCCCTTCAATGTAAATTGCATACAGTGGAATTATTGACTATGAAAAATTACACACAAGTGATTAAAATATTTAATACAAATAATCAAGGGTCTCATACACTTCAGCTTCGCGGTCACTAGTTAAGACGTGGAAATCACGGATGTTTACCAGCCGCTGCTTTCTCAGAACGGCTTGGGTTGGATTAAAACTTCATGTTCCGTTGAGTTTGGAAAACTCTTTACGCAGTAATCATTATAATATCTCTTCTCTTGTCTCTGAAAATGTCCAGATTTTTAAGTATTCTTGCGGCTAAACCCAGTCGGTATGCTGGTTTTAATTGAACCTTGTTTCCGCCATGGAACAAAAAAATATATATATATAGCTGCAAGCAGCCATTACCGGGGCCAAGCAGAATAAGACGACAAGACATGCCAACATGTCTGAAAGTGTCAGATCAACTGCAACAATGAGCAATTAAAGACATTTAAAGGATTTTAGGCCAAATGGCTGAAAAATCATAGAAACAGTAAATAAAAATATGATTTAATGGATTATCACTTTTGACCAATAGGTGGCGCAGTCACAAAACTGATGTGATGTGGTCAGAGTGAAGTGACAATGAGACATACAAAGTTTGGTGTCAATATGTCAAGGCATTGCAGAGATAAACCCTGAATAGTCCTTTTGGCATCATGCCTCAAATTTGCTGCTGCGGTATACGAAAACGGTTTCGTCAATCAACACGAAATCCATAACTTTTAGTCGGCACGGTCTGGAGATGATACGATTCGATTTTGGTGAAAATCGGACAAACGGTCTAGGAGGAGTTCGAAAAAGTAGGTTTTGAATCAAAATCAAGATGGCGGACAGGAAGTTAGGCCAAATAAGGTAAACTTGGTATCTATGTTCTCGGCCTGATCCAAAGAATTTACTAAGACCAGTGTCATTTCAATAGGCCAATTTATTCAAAAGTTATTAGCCTTTTTGTAAATTTTGTTATTACTTTTGACCACTAGGTGGCGCTGTCTTGAAATATTTTGGGTGCCTTCAGGGGATGGAGCTGATGGCACATTCTGAGTTTCGTAATATTACACCAATGCATTTGTTTAGTATAGCATTTTATTTCACAAAACTGTATTGAAGTCAATGGGAATTTCATGTTTTGTTCTATTATAGCGCCACCAAGAGGCTCAGTCCCACCATTTTTTGTATGTGTCCTCAGAGTGAGCCCATACATATATGTGTCGATTTTGGTGAAAATATCTCAATTTGCTTCGGAGTTATAGACATTTATATGAAAAAACACGTAAAAAATAACTGACACATGACTTTGATTGGAATTTACTACCCCTAAACATCAATATTTTCGCATTTGGGCATTAACATTTAGCTATCGACCTATGTTTCCAAACTTCTGACGGTGGTTTGGTCTCGATCGGACTAGCGGTTTCGAAGATATAGCCAAATGTTTTTTAAGCGCTAAATCACAACGCTACACAAACCGTAAGGCGAAACCTAGCATGTTTGGTATCGTAGGACTCGGCAACGATTCAGGAGTCTAATTAGATGAGTCTCGTTAAAATAAGTCGACCACACCCAAAGTTATAAGCATTTGAAAAGAAAAATCACCACTAGGTGGCGCTGTTTCGAAACTTCTCAGGTTCTTTGAGGACATCGTGCTGATTACCCATACCAAGTTTCGTAACAATCCGTTCATGCGTTCATAAAATACAGCATTTTAGCACATAATTCAAAATGGCCGACAGTCAAAATGGCCGATATGGTAAAATTGGATATCAGTTGACTCGGCATGTTGCCCTGAATCTAACGAGACCAATTTTATGATTTTTGGACAAACTGTTCAGAAGTTATAAGCAAAAATAGCCATTTTTCATATCTCCGGACCAGTAGGTGGCGCTGTGCCGAAACACAGCATGTAGCCTCAGGTCATGCTTGTGACGATATGTACCAAGTTTGGTCTGAATCCGATAAACCGTTGCGGAGATACAGCCTTAAATCTGTTTTCGCAAGCGCTACGTAAAATTTGTTATCGGAAACGGTTTGACGAATCAACTTGAATTCTTCTTGAATAACTTTTTGTCGGCATGGTCTGGAGATGATCTGGTTCAATTTTCGTGAAAATCGGAGCAACGGCCTAGGAGGAGTTCGAAAAAGTAGGTTTTTGGAAAATTCAAAATGGCGGAAAAATTTCCATGACGGAAAATGACGTCATAGGGTGCATTCGAATCGTCTTGAGCTAGGGAATAAGCAAGCGGCAACATTCTGATCTGAAAAATGAAGCCTACCCGGAAGTGCGAAAAACTGCAATACATCGAAAATCCGCTAGAGGAAGGTCCCAAAAGGGAGCAAATGTCCATAGCCCCTATGTTAAAATGTCCGTTTTCACAGCATAAATTCATGTTTTTACAGGTTGGTCCCATGGACTTTTATTGTATTTTTCGACAGGTTCCGAGTGCCTGACAACCATGAGGGCTGTGAATTTTTTTCTAACTCGTTAGTTTAGATCGTATTTAGATATAAAATGTATGACAATAAGGGCGTGGTTAACTTTGATTGACAGCTTGATTGACAGCTGACAAGGCAGCGCCACGGAGAATGACAACATAAGCGCCATTTTTTAATACAGTTGACATATAATACTACTGTTTCTGTATCATGAAATGTAGTTTTAAGAGTTTTTCAGGTGAGAATGTAGTTGTTTAAATCTCAAATCTGTGGTTTATTTATAAAGATTTATGAAAATTTTATCCAGGTTGTGAGATCCAGCGATGACCGGGCGCTCGGCGTTCATGTACCCCGCCTGGAACAGCCTTTCCTCGGCTAGTCGTTCTGAGGTTTGCCGCTGACTCTGGCGTCTCTGTAGTGGTTAAACATGAGATATAATTCGTCTTGTGTATATCTAACGGGCGATTTTTTGGTCTCGTAAATCTATAATTTGTTCCCTGGCCAATCGTTTTGGCTGAGGGGAAGTTTCATAACTTTATAAGCTATTTAACTTTACCGTTGTATGGTTAGACTAGATTGAGCGCTGACTTTGTATGTTTGACTGAATTGTTTGCTTTATTTGTATAGCTTCTTGTAACTTTACCTTTTACTTATACTTTTATAATAGCTAATATTGATAAAAACTGAAATTTAACAAAAAGAGACTGGGTTGAGTTTTGTCATTTTAAATTTTAATACAACGAAGATGATCTGTAATGTTTACTGCAACATCTGTTGTTTAGTACAAATGCACATATTGCCTGGACCATATTAAAATGTTTAATATTTTTATATTATATTTAAAACGAAAAGAGGCAGGTTTGTGTTTTATATATATTTTTTTTTTTAAATAGGCAAACGTTATGTGCAGTGAATATAATCAATACGCGCTGCCTGAACCACATTTATGTGGCTATAATGTTTAAGATTTCTTTAAATGAAAACGAAAAGAGTTAGTATGGTGTTTTATAACATATTTCGTTGCCTAAAATATACACAGAGATAACCGGAGTAGTAGAGCGAGGTGAGTGACGCGCGCTGCGTCAGAAGGTGGGTGGGGTTAGGATTTCCCAAGATTTTCCAAGATGGCGCCGCCCATACCCCCCATAAACGGCTTCAAACCCGTTCTTCAGAAAGTCTATGGGTGACGTCACAGACGCTTTGTCCATATTTTTTACAGTCTATGGGAATAAGTGGACAAAATAATTTTGTTGATAGGCCTTAGGGTTCAAAAGTTATTAGCATAAACATGAGTGAAACTTTGGACAGTTGGTGGCGCTAGAGGGATTGGTTTAAAGACACCAAATTTGCTATGGTGACTTTTCAGACTGTCCTCTATCAGGGTGCCAAATTTCATAACTTTCCCGCAAGCGGTTCTATGGGCTGCCATAGACTCCCAGAGCGGAAGAAGAAGAAGAATAAGAACGGGAACAGATACAATAGGTGCCTCCGCACC